>NC_059177.1:50915318-51230447 GCF_019923935.1 Bubalus bubalis | reverse complement strand
CTGGGGTTTCCGCATCCCCTCTTCACAGCTTCCATCTCCCCAGGGATGTCCCTGGCCTCCTCACACACGTTTGGCGACAGCGTTCCTCCCCATGTCCCCCGGCCACCTACACAGCCATGGTGGGCAGGCAGGAGAGCAGGTCAGGGCTGGGCACAACACCAGAGCCATAAGCTACCTATCACCTCTGTTCCTCAAGATAAGATCCCAAGTAAATACTCAAAAAGAAAAAGCAGAGTACAAGTGTGTTCACAAGAGCCCTGCTTGCAACAGCAGAACAGCAGGGACGTCCAAGCAATGGAGAAATTGCAAACCGAGGCGCCCCACCAAGGGAACACACTTGAACCGCAGGCGGGCGGACCAGGAGAGCTGGTGCTTGCTGCTGGAGCTCAGCTCCAGGCGCTCAGGACCTCGATGTTGAGCAAGGGGACAGAACACAGGGCATGTGCGGAAGGAAATCTGAAAATACACAAGTCAGCTTTTCTCGCAAGTTCCTGTAAATTATCTGTAAACGTACTCAAGGCCACTAGCCCAAGGAGCCAGGAGGCTGAGACAAGCGTGGTGCTCCACAGTGACCACCATCTGGTGGTGTCTCCACGGGGGCAGCCTCAAGTCCCTGGAGGGGCTTCCAGAACTGAGTCCTGACCTGTATCTGCTCCCACTGCCTTGAGCCGGGCTGGGGAGGGGAGAGTTCTTTAAAACCAAGCAAACTGGCATCACGGTCCTGTTCAGAGGGGACCAAAAGTCATCTGTCCCTCTGTCCGGGCACACATCAGTCGCGTCCTTACCCAGGAAGTCTTGCACACTTTTGGCTAAGAAAAGCTATCAAATACTGCCCTTTTTGCCGTGTTGCCCAAGGCCCATCTCCATCTCCTGCCCCACCTGCCCCCAGAGCTCCTCCAGGTCAATGAGCAGAAAGGGAACAGCTTTTAGGCCTTCTGTGCTTTGGATTTATGAAAAGGAGGCAGAACTGCTAGCAGAGAGTGGGAGGAGGCAGGGACATCCCCCTGCCAACCAGCCTCTGGTGCCCTGAGGAGCTGGAGTAGACCCCAGGGACAACCCAGCGCACAGCACAGCCTAGTGATGGGTCCCCACATCCTCTTCTCTATAAAGCCCTGTGATGGAGTCAGCTTCCGCCCACCCCGACCTCAGGTTCCCACCTGTCCTTGTGGTCCTCCAACCTAGTTGGAAGCCCACCAAGTAGAGGGTAAAATGCTTCATGAATGAGAGCTCAAGACCTAAGATGCTGTCTCCATTCATTCACCGCTTGCTCCCTCCTTGCTATGAACTCTGGGACCATAGCCTGGGGCCCAAACCCCCATACCATGTGCAGGTCTCATCTTTGGCCTCTTGGGTGCCACCGCCTCATCCAGGAAGGCCTCCTGTGCCGGGTCAGCTCACAGTCCCACCCACTGCAACACCCTGAGGCAGTGCCAGGTCACGCGCCCCTGTGCTCAGCCCAGAGCCACATTTTAGTCGCATACCCAGAGCTGGAGAAATACAGGTCTGCCCCAGGGGCCGTGAGACCGGGCAAGTTCCCTCCCATGGGGCCTCAGCTCCTTTGCCACCTGAAAGGGGATTGGCACGGAGCTGTTCACTGATGCTTCATTCCCTGAGGGTGAGGAATGGAGAAGCAAAGAAAAAAAGGGTGGTGACAAGATACTAAAGTAACTGCTAGCACTTATCAAGCACTTATCAAGAGGCTCACAGTGCAAGGCTGTTGACTGTCTCAGTCCCAGAGATAAGGAAGCTGAGACCTGCAGGGTCAGCTCCGTGCCCAAGGTCACCCAGCTGAGCCACGACACAGTCTGAGTGCTCTTGCCTCCAAAGTCCACCTTCTCACTCCTTTCCCTTTATGTAACAGCAGAGGGCACCCACCAACTCAGGGCAACACAGCCTTAACACAGACTGATTCGAAGCACAAGAGAAAGGGGCCTTGGCCCTCCACACCTCCACAGAAGTCTGGAAGCAGGGTTGGCTAGGGTGAAGCCATGGTCCCTTAGGACTGAATATTGACTGGAAAGCCACGGCCCCAGAGCTAAAGGCAGGATCACAGTTTCGGCACCCCACCAAGACCAACATCAAAATCAGAGCCAGGACCCACCAGGATGTCTGATCAAAGACCCAGCCATGGCCACCCCTACCAGAACCAATAATGTACTAACAGATATACACACTCCTCCTCCAGGTGGTGTCACATCCTGGTCAAGGCCAAGGGCCCCAGGCCAGCCTGAAAGCAAAACAAGCACCAAGCACTCTCTCTTCTCCTGTCATTCCCAAGCAGAGGTCAGGAGGCAGGCAGAGCCCAGCATGTAACACCATCTCCCCACCTCCACTTCCCAATAGATATCTGGACCTAGACTAGATGTTCTCTGAGGACCCTGCCAACTTGCAAATTCATTACAATGTTTCAGCAACTCCTAAATCTTTGTTTTTCCTGGTAATAAAGAAAGAAGTTGCAGACTCATTTAAGGACAAGCAGGCAATCAATGAAATGGAATAAACACCTAAGACCCTGGGGAACGTGAGCCCCTTAACAATTCTATGATTTTCCAGCATATCTTCTAGATGTTTCCACCCTCCAGTTTTACCACTCACCCACAACCCCACCTGGACGCTTGCACACCCACAGACACAAAAACAGGCCCATATAACATAGTGGTCTCACTGTCTCTCTCCTGAACACATCTGCACTTTCCTGAAATTGTTCCAAAAACTCGTTTTCAGGCCCAGAGATGGGCTTTCCTCCCACCCTGGCGTCTTTGAAAGTTCTAGGCTCAGAGAGACCAAGCGATTCTCCGAGGGCCAACACAACGGCAGATCCCAGTCTGACCATTCGGCTTACGCTCTCTGGCCAGCGGAGAGAGCAAGACCGAGCCTCTAAGTCCTCCCCCACGGCCTGAGACGGTGGGGACAGAGTGGTGGGCCAAGGGTCCCGCGCCCTTCCCTAGGTGATGGCGGCCAGAAGCAGTCCCGCTGAGTCGAGACGCCACACACCTGTACCCGCCTCCTGCTCTGCTACACCTGTCCAAGGCCTCACACCTGTTCCTGCTTCCCTGCCACCGGCCGCGGCAGCCTCACCTGTCTCCGGTTCGCATCTGTGCATGTGAGATCAATACCCATCCCCGAGCACTGCCTTCCCCCCTTCCCCGCGGACCCCGCCTCACCACCGCGCTGGCAGGCGTGCAGAGCGGGCCGTCCATTGCTGTACGGCATCCAGATCTTCTTCAGGGGGTTCTGGGTCAGTTCCCGTGGGGACGCCATCCTGGGGCTTGGATGAGTCCGACTGCGCTGCTGCCAACCCAGCAGCCTGGCCACCTCGGGCCACTCGAGGCCCCGCCCCTCAGCCCCGCCCCTCACAGAGCCGCGTTGACGCCTGTCCCATTCCCCGCAGGCCCCGCCCCAGGTCGAGTAGGCTCCACCCCAACCGAGGAGGGCCTGGCGTCCGACCACGCATGCCCAGCTCGCCCGAGAGCCCGTTTGGGACCAAGCGGGCCCGCCCTACATGCCAGGATGGAGGACGCGCATGCCCAGCTCCCCACAGGTTCCGGGCTCAGATGGTACAGGCCCCGCCCTGGATGCCTGAGCCCCCGCACACCCGACGCCTCACACACCGTCACGCCCTGGGCTCCCCAGCGTGCCCCTAGGACACGCGGTTCCCGTTCTGCGTGACCTCAGGACCCTCAGAAGGGGTTTGCATGGGTTGGGGCAGGTCTCCGTGACCCCCAAAACTTGGTCAGGAACAACCTGGAGGCCCCTGCCTGACTGGTCACCTGCCCACTTGCACGGTTGTCAACTCTCCCGCTGGCCTTGCACCCCGACCCTCCGAGTCCCGGGACTCTCCACTACACACAGGAACAACCTGCTCAACCATGTTGAAAAAGCCCATTTATCTCATGGACAGGGACACAGAACAAATCTCAAAACTGACCGTGTTTCCCTCTTTGCTTTAGCTGCTGGGGACCTCGGGTTAAACCCCAGCCCACCTGGAGCAGGTGAGTAGGACCAAGCTCCCAGGGGACTCATCCAACTCTGACAATATCTTCCTTTTCCTTCTGGGACTTCATTTTTACCAACTAAATTTTACACCATTAAGTTTACACACTTGTTCTTTAATGAGCCTCTGCCTCTTCATCAGGAAAACAGAATATGTACTGTCATCAAGGACAAGATTCTGGTATGGATTAAATGTGTCCATGTCTGAGAAATCCGTTCTAAAGCCCAGTAATGCTATCATTTATTATGTTATGTATCTCCCTCCTGTCTCTAAATATGCAATGGAGGCAAGAGGCAGGGGAGAGACCCAGAGGTTCAGGAACACACCTGGCTCTTTCTCTCCAGTCCTGACTCCTCTGTCTCCTCAGCCCAGCCTCTTGAGCTTTGTACACTTTCTGCCAAGGTCTTAGCTGACACGGCTCCAGTCTGGGTCACACTGCCCTCTAGCGATGTCCTCCACCACATCCCCTGGTAGGACCACTGCATCCCCAAGGCCTCTCAACCGAACCTGTGCCCGGCCGGGAGTCAGGGGCTGGGGCATGGGGCAAAGGCTCCACCCAGTGCGCCACAGGGGCAGCGTGGCTTCCTCTGCCCAACTTGCCACACTCCTGCCTTGAGTCAGTCCTCCAAGTCCCAGCCCAGCCCTTCAGAGCCTGGCAAAGACCTTTGAGATGACTGATGCAGATGTCTTGCTCATTTCACAGGGAGGGAAGGTTAAGGAGGTACACTTCCTAGAAGCCCACACAGACCTTCCCTGGAAGCAGCTCAAGCTGCCTCCCCAGGGAAGTCCCTACCTCAGACGGACTCAACCACTTCCGCTCTTTTTCAGCCTCCTTCTTCAGTGTCCACCGGCCACCTCCCTCCCTGCCTCATGCCCAGCAGCCGGCACACCCACGGGCAGGTCCTGATGAGCAGCATGCCCCTGGTGACCTCCCACCCACTTCCTACTTCTCCAAAGCCACTCATGCTGTTCCTGACACAGCCCTCCTGTTTGTCTCCTGGCCACTACCAAGGCCATTCTGGGGCCATGCCAGCCTCAGAGACCTTGTCACCACACACCCACACCCTGTCCAACCCCCAGCACTCATTGAAGAGTCTACCTCCTCTAACATCCACAGACATCCTGCACCTTCTCAGACCTACCATTCTCCTCCCTGGCCCTCTTGGAGTGTTAGTCAAAGGTTGGGGATCAGGGACAGCCAGGGTCGGGCAGGAGGCCAGGACCAGGTCTGGGAAGCCAACTCCATGTCCAAAAGTCTGAGTCCGGCTTCCCAGGGAAGCAGTGACTCTGTACCTCCCACTCTTCCCCAGTCTGACTCTGGGTTGACTCAGACACTCCCTCCCAAGTCCCCATACCCAGGGCGGGGCCACATGTCAACAGCAGGAGGAGCCTGGAGCCCCTCCCCACGGCCAGGGTCAACATCTGCTCTGAGGATATTCCCCATCTCCCCTGCTGTGGCTCCACCTCTCACATAGGAAACTGAGGAAGGGGACAAGGGCCCAGAGTCACAGAGTTGCCTGCCCACCATGCAGGATGGACTCAGCTCAACTGCCAGCCCTCGCGAACCTCACCTCCCACATGCAGTGTACTATACCCACACACCCCACCTCCATACCTGTGCTCTTGCACGTTCCCTGCGCTGAAATGCTCTCCTGGCTTTCCGCTCCCTCAGCATCAGCAGGTGTCCAATAGAATAACTGGCCCCTGTGGCTTGCCCTCCTTGGGGCCATTCCAGACTGAGCCAGCTCTCCTGGCCCAGGGGTGGGAGGTGTCCTGGGATGTTGTGTATGAACACATCCTGCTCAGCCTCCCCCCTGCCCTGCCTGTGACCCTGCCTGGCTTGTGCCGGAGGGCTCCTGTTGTGCCCTGTGCACTGACCACTGGACCTCCTCCCAGTGTCCCAGGCTCCAAGCTGCGGGATGTCCTCAAACTCTTCCCAGTCCCCATATCGGCTGGGCAGTCCTGGCCCAACCACCATGCCACCCTTTGCAGCGGAAAGGCCAGGGACCTCAGCGCATCCCACATGGACCCACACACCAGTCTGCAAACGTATGGTGTGCACACAGTCACGCGTGCACACGCACTACCGAGCCCCGTGCCCAAGCCGGCGGCCTCCCTCCCACTTTATTCCCTCCTCCTCTCCTCTCTGCGGCCACTGGGAGGTTGGGGAGTTCCCAGGAGTCCCAGTGGCTCTGGCCATTTCTAGCCAAGGATCATCCCGTGTCTCCCTGGGAGCCGAGCTCACACAAGGTGTGAGGTTCCAACTGGGGAGCGGAGAGCCATGTGACGGAGCGGCCCTGGTCTGCACTTGCTGATTCCCGCCTGGCACAGGGCATACAGTAGGTGCTCAGAGTGCCTCAGGACCAGCCAGGGCACACAGTCCGAGGTGCTCAGAGATTCGTGATTGGGACAGAGCACACAGTAGGCGCTTAGAGCCGCTCAGGACCCGCACAAGCCACACTGTAGTTGCCCTGGAAATGCTGGTTTAAGGACTAAAGTCACATCGTATGAAAAGCTTCCCAAATGAGCCTCTGAACCTTCCCAAGCTGGTATGACCCCTGAGGGGGAACCTGGACAAGTATGACCCCTTGGAGGCCAGCAAAGGGCAGAGCGGGAGGCCCTGGGGCAGCTCCAGCGGGTTGTCCCTCCCCCCGGGCTGGAGGAAGCAGCTATTTATAGTTCCCCCCTTGGCCCAGCTCCCTCTCCCCGGTGAGGCGCCAGTGCCCACCCCCTCCCTGCCACTGACAGACCGATGCCCCCTCAGAGCACCCGTAATCCCGGAGAGACCCCCAAAGCTCTCACACCCCCGTCTAACACCACCTCCACTTCCCCAGGTCTTTTCCCAGTCCGCCCACCCTCTCCACCCTGCCCGGCGCCTACCCCGTCTGCTGCTCCCTGACCCGGGTTCCGTCGGGGAGCTGCCTCCTTCCATACCTCTGTTCATCCTGCTCCCGAACTGGCCCGGGCCGCCGCCCCCTGCGGCCGGGATTGGGGCGGCCCCGCCCTCCAGGCTCCGGAGAGCACCGCCCCCCCATGGCTCCGCCTCTCCGCCCCGCCTTGGGCCCGCCCCCCAGGGCTGCTGACAACTGTGAGATCTTGGTCAGTGCCCCCCCACCCCCGCCCTCGGCACCCCTGGCGGCCGCACTTCCGACAGTGCTAACTTTCTCTCCAGCAAGGACCCAGTGTCTGCCCTCGTCTCCAGCCCGAGTTGTCTACACTACCCACAGTTCCTGCCCCATCTGCTGGCCGCACACTCCAGAAGGCTGGGTCTCATCTCCAAACCCACCATGGAGATAGGGTTGGGAGATTAGGCCAAACCTGCAGCCTTCCACACCGAGGACAGGTCAGTGAAATCGGGGCGGGGGAAGGAGGTTAGAGGAGCGGCTCTGACTCCGCCCTCCTGTGTGTCACTGCCTGGGGGCACATGACTGTGTGATTCTTGTCTAGCCCATTCTCCAGTCACTATGTTTATTGAGGGATTTTTTTTGCGGGCGGGAACCTTCATGTAGGTTATTACATCACTCAGTGCTCACAAGAAGCGGTGGCATCACTCGGCTTTACAGAGGAGAAAAAAGAAAACAGAGGCTTGGAAAACTGAGGCTCAGGACTGTTCAATGAAGGAGCAACCAGAGACCCTGTCAGCCTGCGCTCCCTTCTCCCCTGAGCCATGTGTGTGCAAGGGCAGAGCCAGGGGTGTGGGTAAGACAGCACCTGGGTGTGTGCTGAGCATGCTTCATGCAGATCTGGGGGACAGGCTCCCATTCTTCCCAGCCCCCTCACAGGCCCACACCTTGTTCATACGCACAAACAGCTGTCAGATACACAGAGATGCAGCCACCCATGCGTATAAACTCCTGAAAGATGATGCTGTGAAAGTGCTGCACTCAATATGCCAGCAAATTTGGAAAACTCAGCAGTGGCCACAGGACTGGAAAAGGTCAGTTTTCATTCCAATCCCAAAGAAAGGCAATGCCAAAGAATGCTCAAACTACCGCACAATTGCACTCATCTCACACGCTAGTAAAGTCATGCTTAAAATTCTTCAAGCCAGGCTTCAGCAATATGTGAACCGTGAACTTCCCGATGTTCAAGCTGGTTTTAGAAAAGGCAGAGGAACCAGAGATCAAATCGCCAACATCTGCTGGATCATGGAAAAAGCAAGAGACTTCCAGAAAAACATCTATTTCTGCTTTATTGACTATGCCAAAGCCTTTGACTGTGTGGATCACAATAAACTGTGGAAAATTCTTCAAGAGCTGGGAATACCAGACCACCTGACCTGCCTCTTGAGAAATTTGTATGCAGGTCAGGAAGCAACAGCTAGAACTGGACATGGAACAACAGACTGGTTCCAAATAGGAAAAGGAGTACATCAAGGCTGTATATTGTCACCCTGCTTATTTAACTTATATGCAGAGTACATCATGAGAAACGCTGGGCTGGAAGAAACACAAACTGGAATCAAGGTTGCCAGGAGAAATATCAATAACCTCAGATATGCAGATGACACCACCCTTATGGCAGAAAGTGAAGAGGAACTCAAAAGCCTTTTGATGAAAGTGAAAGTGGAGAGTGAAAAAGTTGGCTTAAAGCTCAACATTCAGAAAACGAAGATCATGGCATCCGGTCCCATCACTTCAGGGGAAGTAGATGGGGAAATAGTGGAAACAGTGTCAGACTTTATTTTTCTGGGCTCCAAAATCACTGCAGATGGTGACTTCAGCCATGAAATTAAAAGACGCTTACTCCTTGGAAGGAAAGTTATGACCAACCTAGATAGCATATTCAAAAGCAGAGACATTACTTTGCCAACAAAGGTCCGTCTAGTCAAGGCTATGGTTTTTTCCTGTGGTCATGTATGGATGTGAGAGTTGGACTATGAAGAAGGCTGAGTGCCGAAGAATTGATGCTTTTGAACTGTGGTGTTGGAGAAGACTCTTGAGAGTCCCTTGGACTGCAAGGAGATCCAACCAGTCCATTCTGAAGGAGCTCAGCCCTGGGATTTCTTTGGAAGGAATGATGCTGAAGCTGAAACTCCAGTACTTTGGCCACCTCATGCGAAGAGTTGACTCATTGGAAAAGACTCTGATGCTGGGAGGGATTGGGGGCAGGAGTAAGAGGGGACGACAGAGGATGAGATGGCTGGATGGCATCACTGACTCGATGGACGTGAGTCTGGGTGAACTCTGGGAGTTGGTGATGGACAGGGAGGCCTGGCGTGCTGCAATTCATGGGGTCGCAAAGAGTCGGACACGACTGAGCGACTGATCTGATCTGATCTGATGCGTATAAACACCCCCCCTGCCCCCGAAACACACACACAAGAAAGGCTGCCACAGCCACAGACCTCCCACGTACGAGCGTCCATCTATGCCTGGAGATGCCCCCATCCGTCTGGGGTTGGTGCTGCCTGGGAACCTCCGCCAGCACCTGTCTGTGTGGTGACCTGTGGGGGCAGGGCAGACCTCTGTGTCTGGCGTTAGATGGGCGGTTCTCTCCGATGCAGCCATGGTATCCTGTGTTGAGGTTCCTGTAAGTGGCATTACGGAGCCCCTGTATGATGGTGTCCGGAAGCTCTTGACTGTGGGGCCTATCCATGACTAGACTCCATGTGGCAGTGACCATCCACGGTAGTGTCCAAGCTCTCCAGACATATACGGTAAGTCTGGGGGGCTCCTAGGAGTGGCTAGAGTCCATTGGCAACCTGGCGTGGCCACGTGCATGCTGTCCACATACACTGTGACTCTGTGAGGCACTTTGATATGACAGTGACTCCATGTGGCGGAGTCCAGATGCGCCATGTCCAGATGTAGGTTCAGCTCCGCCGCTGCCCTGCCTGTCTCCTCCATCCAGGGTGGCTCCATCCTTTTGACGGCCTCCCTCAGGCTCAGCGGCGGCCGACCTGGGCCAGGATGCGGGCATTGGCAGCAGCCTGCTCCCTCACAGCCCTGGCCCGGGCCTGCTCCAGTAAGATCTGCAGGAGGCCAAGGGGGACATCCAGCGAGAGGGTGATGCGGGGTCCAGGGTGGGGGTCAGGGCTGGGGTGACCCCAAGCAGTGGAGGGTGCCATGGTACTGGCTGAGGGGCTCTCCGAGGTCACGGGGCAGGCAGTGGCCTGGGGAAAGTTCTGAGGGAGGAGCTGGAAGCCTGGGGTGGGGGTTGCTGGGACAAGCAGGGTCCTGCCCAATGTCAGGACCATCAGCGTGAGCAGAGCCCACCTGGTCATCGTGTAGTCAGGCTGCAAGGAGAAAACAGGTTCAAGGCAGGGGCTCTGGTTAGCTGTGGCCCATGGACAGAGGCAGATGGCAGAAAGCAGATGGGGAAAGCAGAGAGAGAGAGAGTGGCCAGACCAGGGGCAGAGGGACAGAAGCAGAGATGAAGGGACAAGGAGAGAGCCAGAGTGACACAGAGAGAACTGAGACAGAGCCAGGCAGAGAAGGGGTCAGAGGGACGGAAAGAGTGAGAAAGAGAATGAGACAGAGATGGACAAAGAGATGGAGTGACCCAGAGACAGAAAGCCACAGGTGTATCTGGATATGGATGTATTTAAAAGAGAGAGAGAGAGATGGCAGGGGGTGGAGAGGAAGAACAAGAACAAGAACAAGAAAGGGCAGGGAGAGGGAGAAAGAGATGGAGATGTATCAGAGGGGGATGGAGCAAAATAGAGGGAGAACGGAAGAATAAGAGACAGCGTGATGGAAATAAGGATGCAAAGAGAGACACAGAGCGACCCAAGGGGAGTCTGAGGTTTGCACGAGAAAGCATGTTGCAGATCCAGGGCACAGAAAGGCAGGCAGGAATGGGCGTCCTTGAGACAAGGAAGCAATCAGAGGTCCCAGGGCGCCTCAGACCCGAGACCTCCACTGACCCAAACCCCAGATCCACTCTACCCCAACGGTCCTGTCCATCCCCCGACCCCAGGCTCACCAGCAGCAGCCTCCTCTGGGGTGAGCTGTGCCAGGCAGTGCTCCTCTGTACTGGTCTGCTCCTCCACCCCCTTCGGGGCCCATTTATCTGGCTTGAGGCCGCCCCCCACCCATGATTCATCCTCTCCTGGGGGGCAGTGAAGGCATACGTTCAGCCCCTACCCTGTCTTCTTTCTGGGGACAAGTTGGGGGCTGAGGGTCACAGGACAGTGACAGGCTGGACAGAGGGACTCTGTACCCACTCGGATAGCACGGCCCTCCCAGGGAAAACCTGCCCCCCTGACACCCAACCCCCCGCAAACAGTCACAACAGGGGCCTTTTAAAACAGCAGCTTTAATGACCCCCCAGAATCAGCACCATGTCATCACTAGCGTGGGGCAAGGGGCGGGTTGGATTCAGTCACTTCCGCTCACTGCCCAAAGCCTCCCCAACACTGAGTCATCAGCCAGGGAGGCAGCAGCCACAATGGGGGTCTGTCCACTGAGGGGAAGGCGAGACCCGTGGAACAAGTCACTGAAATAACGGACACGCTCACGCACGCTCACGTGCAGACAGGCCTCTAGCACCAAGGGGGAGGGACAGCAGGGTCCAGCTGAGACACCGACTCCTCCAGGGGATGCTGGACTGGACCTCAGCTCTGGGCAGCACCTGAGCAGGGCAGGCGGGGTTCAGCCATTTAACGCAAGGGCCGCAGAGGATGGGGGAGCCGGGGACACAGTGGGTGTGGGGGCTCTTCCCACAGAAAGGGGTCCTTATTCAGGTCTTTAAGGGAGGGAGCACTGAGGGGTACCATACTGGGGACTCCACCCAGAGCCGGGCTTCTCTATCAGCTCTTTGGTCTGAGGCGGGGTCTGTCCCAGGTCCCCCAGTCTGGGTGGGGAGCGGGCGCGGCTTCTGACCCCAGTTCCTGACCCTGGACATAATCTGGGCAGGCCCCTACTGGAATGGAGGTATGCTCGTACCTGTCCCTTGACTGTGGGCCGCCTGGGGCAGGCAGCGGTGCTCACAGGCCTCCCGGGTCCCAAAACGGTTGGCATTCCCTCCACAGCCACCGTAGACAAAGGGGTGACAGGCCTTCGTGCCCCCCGCCCCAGCCCGATGATACCAGCGCAGGGTGTAGGCACTGCAGGAACCCTCGTCCAGTGGAAGCGAGCAGGGGTCTGGGGGTAACAGGGTGGGGCAGAGAGGTCAGCCGGGACGGCTCGGCCTGCCCCTCCCCACGCCACTCTGGGCCCAGCCCCCTTCCTCACCAACGTCATCCCAAGGAGCCGCGGGGTCCTGGTATTCCTCCATGGAATACTCAGAGTATTCATACTCATCGTCCTCGGGGGGCACCTGGCCTGCACGCACAGTAAGGGGGTGCTGTGAGCAGGGCCACTGTGGGGCCCGGTTCGTGTGGCCCAACCCTGGCCTCCCACACGTGTTCCCTGCATGTGCCCCCTGTACACACAGCGTGAGCCATGCATGCACGAGCGGCCCCGTGCGTGTGTGCTCCCACCCCACATGCCCCCCAGGCTGCAGCCATCCTCACCATCCTCCTCTGCGTGGGACACGCGGAGCACGGGCACGGGGTGGAGCTGCGGGCCAGCGGTGTCTGCTGCGTAACTCGGGAGAGGTCCTGGAGCCGGGAGCAGGGGCCCGGGGCCCGGGGGTCAGCCTGGTGGCCGCCCTCACCAAGCCCCTGCTGAGACGACCCAGGCAATGGGCACAGCAGGGCCTGGCGCGAGGCAAGCTCCGGGAACAGAAAATACCAGAAAACTACTCACGTGATCCAGATGCGATATACTGGCCCTGACAGGCTGGAGAGGGCAGAGAAGGGGCCAGGGAGAGAGACAATAACAGAGAACAGGAGACAGAGGTGGAAAGAGGCAGGGAGAGAGGCTCACGGGGGGCAGAGACATACGGAGGGGACGGAGAGAGTGACAGACAGTGGGGGAGAGGAAGGGAAGCAGACACAGGGAGAGAAAGAGACCAAGGGGGAGAAGCGGACCAAGGGCAAGAGAGACGAGGGGAACAGGCCAGCCAAAGGCGAGAGAGAGGGAGAGAGGCAAAAGGTCAGGAGCCGGCAGGAATGGAGAAGGACAGGGAGAAGGCAGAGGAGGAAGGAGACGAGCTTCACTCTGATGCCCCCCAGGGCCGTCAGAGCCCCCGCCCCGCACCCCGGCGCCACACCTGGCTTGAGGAGCCAGCTCTGCTCACACCTCCTCCCCTCCACACACGGCCATCCTGGGCACAGGAGCACGTGTGCGCCCACCTCTGCCCGGGTCTCCACTTGGGGGAGTCCTGTAAGCATGTCTGTCCTGAAACACCCATACTTTGTGTATCTATCTGTCTCCACCCGCCTCCCTGACTGCTTGCCCCCTGGACGTTCTGGGGGTGCTGCCTGCCTCTGTCTAGGGGTGCAGGGATGCAGTGGGGATGGGACCCAGGAGACTCCGGGCTGCACCCCACTCACCGCAATGTTGACTCATCTCCTGACGCACAAGGCCCCGAATGTCATCCTCCTAGGAGCCCAAGACCACAAGGGTCATGAAGGAACCCATGGGTCATGGAAGGACAAAGGGTACATGATGCAGGGATCGTGGAGGAACAGTGCAGAGTCAGGGCCCAGGGTCCAAGGGGTCAGGAGAAGGAGGCAGGGCACCACCCCGCCCCCCCGCCCCACACACACTCACCGTCAGCGCAGCTTCTCCCTTCTCACCACGGGGCCCCGTGGGGCCTGGCCGCCCCTGTGGGCAATGCACAGGGCTGAGCTGTGACCTCTGACCTCACGGACCCCCCAGCCTTTGACCCCAGGCCCAGGAATTCCCACTCACCTGCTCCCCTCTCTCTCCAGGGGTTCCAGGGGCCCCAGGGGCACCCACCACGCTCTCTCCAGGGGGACCTCGCTCACCCTGTCAGACACATGGACTGAGTGAGCAGGGTCAGAGGCAGTGGGGGTCAGAAGTAGGACAATTTGGGACCGGAGTTTCAGAGGTTGGGGCAAGGATATTGGGGGAATGGATTGTAGAGTCAGAGGTCAGGGAGGTTGCGGAAGGGTCAGTAAGGTTCAGGGGTCAGGAGTCAGGGCCTCTCACCTTCTGACCCTGAAGTCCTTCAGGGCCTTTGGGACCAATGCTGCCAGGCGGCCCAGGAGGACCACTAGAGCCATCATTGCCCCTGGGACCTGGGGAGCCCCCCACTCCTGGGGGTCCCTGGGGAGGGAGAGAGCAGGGTCAGTGATCAGAGCTTCCAGAGACCCCAGGGCCCTCAGTTCGCCATGACCTCAGCCTCCACTTACCCGCTCCCCTTTCTCGCCCTGGTCACCCTTGGGTCCTGGCTGCCCATCGAATCCTCGGTCACCCTGGGAACAGAAAGAGGCACGAGAGTCCCTCTGCCTCAGCCCCCCCAACTCAGCCCCCATGAGCCCGCAGGCCCCATGGCCACCACCTTGAGTTCCTGTGGCCTACCAGCCAGAGACCCTGAGTCCACCATGATTCCCAGGACCCCGCCCCACTGTGACGCCCCCTACCCGGGCCCCACCCATTTCCCCTTCACGGACTCTCCAACCTTCCCCTGACCTCGACCACCCTAACCCTCAGCCCTGAGGCATGTACTGCGCCGCCTCCCACCCCACAATCCCCACTGTGACCCCAACCCACCCTGAAACCTCAGGACCAACCCCACTCCACCCCACAGTATCCCAACCTCCCTTGACCCAAAACCTTCACAACCTTATCTTGCTGTCCCTGCCCAATCCTGAACCCCACTGTCCACTGTGGAGGGACCCCCTTACCTTGGGACCGATCAGGCCCTCCTTCCCAGGGGCTCCTGCCTGGCCTGGAACACCCGGCTCCCCCTGGAGGAGAGAAGACATTAGCCAATTCCTGGCCCACCCATCCGCTCCTCACTCTGGGGGTGCCCCACACTCACCAGCTCTCCTCTGCGTCCTGCCAGCCCTGGGCGGCCCGGGGGACCAGCTTCTCCCTGCAGCAATCAGGTGCAAGGGTCAGCCTTAGGCCCCAGGCCCCGTAGACCCCACATCCCCCCATATTCCTCATCACCCCTGTACCTTATCTCCCTTCTCTCCATCGAGGCCACAGGCTCCCTTAATTCCCCGTTCACCCTGAAAGAAAAAAGAAGTAAGAAAGTGACCTCCTAGATACCTCACCTATGACCCCTGACCCTGAAACCCCTCTCCAAACTGCCCTTAGGTACTCCAACCTCTGATCTTCCCACCTCTGACCTAACACCTCATGTTCAACCCTAGATACCACAGCATCTGACCCCAGATACCTGACCTCTGACCCTGGATACTTCACCCTCCAACATCAGGTCCTGATTATGGGAAAAAAAAAGCCAGCCCCCTTCCCACCTTGAGGCCCCGGGGACCCATGAAGCCAACATCTCCTTTGTCTCCTCGGACACCAGGGACTCCATCTTTTCCTGGGGATCCCTGTGGGAAAGGTGTTAATGAGTTCAGTGAGGGCTCAAAGGGAATCACTCTGGCTGTAACGGACAGGGAACACCATAGGGTAAGAATTGTCATGGGGGCCAGAGCCGCTGGAAGGGCAGGGTTTTCCGCGGGGACGTGTGAGCCACCACAGGGGAGACTGTGAAGGTAGGGTCCCTGGACAACAGGAGAGAGCTGGTTCACTCTAAGGTCAAAGGTCACCACACGGGGCCGGGGTCCCTGGTGGGGTGGCAGGGGCACCTTACCGGTTCGCCGGGGATCCCTGTGGCACCAGGCTCGCCCTGTGGGGAACGCAGGTGAGAGAGGGCAGCCCTTCAGTGCAACTGTCCCCCGTGCTGGCCCATCTGCCACCCTCGGCGACTGCAGCCAGGGCCCGGTCTACACACCAGCCCGTGTGAGTACGCGTGGGGCCAACAGCGAGGGAGGCGGGAACCCTCCAGTGCTCAGGGGACACCCCGGACAGGCGGGCGTGACCCATGGCTCCGGGTCAGTGCCTGGGATGGGACTTGCCTTGGGTCCCGTGAGTCCGCGCGCTCCCAGCAGCCCGGCTGAGCCCTTGTCACCAGGCTCTCCCTTGGTGCCCTGCAGCAGTGACAGGAGAGGGCCACGATCAGGACCAGAGCAGGCTGCAGGCTCCCAGCAAGACCGGAACCTGCCAGTTGCTCGCACACAGGCCCCCAAGGCCCCTTCCCACCAGCCCACGCTCATGGCTGGGACTGGAGACCCTGGCCGTGGGGTGGCTCATTTCTCACGCCGGAACCCCCGATTCCTGCCACTCCTCTTACCACTGGGCCCCAGCCCTACCTGGAGTACCCCTAACACCCAAGGAGCCCCCTTCCTGTTCCCACAGGGCTCCTACAGGGGCCACAGTCCAGACTGCCCTCCAACCTCACATCCAGGCCCTGGAGCCCCTCCCACAGAGCCCCCATTCTCTCAGCCGCCCCATAGTTGCTACCACTGACAGAACCCCTTCCCCTCAGACCCCCAGAAATCCCTCTTCCATCCTCTGCTTCTGTCCTCACAGACCCTCCCCAGGGCCCTCCAGCTTGCAGGACCCCCTTCCTCACCCTGTATAGAACAGCCCAACCTCGTCCCCATACCTTCTCTCCAGGTTCCCCGCTGTCTCCCCGAGGTCCTTTGTCACCATCTATTCCCCGAGGCCCTCGTTCACCCTGGGTCAGGGCCAGAAATCAGGGTCAAGGGCTACAAGTCCCTTACCCTCTGAGGGTTTGAGATCTCAGATCCCCTGGTCCACCCCACACAGAAGCCCCCCGAACACACGGACCAGACCCACTCACCGAGTCCCCCTTGGCACCCCGTGGCCCCGGAGGCCCCAAAATCACAGCTGAGTCGCCCTGAGTGGACAGGGGGAAGTCAGAGGAGTCGGGAGCACCCTGAGTCCCCTGCCCTCTCCCGTGCCCACACTCACCTTGTCACCCTTCAGTCCCGAGGCCCCAGGGTCACCCTGTCGGGTAGAAGAATGTGGGTCTCACTCCAGTAGTGAAGCCCCAGATCCTGAGTTATAAGACCCGTCCCCACCCACACTCACACCAGGGGCCTCTGCTCCACATCCTTACCTTCTCCCCACGTTCTCCCCGGCTGCCTGGGGGGCCCTGCATGAGAGATGATAATGAGCTAAGGGAATCTGGGGGGACCAGTGGGCAGATGGCTCAGGGTGCAGGGGAGGACTGGAAGGCCCCGGGGAATGGGGGAGACAAGGGACCAGAGAGCAGATGTGGAGAAGCAGAGGGCAGCAGAGGCTGTGGAGACCCCCAAGGGCACAGAGGGCTCAAGCAGGGGACTGGGTCACGCCACTGCTCCTCTCCCCCAGGGGACCCACCGCAAGTCCTCGGGGTCCCTCCAGGCCGGGGCGGCCATCTTCACCCTGGATGGTGACATTAGATTCAGTGACTCAGTAAGTTGGAAATCAGAGGCGAGAGCCATGAGGAAGGGAGTCCCAGTGTGGCTCCCTGCAGTAGCCACGGCCGCAGGACAGGACATACGCACCCGGACACCGGGCTCCCCACGCTCGCCTCGGGCCCCAGGCAGCCCTGCTCCAGTGTCCCCCTGGAGATCAATGGGACACCAGGGGTCAGTCAGGGGAACTGGTGGAGGGCAGAGAGTCACGGGAGGTGGGCGGGAGTTAGAGGGGATGACGGGTCAGTGGAGGCTGGAAGAGGGGACGAGTCAGCGGAGGCTGGAGTGGGGGACAGGTCAGCAGAGGCTGGAGCGGAGGACGGGTCAGCGGAGGCTGGAGAGGGGGACGGGTCAGCGGAGGCTGGAGTGGGGAGCGGGTCAGCGGAGGCTGGAGAGGGGGACGGGTCAGCAGAGGCTGGAGCGGGGAGCGGGTCAGTGGAGGCTGGAGAGGGGGACGGGTCAGCAGAGGCTGGAGTGGGGAGCGGGTCAGCGGAGGCTGGAGAGAGGGGCGAGTCAGTGGAGGCTGGAGGGGAGGACGGGTCAGCGGAGGCTGGAGGCAGCGGTGCAGCAGAGGGCCAGCAGCATTATCACATCTACCTTGTCTCCTTTGAGTCCAGGGGCCCCAGGTGCTCCCTGTGGGCAGCGAGATGAAATCAGTCTGTGGCTCAGCCCCCAGCTAAGTCCCCAACACACAGCAATCAGAGACATGGGGCATTGGGGCATTCCACTCACCGCTGACCCAGGTGGTCCAGGCGGCCCCAAGGGACCTGGGGCTCCCTCTCTCCCTGGGGCGCCTGCCAGACCCTATGGTAAAAATGAGGCAAGAGAGGGGAAGGGAGACTGGGGAACCTTCCTCCCATGCTGTTCCCCCAAGACCAGGAGCCCCCTGGGCAGGGCTGGGTCCCCTCCTCTTCCCCACCCGCAACCAGATCCAGAGGTCCTGGGCCCACCAAGTCCCCACACGCAACCCTTGGCCCCCTTACCCGCTCTCCACTGGGGCCCGGTTGCCCCAGCTCTCCTCGAGGGCCTGTCTGACCAGGGAACCCCACAATACCAGGAGGTCCAGGGGGTCCGGGGGGCCCTGAGTCTCCCTGGAACAGAGATAGCAAAGGGAGGGATGGCCCCAGCAGGACCCCTTCCCAGGACTAGCCCCTGAAGACCCTCTTCCTCCCACCTCCAGGCCCCCCCACCCCACCTTCTGCCCCCACCACTAGGTACGGGGTACGGTTTTACCTTTAGACCTGGAGGGCCAACTGGCCCAGGGGGCCCCTGGACCCCAACTCCTGGGTCACCCTTCAAGGCAAAGAGGAGTCAGATCAGGCTCAGGGTGTCTCGGGACGATGACCCCCTCATTGGGAATGCCTTAGGGCACATATACCTTGTAACCTTTGGGTCCTGGAGCCCCCTTCTGACCCTAAGAGAAAACGAAGTAAACAGCACTTGAGAGCAGGAACATGAACCCAGAGCTCAGGTATGGTCCCAAAACATTCCCAGGGGAGCTCGGAGGTGACCACGGGCATTTGGGACCAGGGATGTGAGTGCAGGTACATGGGAGTGCAGACAGAGGTGGGATCTCAGATGTGTCCCAGTCCAAGGAGCTTAGCAATGACCACAGATATGACCACAAACATGACCACGACATGACCACAGACAGGAGCTTGGATATGGGAGCAAAGCCAGGGCGGGGGAAGGGGCAGCACCAATACATGACCAAGGAAGGGCCACAGAACTCCCACAGGCCCCGAGACCAGGAGAGGAGACCAGAGCAAGCGTGCTCACAAGAGAGGGCCAGGAGACCTAGGAGGAGCACGTGCAAGCCAGGAGATTCAACCTCCGTGTGCTCCGGGAGCAGGAGCCCGAGTGCTGGAACGTTCGGCCAGGCTCAGGTTCAGAGGTGCCCAGCCCCGGGAATGTTCCCTCACGTGCACGACTACACTCCTCAGCCTGGACTCAGACTCGCCCGGACCCCAGACTCACATCTTCGCCAGGGTCTCCAGGTTCCCCCGCACGGCCGGCTTCACCCTGCATAGACAGTGGGGTGAGGGTGAGGGTGTGTGGCCACCCAACCGTACCCCTCCCTGCCCAACGCTTAGACCCTGGGGCCAGGCCCACCTCACCTTCTCGCCCCGCGGCCCCGGCAGTCCTCGGTCACCTTTGGCTCCCTGCGGATACAGGGGTCAGGAGGACACATGGGTGTCAGGGTCCCAGACAGCAGAGACTCAAAGAAGGAGCGGGAGGCCAGGGCCGGGTGGGGCGTATCATGGAACGTGAGGGTCACGGGGTGGGTGACCTGTGTGCTGGGGGTTCCACACTCACCGGCTCTCCCACCAGGTCTCCAGCAAGGGCTCCAGGGGCACCCTGATGAGAGAGAAAGGTCAGTGGGATTCCTCAGCCCTCATCCCTGCCCCCCACCCCAGGGCCTCCCCCACACTCACCTTCTCTCCCTTTGCTCCAGGGGGCCCGACCACAGCCTGCAGGGAATGCCTGGTGAGTCACCCCACTTCCTGCCACCTCCCCACCCCTACCCCGCCATCCAGATGGGAGGGACAGACTAAGCCTGGGGCCGGGCAGAGGAGCTGATGTGGAAGCTGGGGGTCAGGAGCAAAGATCACCTGTCCAGGGGTCCCCATGGGTCCCGGCTCTCCTTTAGGTCCAACAGGGCCCGGCAGACCTGGTGACCCCTATGGCAGAACAGCGGGCAGAAGTCAGTGCCTCTCCCTCCGCTACCCCTGCCTCCCAGCCCTTCTCTCCCTGCAGGCACGTGGTTGCACAGCCCCCATCGCAGGCCCGCAGCGAGCTCCTCTGAACACACACCGGCACGCCGGGGGCTCCTCTGTCTCCGTCTTTCCCAGTGGCACCATCACGACCCGGCGCTCCCGGCTTTCCCGTCTCCCCCTGAGAGGGAAGAGCTCTGTCAGGGGCCTGCCCGCTGACTTCTGAGCCCCAGAGCCCGGCCCTGACCCCCAGGACTCACCACTTGTCCAGGCAAACCCGGTGCCCCTTGAGGACCCTGTGGGGAACAAGTTGGATGTGAGAGGAACATGGAGAGCAGGGGACCCAGCGGGGCAGGGACTTCGTGTGTCCCCACAGGGGCCTCACTCACCACCAGGCCTGAAGGGCCAGGGGGCCCGGGAAGTCCCACGGCTCCAGTAGGTCCAGGGAGGCCCTGGAGGAAGCGGGAGTTGAGGGCAGTGCCAACCCCGCCCAGCTCCCTGTGACTTCCCCATGGGCTGGGCCACTCACCCGTCCTGGTGGTCCTGTCTCTCCGGGCTCCCCCTGCCAAAAACACAGACACTGAATGAGCCGACAGATGGACCAGAGGCCCCTCAGCCCTGGTCCACAAGCAGAGCCCGCGTGGACGGGGCACCTTAGTGCTCAGTGGCGCAGTGAGGTCCCCAGAGGCTGGCAGACATTGTCCTGGTGGACAGGCTGCTCTGAGTCCCTGCCTTCTTCCAGCCTCACACCCACACATGCCTATACTCACCTTTAGGCCAGAAGGTCCCTGGGGTCCCGCAGGGCCAGCAAGACCCTATAAAAAAATATCAAGGGCAGGAAACAAGGGTCCAAGTTGCACCTGGACTTACGGACTAACACAAGTTTTCCACCCGATGTGGGGACTGATGCCTGTCCCATGCCCACCAGGCGGTGCTTCCCCGCCACTCACCGGAGCCCCGGGTGGTCCAGGGTCTCCATGGCCGCCCTGTGGGAGAAAGACAGAGCCAAATTGGGGGGCAGGGAGTCAGTCCTACCCTTCCAGGGAAACTGAGGCAGGACTGCCCATTGTAGGGGGTGCCATTAGGAAGGGAGCAGGATTCTGGGGTACTCACCGCTGGGCCAGGGGTCCCCCGTGGACCTTGCAGACCCTGTACAGAGAAGGGAGCTTCTGAGCCTCAATCTGGCCTCCCGTGGGCCTGTTCCTGCCCTCTGGAGACCTTTGCCTGGAGGCCCTACCTCTGGACCCTCACCCCTCCCAGGTACAAGTCACTCCGTACCCATGAACTGCCCCTCATGGACAGTACACATGGGCCTGTGCACACACACGGCCATCAGACATGTGCGCTTGGACCTGGGCAACCAGGCACACCCCATCACTGGACACAGGTGGCCCTGCATGCAGGGGCCAGCACACCGCAAAAGGGTGACTGTGCCCCAGAACTCGGCCCAGGCTGTTCCTGCTTCCACTCACCGGCTTCCCCTCGGGCCCAGCCACGCCGCGCTCTCCTGGCAGACCCTAGAGAGAACGTGTTTATGGCCACACCGTCTCGTCCCCCATCCCAGCTTCCCCTGAGACAGTCCCGGGCAGAGCAGACTCCAGCCCAGATGACACAAGTGAGAGCCGTGCGCTTGCACGCACGTGGTGCTGTGGGGCAAGGACTCACCGGGCTGCCATTCGGACCCCTCTGTCCAGGCTCTCCCCGGTCGCCCTTGCTGCCCGGCTCACCCTGCAAGCGGAGTGTCGCACCCTGAGCATCACTGCCGGGTGCCCACGCACACACCACCCCGGCACGCCCCCTGCGGAGGAGGGGAACAGCATGGTGGGATGACAGGAGGTCTCACCCTGTCTCCTTTGGGGCCTCGGTCGCCATCACTGCCTGGATCCCCCTGTGGGAATGACATGTCAAGCCAGGCCCTGGTGCCACGGCAGGGGTGGCCCCCAGGCTGAGCCCGCACACGGACCTTAGCGCCCTTGAATCCGGGGGGTCCTTGTTCTCTGGAGAGCCCGGAACCTGGCTCGTCCACGGCCACCTACAAGCACAGGATACAGGGCAGAGCTGTACTGTCACGGCAGCAGGAATGGGTCGTCCCAAAGGGTTGTGGGTTCCGAGTCACCGCACGGAGCTTCTGGGGCCGAAGCCACCAGTGGCCTCTTGGTGACAGGAGTCACAGGCTTGGGCAGAGCTGGGGTGATCACCTTGGGGCCTGGGGGTCCGGGGGGTCCAGGGAGGCCAGGAAGGCCGTCTCTGCCCTGCAGAAAAGAAGGAAATGGGTGGCCGTCCCAGCACAGCCTGCAGCCAGTCCCGCCCGGTGAAACCCTGCCCAGCTCACCTGTTCTCCACGTTCTCCTTTCTCTCCCCGTTCTCCCTGAAAAGCAGATACCAAGGTCGGGGGTATACCCATGGGGAGTCCGGCTCCCCCTGACCCCACTCCCCCAGCCACTCCCACCAGCCCCCAGGCTCACCCTCTCTCCGGGTCTTCCGGCCTCCCCCACACTCCCAGCCGGGCCAGGGAGCCCAGGGATACCAGGCTTCCCAGGCTCCCCGGCAAGGCCGGGAGGTCCAGGAAGGCCCCTCTCCCCCAGGGCCAGGCCAGGTGGCCCCTGAGGACCGGGGTCTCCACGATCTCCCTTTGGTCCACGTTCTCCAGAAAAGCCGATGGGGCCCTGGAGGAGCAGAACAGTACATGCTGGTGGTCACCGACACCGCCCACGGAACAGCCCCTCCCCGCTCGAGTACCCAGCACACACCTCCTTGCCTGGGGGGCCCCGCTCGCCTGGGTCCCCCTTGGGGCCGCGACGCCGTTCAGGCGTGGGCAGGAAGCCGCCAGAGCTCTCTTCCCAGGTCTCCACGATCTCCCGCAGGGCAGATGTCTGGGTGACATGCAGGGTCAGAAGAGGGAGACCAAGGCTGCAGCCACCCATGCCCTGGCCAGCCCTGGGGGCATTACTTGTCCCGTGGGGCTCCCCGCGGCCCCTATGTCCAGCCCCCATCAACCTACCTTGATGCCAATATTTTCCAGCAACCGCTCTGCATTCTGGGGACACAAACTGGATGAGGGGATGCCCACAGAAGAGAAGGCCCCACACTGCCCCCCAAAACAGCCTCTAAACCCTCGTCCCCTGGCTTCCTGCCTAGAGGACCCTTTAGCCCTTGGCTGGGGCGACTGGAGGCCACTGGAAGCCCCTCCCTGGCATGTCCCATCACCCAGGTTCCCGTCCATGTAGCCCACAGGAATCCCAACAGGGCAGGGGCCCAAGCATATAGGACAGCACCTGTGGGCTGCAAGCGGAAGGGGGCGGAGGCGGCCCCCGCAGACATGCGCGAAACAGTCAAGGACCATGTCCCAGGCTTCACTCACCACCAGGCTCCCAGGCTCTCCTCTCAGGCCACGCTCTCCTGGGAGGCCCTGGAGACACCAAGAGGTAAGCTGCTGGACCCAGCCTGGGGTGCGGCATGTGGGTGCATGTGTGGGTGCTATGGCTACCGGGGCAAGTGAAAGAGGTGGGGGCCTCACCTGCTCCCCTCTGGGTCCGGTCTCCCCACGGTCACCCTGAGAAGAAGAACGACTGGTGGGAAAATGCCCCTACTCTGGGCAGCACCCCCACCGTACCCCTCACCCAGCATCCGCACACTCACCTTGGGGCCTGAACTCCCCGGGACGCCAGGGAAGCCCTGAGATATGACAGAACACAAAGAGGTCACGGGGGATCATGGCCTCCGGGGGTGGCAACCTAAGGCCCCTGTCGATTGCTCCCAAGTCCTGGAACTACCCCAGATACTCACCTGCCCGGGAGGGCCGACCTGCCCCGGGAGGCCCGGGGGGCCCTGGAGTCCAGGGCTACCAGGAGCTCCACGCTCACCCTTGGGGCCGTCACGACCCTGTGGAGGATACAGCCAGCATCAGGACCCTGAGACCCCAGGAAGGAGTGGGGTCACGTATCACAGGGCCAGGGTCAGGGGTCAGAGATTGCAGAAGACGCCAACACTCACCTCTCTCCCAGGGGCGCCCGAATCTCCCTTCTCTCCCTAAGGAAGACAAGGCTGCTTCAGACCCAGCCCCAGTCTGAGCCAGAGCAGACTCCAAGAGAGGGCAACTCACCTTCCTCCCGTCTTCTCCAGGGTCCCCGGGTTCTCCCTGCAGGCAGAGGACGCACATCAGATCCAACAGAGTTAAGAACTGTCCATGTGTCTTGCTGTCTGTTGGCAAATCCTGTGTGTACCTCCCTCCGTGTGGCCATATGTATACGAGTGAGTGTGGATGCAAATGCGTATGTCAGGATGTCGCCACGTGTATCCCCCCTCAGAGCCTTGGTGGTGGGTCCACACCTCCACAGAGGTCCCCGTGCAGCCCTGGGGCCTGTCACAGCACGTATCCGAGTGTGGCTGCGGGGTCTGTGTGTCTGTGTCCTCAGTGCCCCTGAATGGGGGCCTCACACCTGTGTGTCTGCACATCTCCATCTGTGTCTGTGCCCTTCGCCTGTGCCCGTGGCCATGGTTATTTTAGCCTGAGTTGGTCCATCCGGGCACAGGTTGGCATGTCCACCTAACCGTGTCTGTGAGGCTGCCTCTGTGTGCGCATGGACATGTGTTTCCAGACGTGTCTGTGTGTGTGGGTTAGGTACACGGGTGTCACTGCACGTCAGCCTGTATCTACGTGTGTGCCCCTTGTGTGTTGCACGTCTGGGCTGTGTCCAGGTGCTAGCATTTTTTTGGAGGTTTCCCTGTATCTAGACACTCACGTTTTTCCCGTTCAGGCCAGGCTTGCCATCCTCGCCCAGCTTTCCCTGTGGGAAGAGATCATTGGTCAGAAGTCAGGGTTGGGGTGAGGGCAGGAAGGGGGCAAAAGGGTACCATGAAAGTGGACTCACCGGTGCTCCGGGGGGACCAGCAGGGCCAGGGGGGCCCTGTTCTCCTCGAAGGCCCGGAAGTCCCTGGAAAAAGTCTTTGCTAGGATTGAGAGGGTCGCTGAGATATCCCCTAGGGCACATCCATGGACTTGGAGGACCCCACTAAAAACCTCCTCCAGGGTGGAGACCCCCCCCAGAATTGGGAGGTACCATTGAGGTCCCAAGGCTGAGACTCAATAGGGTAGGGTGTCCTCTGCTGAAACTCCCAAGGGAAGAAGCCTCAGGTTTGGGGGGTCCTACTATAGGCCCCAAGGCAGAGAAGACTGGAAAGCAGAACTCTGCTCAAACCTGCCTGCCAGGGGACTGGGACCCTACCAAGGACAGGGCTGGACCAATGCCCCTACTGCCAGTAACTATGACGACCAGGCTACAGTTTATGCTGGACCCCTGAGCTGCCCTCCATCCTAACATCCCCCCCTTACTTACGTCTCTCCCTGGGTCTCCGGCCTTGCCCATGGCACCCTGAAGAGAGACTCAAGTCAGGGAGTCCGCAGTGGTCATGGGGTCAGGGGCACTGTCCTCTGACAGGGCCACTAGTTCCTGTGAACCCCCCAGCCAGGCGGGATACTAGGAGACACAGATAACCTAGCTGGCCCCAGAGCTCATCAAGACCCACAAGGCTCCGGAGACTGGGGCTATACGAAGGGACAAGGGAAGAGGCGTGACCACGCAGTGACCGCCACAACTCACATTCGGCCCAGGGGGACCAGAGGCTCCTGGTTTCCCATCCAGCCCACTGCGGCCATCCAGGCCAGGAGGGCCCCGGTCGCCCTGGGGAAAACAGAGTGAGTGGTAAGTGGCCTCAGAAGATCTGAGAGCCTAGGCTCATAGTCGGAAACCCTCCACACCCTCTCACCTTTTCTCCTGCTGGGCCTCGAACACCTGGGTCCCCCTGAAGGGAACAAGGTCACAAGGTCAGTGAGAGGAGAGGGCAAGAGGGACACTTAGGCTGATGGTACCAAGTGTATCACTCACCTGTGGGCCTGGAGGCCCCCGAAGTCCACTGACGCCCTGGGGGTGGGAGAGGAAGAAATCAGAGCAGGGTTTCCCAGGCCCATGCGACCCCCTTGGGACCAGCCACACTCACCCTCTCCCCAGAAGCTCCGGGGGGGCCAGGGTCGCCCTTGGGTCCTCGTGGACCCTCCTGTCCTCGGTCCCCAGGCTCTCCCTGTGGTAGAGACGAGTGTGTTGAGGCAACAGCGCTGGGCCACAGGCGCGCCTGGGGCAGAACCGGTCATGGGGGTGCTGAAATGCCTCTCCACGCTACAGCCTCACTCCACCCCAGAGCCTCGTACCTTCTCTCCGGCTCCAAGTCCCACGTCCACCTGTGGGGGAATGGCCAGTGAGAAGAACAGCCCAACTAGGGGAAGAGGAGCGGGTGAGGACCAGTGAAGACATCCAGGGGCAGTGGGGAAAGTGGGAGTCAGTGAAAGGGATGTGTCGGGCCAGTAGGGGCAGGTGGGGGAGATGGCAGAGGATCAGACCAAGTCAGCTCTTACCAGCCGTCCAGGGGCTCCTGGGGGACCCTAGGGAAGGAAATAACTGTAGTCAACAGGAACTCTGGGGCCCCATGGGGTAGCTCAGATTTGCCCCAAGCTCACCTCTGCTCCCAAATTCCCTGCACCTCAATGCCAAGCCCCAGAAGCCAGATCAGGCCTGGGGATGATCACCAGGGCTCCTGATCTTGATCTCCAGGCCCTTAGCGGAGGTGCTCACCAGACAGAGCACCGCAACCCTCCATCCCCTCTGTGCCCACAACACCAGCACTACTCACTGGCTCCCCACGGTCACCCTTGGGTCCAGATGGTCCAGGGCTCCCCTGCAGAGGCAGAGGGTCAGGGTCAGTGAGGAGGGGCGGCAGTCTGGGGGGCTTTGGAAACACCCGAGGGACTCATGGGGATCCTTGTGGCCTTTGAGGGTTGTGATGAGGGGTCACAGGAAATCACTGTGAGGGTTGGGCATTGCAGGGTTGGGGTGGCAGGGTCAGAGGCTGGGAGCTGGATGGTTGGAGACGGAAGCTGAGGTTAGAGTTCAGGGGTCAGAGGTCATGACTCACATTTCGTCCATCCTCTCCAGGATCTCCCTGGTCTCCCTTCTCACCCACAGGCCCCCGAGCTCCAGGCGCTCCCTGAGAAGAATAGCTGGTGTGAGATGGACCCTCCCCATCCCAGGATTTTGCAGATCACCCCATGACCTCCATACTGCCCCGGGTTCTCCATCACCCCGAAACCATGTCAGAGTTTCCCATCCCCTTTGCTCCCGCCTCCTCTAATGCAGAACCCCCCTTACGTCTCCCTGCAAAGCCTCACCCGAAGGCCACGCTCGCCAGCTTTTCCAGGCAAACCTGGGTCACCCTGGTGGTGGAGAGAAGCCCATATCAAACAGGTGAGTTAGGCTCAAACTAACTCAGACAGGGGCGGCCAAACGGGCCTGGGTGCTGACTGGACAGGAGGCAGGAGGATGGATGGGATAACCTGGTGGAGCCCACCCCCTGGGATTCCCACTCAAGGACAAAGGATCAGAAACCACAGTGGGAAGAAGTCTCACCGGGGGACCGTCATCGCCCTTCTCTCCAACTTCACCCTGTGAGACATGAGGGTCAGTCCTGATCCCCAACTCCCAGGGATGCCAGCATACTCTACTCCCCACCCCCCAGCACTCCCCCAGTCCAGTCCTCTCACATCTCGTCCTCGGGGGCCAACGGGTCCTGGGGAACCAGGCCGCCCAGGGTCTCCCTTCTCTCCAGGGGGTCCTGAGTCGCCCTGCAGAGAAGGAGAGAATGACGCTGCACGTATAGCCAGACGTTGAGGGGAGGGGACCCCAGAAACCTTGATGGTACTCGAGGTCACAGGCACTCACCGGGGGTCCTGCTCTGCCAGTGAGGCCAATGGGACCCTGCAGGGCATGGGGAGGGGGGACAGGACTTAGTTGGGGCTCCCAGGCACCATCCCATCTCTTTCTGTCACATTCCCCTTCCCCACATTTACGCACTCGGCCTCCAGGGTCTCCCTTGGGGCCAGGGTCTCCAGGAAGAGCCAAGCCAGGTGAGCCCTGTGGAAGGAAGGATCAGAGGTCAGGGGACACAACTGTCACCTGCCCGACCCCCTAACACTTCCCACACTTACCTGTTCCCCTTTGAATCCGGTAGCTCCTTTGGGCCCGGGGGGGCCCACATCTCCCTGGAGGTGACAAAGACGATCAGCCTCAGCCCCATGGAGCCCCAGGCCCCATGAGCCCCACTACCCAACAATCCTGCCACAACTCTCATGACCTCCAGGGGCCCTGCTTGAGGCGTGCCCTGTGACCTTGATCTCAACCCTGTAACAGCTGCCCTTCACTTCTCGCCAGACATACCTTCTCTCCTTTGGCTCCAGCACCTCCAGGTCCCTGAAAACAAACAGGACAGACATGGCTTGGCCAAGGGATCATAGTACGACAGCCCTGATTGGGGTTGGGGGTATATATGAAACCGGAAGTCTCTGCCCAGAGGTTACAGGGTCACCACTGGGAGCAGGGCAGGGGTTACACGGGGCTCATGGCCTGTATGATGGTCATGGGGGTCACAGCATCACAACCAGGAGTTGGAAGGTTTGTTACAGCATCAGTCAGAGCTCTGAGCCCACAGTGCTGGTTTCCCGGTGGGTTACAGTGCTCAAGGGGCTGTGCTGTGATCAGAGACCCACACTCCCTTCACTCACCACTGCGGGGTCTCCAGGCCGACCAGGCTCCCCCTGTGGACAGAGGATAGCAACAGGGCTAGGTCAGGGACCCACATGGGAACTCAAAGGCCCAGGGTCCCACCTGCCACAATCCCTAGTATAGGGGGGACTGACTCCCAGCCCATGACCCACCTTCTCTCCTCGGCGGCCGGTCGGTCCTGGTGGCCCCTGCACATGGAGAAAGCGTGAGCCCAGGATGGGGAGGAACACATAAAGCCCCATTCCTGGGCCCACAGTCACAGACTTACTTCAGGACCCTCGGGTCCAGGTCGTCCAGCAACTCCTGGCAGCCCCTGGGGAAGAGAAGCAGAAATGCTGACCCAGGTGGGGCAGGCGAGGGTAGAGAGATGATGGCAGAGAAGGGCTGGAGGTTCAGGATGGGGGGTCCCAGAAGATCAGGATTGAGGTCAGCAGGAAGACAGAGACCAGGTCAGTGGAAGTCAAGGTCAGTTCAGCAGGGTCAGAGATATAAAAGCAGGTCCCAGAGGTTGAGGGTTAGAGCCTGCAGCAACAGAGATTAGAAGTCATGTGAGGAGTGGTGGAAGGTCAGGGGCAATGGAGGTCAAGGGCAAGAAGCCAGAACCAGGAGGGGTAGGGAGCCAAGGTCAGCTGGCATGGGGGGTAAGTAGGCTCACCTGTGGTCCCACTGGGCCAGGCGATCCACGTTCACCCTGATGGAACAGAATGGGTCAGAACCAAGTCTGCCCCAGACCCTGCAGGGCCCTGAGAGACCCCCCAGGGTGCACTGACCTTCTCTCCAGCGGCCCCTGTTAGTCCTCGGTCGCCCTGAGGAGAGAGACAGGAAAGGGGCCTTCACTGCTGAGGCCCAGACGAGGTGTCTCAGGCTCCAGTCATCCACCCCTGAAACGCAACCTCTGACCTGGAGAGAACTCTCACCTCCGTCCTCTGCATCCCTTAATCCTGCAGGGGTTCCAGCGTGCCACCCCTCATACCTGACCTCCCCAAAGGGCACGTTTTTTGGTTTTTATTTTAAGTAATTTCGGTCTTTATTTAATTTGTTACAATATTGCTTCCCTTGTTTTATGATCTCTTTTTTTGGCCATGGAGCATGTGAGGTCTTGGCTCCCTGATCAAAGCTGCACCCGCTGTACTGGAAGCTCGGAGTTTTAACCACTGGGCCCCCAGGGAAGTCCCGGCACTTACTTTGGGGCCAGCATCTCCAGGAAGTCCCCGAAGGCCCTGAAAGGGGTTCAGAGATTTGGGTTTGGTAATAAGGATGGAGTAGAGGGTTGCTGGCTGAGGCTGAGGGCTGGGGCCTTGCCCACCACACTCAGAACCCCTGGGCCCCACACTCACCCGCTCACCCGGGATCCCGGGTTGTCCTGGGAGGCCCGGGGCTCCGTCTTCACAGTCACCCTGAAGGAGGAACAGATGGTAAAAGAGCCTGCTCCCTGCACCCGGCCGCCTCCCTCTACCCGAGAACTGCGACACCAACAGGGCGCGTCTCCCACCTTTTCTCCTTTCTCTCCAGGGGGGCCAACTGAGCCTTGGGGTCCGGGGCTTCCAGGAAGACCCTAGGAGGAAGTGAGGAAAAACTGAGAGCCGCAAACTGGCCCAGCACTGCCCCCCCACTGCCCCAGCAGAGCCCTTGGCTCCTCTATCCACACCCCGAGCGTGGCCCCCGGGGTCCCCAGCAGAGCCTCAGAGCTCCCTCACCGGCAGCCCAGGCTCGCCCAGAGCAGCAGTGCCAGCATCTGGTCCAGGGGGGCCCTGGGAAGGAACAGCAGGTCGGGGGACGGCCAGCGGCAATCAGGTTCCCTGCCACCCCCACCTAACGTGCCCCTTGCTTACCCGCTCCCCACGATCGCCTTTCTCACCCTGGAAGAGAGATTATGACCCATGACCACACCTCTGCTTCCCAAGATCCCAGGGCGAATGGGCATCTTGTGGTCAAAGTGGGTTACAAAGGTCACGGAGGACCTGAGGAGTCATGGGCGGGGGGTGGCCAAGAGGGCCTATGGGCTCAGAGTGACCAGCAGGGGTAGTGGGGGCTCAAATGAGGTCACCAGGTCACTGGGTCGCATGGTGGTCATGCTGTCACCTTCACAGCTGTTCCAGGAAATCCCGGGGGACCCCGGGGTCCCGGGTCCCCCAGCGGCCCACGAGATCCAGGGGGACCCTGATGGAAGAGACAAGGTATAAAGCACAATCCCATAGACCCCCATTCTCTCCCACCCCCCGTAGGTTCCCCCCACCACCATACTCTAGAACTTACCGGAGGTCCAGGGTCCCCTTTCTGTCCAGGAAGCCCTGGGCCCTCGCCTCCAATGACTTGTCCAGGCTCTCCCTGCAGGACAGAGAACAGCAGGCAGGATTCAGGGTATGGGAACCCTGAGGTGGGAGAAGCCCCAGAGGTCCCCAGCTATTCCTCATGATGCCTTAGGCCCTGCACAGCGTCAGGTGGGGCAACTCTGCTCCCCCCGGGGACATCCAGCTTGGTTCCCTCCCCTCCATCCTTCACCTACCGGCTCCCCCTTTGGGCCTCGGGGTCCTCGCTCTCCCTGAGGGCAAAAGAGCAAAGGGTGATGTCTGATCTCAGCGCGTTTCAGTTTGGGCCCCCACAGGCCAATCCCGCTCCACCACCCCAGGTCCCCCCCCTGCAGAAAGAGCTCTGGGAAAACGCCGAGAGGGAGAAAAACTTACTGGTTCTCCACGAGGGCCGGCCCACCCTGGGGAGCCCTGTAAACAGAAGCCAGAGTCAGAACAGTCAGACCACCCCACCCACTCAAGCAAAGCGTCCCATCATGTGAACTGCGAGGGCAAGGCTTACTCACCTTCGGACCAGGGGCTCCAGGAGTCCCAGGGCGGCCAGGGCTGCCTGGAGGCCCATCTGCCCCAGGGAAGCCCTAAGGAGACAAAGAGGTCAGAGCAGGAAGGGACCCTCCGTCAGTGCCCCTGGTTCGCTGGAGGGGTGCTGACTGACTGTTCTTCACCTGGACCCCTCACCCCACAGGCTCAAGTGCCGTTGGGGGTGGAGCCGTGGGGCCAAGATGCTGCCCCTGAGCTGAAGGGAGCCAAACCCCAGGCACAGGGGCAGTGATGAGGCCAGGGCCTTCCGTGTCTTGAGGACTTCGAACTTCCACCCAGGCTCTCTGGGGCCCTCGAAACCCCACTGGCCCCCTCCACTTCAGACCCTTCCCCAAAGTCTCTGCCGCAGTCTATCACATTCTCTTAGGCTTCCAGAAATACTCTGAAGCTTCGAGGATTGTCTTAGGGGAACCTCAGTGGTCTCTACACTCACCCTCTCGCCCTTCGCAGAAGCACTTCCAGGAGGTCCCTGGGGACCAGGAGCACCAATCCTGCCCTGTAAGGAGAGAGCAGGTGAGGGGACACTTCGCTACTCGGGGTGTAGACGACAGGCGTGGGGAGGCACTCACCGGGAGGCCGGGGGGGCCAGGAGGCCCGGCTTGTCCTTTCAGGCCCTAGGAAAGGTGATCAGTGAGTCCTCTGCTGCTGGCCTCCCCTACTGCACTGGGCCCCCCAACCCATTCTCTACCCCCCATCGGAGCCACTCACCATCTGTCCGGGTTCCCCCTTCTGGCCCTGGGGAAAGACAAGTCAGGTGAGGGTCAGAGTGGCTTGCCCCAAGAGTGGCCCTCACTCACACTCTCAACCCTGGACACTCACCTTTGGACAATGCACTGAGCAAGGCTCTGGCTGTGGCTGTGGATACAGGGTCTCCTTGAGGTCAGGCAGTTCAACCAAGAGCCCCCAGACCCACTCTTCACCACCTAGTCCCCCAGATGCCCCTTCCAAACCTGCGTGGTCAAGGCTGTCTGACAGAGGGCTGCTGCCAGACTACTGACGGCCCGCTCCAAGCTCAGACCATCATCCACAGCGAAGAAGGTCTGGGAAGAGTCCATGCCAGGCACCAAGCGACGCAGCTGCTCTGGGTCAGCTCCCGCAAGCCCCAGCATCATCACTTTGAGCCCTAAGGAGTGGTCCAGCAACCTGCATGATGACCCTGCCGGGGCCAAGGCTGCTCCCAGGTCCCATTCCCACCAGCCCTGGTCCTCACCAGCAGCCTGGGCCTCACGGATAGAGTTGAAGATGTCACCTCTCAAGGGCTCATCCACCAGGAGAACCATCACCCCCGGCACATGCCGGCGGCGTCCAGGCGCATCTGGTGCCAGCAGGTATCTGTGGGCTGTAACCACGGCTGTGCCTGGGAGAAAGGACATGTCAGAACCCAGGGGCACCGAGCTCCCCAAGGGAGAGCCCCAAGAGTCCATGTCCATTGGAGTCCTTACCCAGGTTGTTCCCACTTGGGTCCGTGTAGGGGATGTTGCGGATCTTCTGCAGGATGATGGCAAGGTCATGGGAGCTGTTCAGCGACAACAGTGGGGAGGGCCGGTGACTATAGGACAGGAGGCCGACCTAGGGTGGGCAGACACAGAGCCTGGAGAGGATGACCCAGCAGGGAGAGGGGACACAGAGCCTGGAGGGGGGTGGGACACAGCCCAACATGTGTAAGTAAACCTGCGCTATTGGGCGCTCAGGGGTGATGGCAGGATGTGGAGTCAACCAGCTAGTGAGGCGATCTGGAGCCTGCGGAAGGGCTGGGAGAAAACCTGGACCGCTGGCAGGGCAGGGAAATGGTGTCAGGGCCAGGGGTGGGCAGAGACAGGCCGGAATCTGGCTGCCTCTGGGGCCAAACCTGGACCGCCTGTGGCCCGAGAGGCCCGAGTGCAGACACCAGGTGCTCCAGGGCTTGCTTCACAGCCTCCGAGCGATGAGCATTGTCTTGAGTGGTGTGCACCAGGAACACCACATCCATCAGGCCACGGGGACACGCTGCAGGAAAGGGGGCTGAGTTTCTGAGGAGCCCGGCCCATCCAGCTATTCTGGTGGGCCCCTCCTGCGGTGCCCACCCTACCTGGGCTCTGTGTGATAGAGGCTTTAGGACCTCGTACACCGTCCCGGACAGGAGTTAGGGAGAAGAGGTAGGAGATGCCCAGCTCTAGGCCTGTCACCCGCTGGGAACTTGAGGTCCCCGGAAGTGTCTGTGAGGCCCCAGGCAGTTCTGCAGAGGACAGAACTCAGTTAAACAGGATGCCTTCCATGGAGCCCCCACTGCCAACCTGCCCCAACCCAGGCCTCCCCTTCACCTTGGCCAGGGCCTCTGAGAGGCTGCCAGGATAGGATGTAGCTGGATACCCCAGACACTGGGGTCCAGGCCAGAGTCACTGAGTCGACTGACGTGTCCACCACACGCAGTTGAGTGCTTGGGACACGAGGTGACTCTGGAGGAGGAATCAAAGACCAGGGATCAGAGTCTATGTCCTGAGAACCCAGAGAGATCTAAGGAGACCCTGGGGCAGATTCAGCTTGGTGAAGGAAGTGTCACCGGAAGTCATGCTGGGATCACCCCAGGTTAAGAGTGGTAGAGTGGGCTACAGGAGTCACTCAGGGTCATGGGGTGCAGGAAGTCAGGGTAGGTCATCAGGTGCAGGAAGTCGGGGTAGAGGTGTAGGTCATCAGGAGAGGTAGGAGCACACCAGTGTATGCAGTCACTTCCGAGGGGGGCCCTTCTCCAGCCGTCCCCAAGACGCTCAGCCATATGCGGTAGTGGGTCGCTGGCTCCAGCCCATCCAGGTCATAGCTGCTGACTTCCGGCCCCAGGACTCGGGACTGTTCCCGGCCACCTGGGGCAGGCGTGAGAGTGGAGGTCGGGGGCATGTAGGAGGATGCTACAGGCTAGCATTAATGGGCATGTCCACCTCACTGACCCTCACTTACCTTACTGACCATGACCCCCGCCAGCCTCACTGACTGACTCTGCAAATGGGGTCTACCTCCTGACTGTGATCCTCATTCTCGCTGACTCTGCTGAATGACCCTCACTGATCCCACACACCTAAGTGACTGATGCCAGGTATTTTCAGCAATCCCGCAGACCCCCCACTGACAATCCGTGCCCACTCTCACGGATTTCACGGACCCCACTCCAAGCCCCTCCCCCACTGATCCCTAACTCCGCCACCCCCCCACCGGGGGTACCTCTCACCCTCAGGTCGCCAACGCAGACGGAAGCCGCGTGCACCAGGCACCGGCTGCCAGTGCAGCCTCAGTGAGTGCTCCCCTCGCTGCTCCACGCGTAGTGTCTCCAGGGCTGGAGGAGCCTCAGGAGCTAGAGAAAAAAAAAGCACGCTCATCAGGGAGGCTCCGCCCCGCCCCGATCTGTGCCAATCCCAGGCCAACCCTGGAAGACGCACCGCCTCCAATAGGTCCCAGGATCCAGGCTGCATTCCACCTCCTCCAGAAGACCCCACCCCCACAGGTTCACGACGACCAATCCCTGGTCCCTTTTCTATTCCCGAGCACAAACCCCGCCCCCAAGCCCTGGAGGAAGCCAAGGCTCGCCCCAGCCCAAGCTCTGCCTACGGGTGGTGACGACAATGGAGACAGGCGCGCCCTCGCGGTCCCCTATGAGTGCGGTCACTCTCACTGAATAACTGACTCCGCCTTCGAGGCCCCGTATTTCTGCGGAGTCCGTGTTTCCTGGGAGAATCTGCTGTCTTGTGGGGCCACCTGGCCAGGTGAGCATAGAGTAGCAGTCAGAGATACAGGAGGCGGGCCAGAGGGGGCAATCCCAGCCAGGAAGGGCAAGTGCAGGATCAGGGAACCATACCCTCGCTCCGGCCCCAGGCCAGTCTGTAGGCTGTGGCTCCAGGGACCCCCACCCAGGTGACCCGCAGAACGTCACTGGAAGCATTATGGATCTGCAGCTTCGACACACTGCCCACGGGCCGAGGGTCTGGGGGCAGAGGCAGGGAAAAGGGTCACTGGAGAGCTGGCAGAGAAGCGGGTGGCGGAACAGGCATTGAGACCTTACTCAGTGCAGGAAGGGCTATCTGAAGCTCAGTGTGAGGTGAGTGTGACAGGTCAGTGTAGGCAGCTCCTGAGAGGGAGGAGCTCAGTGCCTCCGGGTGGGCAGTGGGGCGCAGCCAGGAGGTCACTGTGCATGGCCTGCTAGTCAGTGTGGGGCAGGTCAATGTGGGGAGAGAAGCCACGGCGGGTCAGTGATGGAGCGGGCAGCTGGAGCACTCAGGAATACACAGCAGGACAGGCCAGTCAGTGACTTGTGGTTAACAGCTGGCCAGGGTCCACCTACCAGTTCTCACAACCGCAGAGGCAGGCGTCCCGTCCACACCAGCCACACGGGCCCACACACGCACGGTGTACTCAGTATCTGGCTCCAGTCCATCCAGCTCGGCCACTGTGGCCTCCCCAGAAACCAACTGGGATTTCTCTGGGCCTAGGAGTGAGGATGAAGGCAGCCCTAGGACTATCCTGACTCTGACCCCCAATGTCCCACCTGGACCCCTAAGAAACCCCCTGCTCCCATTCCACCCAGACCTGCCCCACCCCAACCTCCAAAACCTCTGTTCCTTTCCCAAATCCCTGGTCCCCACCTCGGCCTGAGCGCCAGGAGACCCTGTACCCTGTGGCACCAGGAACCCGGTTCCAGGTGATGGTGACAGATGAGCTGCTGACTCGAGTCACATGGACCGATCTCACTGGGCCCAGGGGATCTGGAGGGGAGAGGCAATGGGGGAGTCTGATGGAAGAGGCAGCGGAGGGTCTGATGGGGGAGGTGGTGGGTATCTATCTACTAGAGGAAAGCAATGGGAATCTAACCGGAGGCAGGGATTTGACAGCGGAAGGCAGTGGGTGGGTCAGATGGGGAAGGAGAGGGGTTCGGACAGAAGGGACAGTGGAAATCTGAGGCGGCAGCGGACAGGAATCTGGGAGACCAGAGCATCTGACAGAGAAGGTAACAGGGTTCTGGTGGAGATATTAGGAGTAGAAAGTATATAAGTCTAAGAGGAGGGTCAGAGCTAGCAGAAAACAGGCAATGTGGTCTGAGAGGTGAGGAGGTGGGAACCTGAGGGCAAGAAGAGCAGGGTGTTGAGAGAGAGGTAAAGGAATCTGAAGAAGGCAGGGACTTCAGGGGAGCCAAGGGAGACTGAGTGGGGAGCAGGGCTTCTGGGGGAGGAGGCAGTGGGGATCTAAAGCGGGAGACTGGAGTTCTGTGGAGAAGCAAGGGTCTGAGAGGGAAGCCATGGGGTTTGACAGAGCACTGGAGAGAGAACGCCAGGGGGCCGGGTCAGGCCCTGACCGGTTCGAGCCACGATGACCGCAGGAGGGCCCTCCTCTCTTCCTCGCAGCGCCGACACGGCCACCTGGTAGGAGGTCCCAGGTCTCAGCCCCACAATGTCGGTGGCAGTAGAGTCTGAAGGGACTGTCTGGCTGGACTCCAGACCTAGTGTCAGAGGGAAGTGCTGGCACACATGGCCCCTGCCTGCCCTCAGGCGCCCACACCCTGATCGTCCCCCACCGACAGCCCTCCCACCCCCCGCCCGCTGACCATTGTCCATCCTCCAGCTAATCCGAAATCCGCTGGCTCCAGGAACTGGTCCCCAGGCCACCCTCACTCGCGTTGCGTCCGATGCCATGACCCGCAGCCCTGGGATGGCCAGTGGGGGTTCTGGCTCTGGGAGTTAAAGACAGAGGTCAGGGATTAAAACCAGGACCCCAGAGTGAGTCAGGCAGCTGTCCCCCCGGCCCTCGCGTGCCACGCTCACCCCGGCGGACAGTGAGGGTGCTGGCAGCGCCCTCCCGGCTGCCTACTCGCGCTGACACCCGCACTGTGTAGCTGAGCCCAGCCCGGACGTCATCCAAGTCAAAGGCCGTCTGACTCCCAGGAAGCACCAGGCTCCGCTCAACCCCTACGAGAGAAGGTAGGACAGGCAGGCAGGGGTCAGTGAGGGATGGGGGCGGGGGACGAAGGCGGTCAGTGATGGACAGAGATACAGGGCGAAAAGGGTCAGTGAGGGATGGGACGTGGGACAGAAAAGGATGAGATGTAAGGACAGGGGATACAAGGAGTCATGAGGGTCAGCGACACAGGAAAAACAGGCCTGTGATGAATGGTGCTAGTGATGGGAGGGAGCAGACAGGGACATAAGATGCAGGATGTCAGAAGTTGGTGGATGGCAATGTGAGCTGACAGGTCATTAATAATGATATCGGGTCGGTACTGAATGGGGGCAGGGGAGGACAGTGGTCCCAGCTAAGCTTATAGAAGGGCGGGGGTTGAGCTCGTGGTTGTGGAGAAGGTGAAAGCTATGGTCAGGGATGTGGGGTGGGGAGTGGAGACAGATCCAGGTGCAGAGCTAGGCAGGGGCAGGACAGGGGTAAGACAGGCCCTGTGACAGGTGTGGCCTCGGGGCCTTCTTGGGAGATGGATGGACAAGGAGACAGGAGGAGGCGGTAGAGCCCCAGGAGTGGAAAGGGATGCAGTAAGGGTGCAGTCAGACCCCGAGGGCTGGAACTTCAGGGTCTGCACAGTCTGGCAGTGTCTCCCTCACCCTGGGCGCTGCGCACAGTGATGCGATACTCGGTGGCGCTGGGAACTGGGCTCCAGGACACTCGCACACGCTGCCCAGGCAGCTCGGTGGCCTGGAGGGCTGTGACGGGGCCCACAGGCAGCTCTGGACCGGCAAGAGAGCACCGCGTGAGAGGCGGCCTGGGACATCCCCGCTCCCGTCCCTGCTCACCTGACCGCGCCCACAGGGCCCTCACCAGTGGGGACCACGGTCGCTGGGGTGGCCACCTCACGGCCCTCTAGCAGCGTGTAGAGAGTGAGGCGGTACTCGGTGCCCGGCTGCAGCCCATCCAGCTGGTAGCGGGTCACGTCAGAGGGCAGCACCACCTTCTGTGGCACCTCTAAGCCTGCAGGAGGACAGGGTTAGGCCAGCCGAGGCCAGGCCTCTACCCCACCTGCCCACCCCGGCCTCCTGCACAGACCGCTCTCACGCCGCCACTCCAGCCGGTAGCCACGAGCCTCAGGCACCAGGTTCCAGGAGAGGAGGATGGACGTGGGGCCCAGGATGACAGGACGCAAGGTCTGCTCGACGGACGTGTCTGCCAGGGGCACATGGGACATCAGTGGTCCTCTGTGCCCAGCCAGCCTGCCCACCCAGCCTGAAGGAAGCACCCAGCCCTCTCACCAGTGCGGGCAGTCAGGGAGGTGGCTGGCCCCACGCTCCGACCAAGCAGGGCACTCACGGTCACCTCATAGTCAGTGCCAGGCTGCAGGTCCCTCAGCAACACTGACCCCTGCCCAGGGCCCAGCTCCTGCTGCTGCGTGGCCCCACCTGCCCGGGGGGCACAGAAGGGTCAGTGGGTCTTGCAGACTCAGGACCCCACCGTCCTGTCTGAGGCGCAGGGACTCCCTTCCTCCCACAGCACCTCACTCACCCCTGATGACCTGCCACGTCACCCGGTAGCCGGTGGCACCTGGCACACTCCGCCAGGCCACCAGGAGGCTGTGGGCTGTGGTGTTCTGGATGGTCACTTCTGGCCCCTCCAGAGCAGCTAGGGGAAGGTCCCATCGGGGATTAGTGAGTCCAGAGCGGAGAAGGGTTACAGGGGTGGGTGATTGGGCGAGTGAGGTCAGAGGTTAGCAAAACTGCTCACTGGTCCTAGCGGTCCCGCTCACGGCCTCCCCGATGCTGTTGGCGTAGAGGGCGACCACCGTCACTTGGTACTCAGTCAGTGGCCGGAGACCCTGCAGCTGCACGCTGGTCTCACCAGCTGGGACGCTCACCTGTGATGCCCAGGATCAGCGGTCACTCCATCTTGCCCAGCTAAGCCCCAGCCCTCCACCTCCCACTGCCGACAACCTTACCTCCCGCCGCTCGCTCGGCAGTGGCTGCCCCAGCCCTGTCAGGGGTGTGTACTGGATCTTGTAGCCAGTCACGGGGCCGCTGGCCGCTGTCCACTGGACTCTCAAGGACTGACTGCCCGGCTCAAGCAGCAGGTCTCGTGGACCAGAGGTCGAGTCGTCGGCTGGGGAAGGGGGCAGTCAGGCAACCAGGCAAGAGAATCAGGGGTCAGCACTAAGGGTGCAGGGTCAGCACCAGGGTCAAAGGTTAGGAGCACACGGGATGGAATTGGCATGGCCACGTTGGGGTTTGGGCCGGGGTTCAGGTCAGGGCACCCAGAGTGAGCAGGAACTCACGGGGCAGGGTCACGGGCACACCACCCGCAGTTGTGCACACCCTCCGGGAAACCAGAGGCAGGAGCGTCCTCAAGATGCTGAAGTCATTGACGAAGAAGAAGAAATCGCTGGTCGGCTGTGAGGCGATTCGCTTCAGCTCCTCGGGGTCGGCATTCTTGATGCCTGAGGTGACGCCCAGTCAGGGCTCAGCTGCCCACATGCCCTCCGACGTGCCCCTGCCCCAGCTGACCCGTCACCCCAGCATGGTGCTCACCCACAGCAAACAGCTTGACTCCCTGCCCCTTCAACCTCTGGGCAGCTGTGTCCACCATGTCCTGGGACTTCCCGTCTGTGATGAGGATACAGACCTGGGGCAGGGCAGGGTCAAGTCAGGACTGCCTCAGACCCTTCACGTGGGGTCACCCTGGAAGGCAGGGCAGGGTTAGAGATCACCTTGGGGACACCAGGTCGGGCCAGCTGGGGCAGGAAGACGCGGTCAGCCACGTGGAGAATCGCAGCCCCTGTGCGCGTGTTGCCCCCCTTGTAGCTGAGCTCTCGGATGGCACGGATCACATCGCCGCCTGAGCCAAGCGCATCCAGGTCAAATTCTGTCCTGTGGAGAGGCGGGTAGCAGCAGGTTAGGGACAAGAACCTGTGCTGGCCTTGGCCTCTCAGAGGTCTCTAGGGTGAGGGTGGTGAGTTATCAGGCCCCTTTGAGGGTCCTCTCGGTTCTCTGATTCTGTGATTCCCTCCATCCCTGAAGCTCCCAAGCCAACAAAGTCATTAGGTGCCTCTCTGTGTCCTGCCTGCGGCTGGGCTTGAGCAGGCCTGGCCCCAGTGGGGCTCCCAGGCTCAGGGGCTGGGATGTCTGTTTAATTAAATAATGGTAGGAGGAAGGGCCCTGTTGTAGGGAGGTGGACACTGGCCAGACAGGGAGGCCCTCTGCTGAATGAGAGGCTGACGGGCATCAGGAGGCTAGAACATGGGGAGTCCAGCAGACCCAGGCCATCTCAAGCCCCTGGCCTCCCCCACAGGCTCTCCATCTCCAGATCAGAAAACAGAGCCCCTGACTTTGGCAGGAGCCAGTGGGGAGCCGGGTCTCAGGTGTCAGGGCTCCACCTGGGAGATCCCTGCTTCTTAAAAGGATGCCTTGGACGGTGGAAGGAGAGGACCCCCTGGATTCCCTAAAACCTGACCCAGGGGCTTGGAGCTCTCTGCTTCTGACTAGGGGAGGGTTCCGGGTGGGTCCAGTTGTGGGGGTCCACTGACCGTGGGTCGTCGCTGTACTGCACGGCGGCGAAGCGCACACCCTGTGCCCCAGCTGCCCCGGAGAAGGGCAGCACCAGCCCCTCAAGGAAACCCCGCACTTCGCGGAAGTTGCTTCGGCCGATGGACGAGGAGCCGTCAAGGAGGAACACGATGTCAGCGGCGTACAGGCGCGTGCAGCTCACTGTGGCCGGCAAGAGTCATCAGGGTTTCTTCCTGGAGCCCACCTACCCTCTCCCCTCACAGTGGTCCCCTGGGGCTGGGGAGGGGGCGGGTGGGCCTCATCCACTGTGCAAACCGGCCCAGGCTGGCTTGGGCCTGGGAGCGGTGGAGGGAGCAGAGGTGGAGCCCGGAGCGGACTCTCCAGCGGAGGATTGGTGGGGAGGCAGAGTCGCTGGTGCGGGCGTGAATCAGGGACTGAGGTTGGCCTCTGGGGACCAGCGCAGACTGTCATAGGGGTAGGGGACCCACGGACATCTGGATGCAGTTGGGGAGACGCAGCGTGGATCGCGGAGGGTTTGGGGAGTCCGGGGGAGAGTTAGGAGAAATGCGCGCGGAGTTGCAGCGGGTGGCAGGCGGGCTCTAGGATGAGGGCCGAGTGGAGCCGGGTGACAAGGTGCAGTGCCCTGGATGGGGTCCTTCCCTGCCGTACCCACCTCTCTCCCTGGGCTGGGCCCATACTCGGGGAGCCCCTGCCAGGATCCCGGAGCAGAGCGCAGCCACCAGGAGCCGCAGCCTCATCTTCGGTGAGGGAGACCGGCAGCCAGGACTCCCGCCTCTGTCCCTCGGCCTCGGCGGGTCCCAGCCTGGCGCTCTCCCACCCCCAGTCCCGGTCTTGCCTGCTGGCCCGAGGCTCCCGTCGCCAGACGCGCCGCAGTCCCGCCGCCACAGCAGAGAAAAGTCCCTGATCCCAAGGGGGCGGAGCGGCGGGCGGGGACCCAGGCGGCCCGCCCCAACCCATCGTCCCAGAGGTCGCCGCCCCTGCTACCCCTCCCCGTGACGGACGATCAGGCTCCATTTAAGTGTAAAGCCCCCCACCACTGGTGGCTTTTGGGATTCCCCTGGGAGGTTCTCTACAAGAGAGAGGTTGAGGGAGCCCCCTCCATCCCGTGTAGGGTCAGGAATCTTGGCTGCTTTACGTCAGACTGGAAGTGACTACTGGAGACCGGACTCCAGAGAGGTTCCTGGGGACCCAAGACGCAGCAGGATGTTGGGGTGGGGTGGGGTGGGGTGGGGTGGGGTGGGGGGAGCTGCAGCTGGGGATGACTCACCGCCCCCCCACAGGGGCACCCAGACAGCCCTCAGGCCATGAGTCCCGCCGGCCTCTCTTCTGATTCAGCCATCCCTGTCTGGTGGGTCTCCTGTTTCCCACCCCGATGCCCTCAACAGCAAACGAGGGACTCAGGCTCACCCCAGGGAACCCGAGGCACCGCTGGTCTGCACGGTGTGCACCACTGGACACGTCACGTCCGCCCCCACTGTGGAGGGGGAAGCCAGGAGAGAATCTGGGTCGTGCTTGTGCAGACGTGGCCATCCTGGTGTCCTGCATCCGCATCCCCCGCTATGCCCAGGCAGATGCCATCCAGCTGTGCTGCTGGGAGGGGCTACCATGTGTGGAGGGTGGACCACCCACAGCGACAGCTCCTCTCTCAGGAATCCATCCCCTCCTGCCTCCACCCCCACTGGTGGGCCTGTCCTGCTCCAGCCAGGCCCCTGACCACACATTCTGAGACCCCCATCCACCCATCACTTCTGCCAGGCCCAGAGGTCATTTTGGTCCCCCCCTCCCTTTCTTGCTGCCCTCTCTTTCTTGCTCCACCTGTAGTGTCCACCTTCATAACGACCTTCACCCCGCTCCTCTCCCCTTTACCAGGCTGACTTCCCATCTGTCTCCTGCAGGTTCTGTGATCATGGACAGTCCCCTAACACACCTGCAGGCCAGAGACCCTCTTTGTATATGCATTTGTGTTCATTATAGGGGGTGATACCGAGGCAGAGAGTCACTCCCAAGAGCAGGCCCTGTTATTTTTTTTCTGCTACTCCTGAGTAATTCTGGGAAGCCTGGAGACTATGCCTATACTCACCGCTGCCATTGTGCCCCTTCCAACATGCCTGGCCCACCCCGCCAACCTCTCCTAGGGCTCCACGGGCTAATGGGGAAGAGATGGGGATGGCACGTCTATTGAACCTGTCTGCTTTGACCTCCTCTAGGGCTTGAGGGTCTCTGGTGTGGCCAGAGCTGGCCATGGTGAGGCCCATCCGCACAGCTGGTCTTCCTGTTATCCAGCAGGCTACAGGGACAGCCCCAAATTATCATGGGTACAGCACTGTGATCCATAGGGCCCAGAACCTTTTCCCAAGGTGAAGATCTTCTCAGCCACATCCAAGGATCACCCAGTCCTCTGTCCTATAGGTCCTATAGGTGAGGGCTGCAGAGAACCAGACAGGCTCTCATTACAGAGGCAGCCCCGCCTCAAGACCCTTACCCCTTCTCACACAGAAGGGTGGCTGTGCAGAGCAGGGCTGGTACACAGTGTAGACACACACACATTTGGGTCTGGCCTTTAGGGGAGATTGGAGGAACAGGTGTCCATCTCATCAGAACCATGAGTGACCCCCCAAAAGGAAGGGCAGCCTGCTGTGAGGGGGGTCACTCAAAGGCTGGGAGGAGAGGTTGTTGGTGGAAGCTAGGTTGCAGACGCGTGCCTGTCTGGTGCTCCCGGGAGGCTCATGAGCAGGGGTGTGGCCCTCTGAGGCCCCTGGCTCCAGCCTCCTGGCAGGCACACAGCCTAGGGCCCAGCCCCAGAAACCAGCTCCCTCCATCTGGGCAGTGGGGCCCTAGAGGTCTTTTTCTCCCTCCTACACTCCCCTGGACATTTCCTCCTCTACTTCAGTCTCTGCACCGTACGTCTCCATCTGGGGCCTCTTTTGGGGGGTTCCACCCCACACATCCCACCACTGTCTTAAGACACTTCCAAATTCCTCAGAACGGCAGCCAAAGCTGGGCAGGTCATCCTCCTCCAACCCACCCCTCCTCTGTGGTACCCCAGCCCTGCTGGGGATGCTGTCCAGCCTGTGCCCCCCGCAGCCCAGGCCCTTTCTTACTAGAGCTGCCACAGTGAAGGCTCGCCGGGACCACACGGAAATGCTCCTGAGTCCCCAGGCTGTCAGCTGAGCAAGTCACTCCTCTTCCCAGTAACCCTCAACACATCTCCCTCAGTACGCCTCCAGAGGAGAGATCAAACTCCCTGGCTAGGTCTGCAAGGCCCATTAGGACGTCACCCCAGGGAGCTTGACTGCTGTGTCCAGCACACCTGTGGCCTTTGAGGGCCAGGCCTGGGCTTAGCAGACAAACCAAGGCCCATCCTCCCGGGGCTCAAACATGGGACAGCAGGCAGCCATGGCAACAAACAGGGTAAGGGAGAGGAATACCGGGGTGGTGGGAGTGAACTGCAGGTGCTCTGGACACTTCTGAATAGCCGCCTTCTCAGCAAACTTCCTCCCAGAACCCTGTCCATCACTGCCAGCACCACCTCCCTCACAGGCAAACTGGGCCCCACACTTCCATCCACCCCACACTGGGCTCCTAGGAACCCTGACTGGAAGGGTGGGGGGGACAGGAAGAGGGCCTATCTGCCCTCCTGCCTTGGGGACCGGAGCCCAGAGGTGGCAAGGGGACTAGACAGCTGTGAGCTCCAGCAGGTCCTCAGGAGACGGGGAGGGGACTGCCAGGCCAGCAGCTCAGGACTTGCCTGGGACAGAGCGCGTCGAGGGAGGGGGCTCAGGCCCCACTGAGCTCAGGGATATTCTTAGAGCCTGAGTCAGCGGCAAATCGAGGCAAAGGATTCTTGCCTTGCCTGTCCAGGCAGCAGTGAGAAGCCAAATGGGAACACTATGCCCCGGGCTATCCTCCTCCCAGAATCCAGAGTAAACACACAGAGGCGGCTTCCTCGAGGACATTTCTTGGGCTCTCCTGGTCTGGGGGGTCCAGGGTCCCCCAGAGGGTGACCCCCAGGACCCACAACAAGGGGCTTCCCACCTGAATCCCTAGGCTGGGAGCCCTAGCAGGATAAAGGCTGGGTCTGCAGTTCCCATGGCCCCCCACACCCCTCTCCTGGGACAGGCTGGTGAGGAGCATCCCCCATGTGGCTAACTGCAAACAGCTGGCCTCGGCTCCCCGCAGGCATCAAAGGCTTCCGGCCTCCAGGCTACAGCCCCCACGTTCGCCCCTGACTAAGGACACATCAGCCTGTGGGAAGGCAGAGCCTCCAGGACACGCAGACCCGGGGGAAGTCCCCGCTCCCCCACCATGGCCCAGGGACTCCATGCCAAGGACGAGAGAGGGACGACGCAGTTCTCGATGCAAGACTTTATTGGTTGGTGGGTCAGCAGCAGCACAGGTCTGAAGGACCGAGGTGGTGTGTTTGTCGTGGGGGGACCGCGAATCCTGGCCCTGCCCTCTTGCCTGCACAGGCTTCCTGCCTAGAAGCACAGGCTTCCTGCCTAGAAGCACAGGCTTCCTGCCTAGAAGCGCAGCCAGAACATGCCACTACGGATCCGGTTATAATCTGGAAGCTGTTCAATGGGGCCTGTGGGGAGAGGGTGGGGCGTCAGGGTGGGGCACCTGGGTGGTACAGGGACACCTGGCCCCATGCCGCGCCCCACTCAGAGCTGCCCAGAGCAGCACAAGGCAGGCTTTAGTGGAAAGAGGGTGAAGAACATTCCTCCAGGGGGTGCTGAGCCTGCCCCTTCACGCTCTGGCCTCTGGAGCCCCACCCCACACGCGGAGGTGTCCGTTACCTGGCGGGTGTGGGGTATTGATGGAGGCACCTTGGCAGGGAGTCAGGGAGCTGCCAGGACAAGTTTTCTAAGCAAGAACTCCCTGGCAGCCAGGCAGTTGGGCAGAGCCTCTTGGGGGCCCCAACTTGCTGCTCCCAATGAAAGTTGGGGGAAGGGGGGGAAGCAGAGGCAAAGGGGAGGCCCAGACAGCAGCCTGAGGAGGTGGCCAGAGAGCGGACCTTCCAGGCGACTCACCGAATCCAGCCACTGCCGGGCACTGGTCGTAGAAATACTTGGAGCAGACCTCACGCACCACCCTGGCGTCCACCTCCTACAGGACGACGCAGAGGGCACACTAAGGGGCAATGCCTCTGGGGACCAGTCAACAGCATCCAGTGACCAAGATCTCCCCACACACCGAGGGTCTGACCCCGCACCCGAAAGGGGAACGGCGGCAGGGCTCCCTGGCCACAGGCTTCCACGGGCCCCAGGCACCCCACAGCCACCCACGCCTCTGCCCTGCCCCCCGGTTACACCCCCGGGGCGCCCACAGGAGCAGTCTGCCTCAACGCCCCACCCTCTGTGAGTTGGCAGCTCAAGACTCCCAAAGCCCTCTCCCCCCAGGGGCCTGTTACCGCAATCCGGCTTTCCCACTCGGCCAGGGGAATGCGGCGGCCGTACGTAAGGAGACTGCGTCCGATGTCCTCACACACGGGAGTGGTGCCTGCAAGGGTGAGGGAGGCTCACAGGCCCGCACCGAACCTCCAGGGTTCTGCACTGACTCGGCCTGATCCTAGACCACAATCCTCACCTGTACAACCTGACCTGTATCCATGGGCTTCTCAGGCCCGCCCACAAAGGGTCCCTGAAACCCCAGGCCCCTGGGGAAGGGGCAGTGGTGGGACACAACGTGACCGCCAACGTCGTCCTTGCTGGTCTTGGTCAGGAGCACTGGTCGTGCTGGGACTGTCACCGCCCATACCCACCCCACCCCTAGCCACAGGGCTGCAGGACTCACCATCCAGATGAGACACCAGAGCGTTTCGGAGGAGGTTTTTGCCCCGGACCACCTCACTCTCTGTGGCGCTGGTGCACAGGCGCATCCTAGGGCAGGGGCGAGGTGGGAGTCATCCTGAGAGACGCTGCGGTCCCCAAGCCTCCCGCAGCCAGGGCCAGCAGCGGCCGCCACTCACCACTGGCCCTGCAGGACGAACATCATGTCGTCGATGCTCATGTGGTCGCAGACGAAGTGCGCGCCCAACAGCCCAGTGTCTGCGTAGCAGATGTTGAAGGTCTGGAAACTCTGGCACAGCTTGTTGGTCGCAGCGATGGAAGCCAATGGGCTGGACAGGTGCTACCAGGGGCCAGGGTGGTCAGCACCTGCCCTCCTCTCTGCCACCCGCCCCTGAAATCTGCAGGATGAGCGCCCGCCGCCCAGCTGCCCCTCTCCCCTGAGTCGAGGTCCCCGCCGCTGCCCAGCTGCCCCTCTCCCGAGTCGAGGTCCCCGCCGCCGCCCAGCTGCCCCTCTCCCAAGTCGAGGTCCCCGCCGCCGCCCAGCTGCCCCTCTCCCGAGTCGAGGTCCCCGCCGCCGCCCAGCTGCGCCTCCCCCGAGTCGAGGTCCCCGCCGTCCACTCACTGCGCCGCCACCGTAGGTGCAGTCGTAGTGGCCGATGACGGCGTTGGCCACCTGGAGGGCCACGTTGTCCGGGTGGGCCCAGCCAGGCCCCTCCACTGCGATGGCCACGTGGGCCAGAGGCAGGCCGTCCTCACGGTGGCGGATCTGAAACGGGACGTGGCAAAGCTGAGGGACAGCCAGACCGCCCCGGCGACAGCAAAGGTGCCAAGTGTGGCTGGGAGCGTGTGCATGCAAGCATCACCACGTGTGCCTGGGAGGCAGCAGCCGCGGGACCCCGGCCCAACTCCCGAGGCACCTCCGGAGTCGTGAAAGAGCCAGGCCCACGGGAGCGCCACCCCCACCCACCTCACTGCCAGTGAAGCGGCACGGACTGAGGGTGGGCACAGCGTCCTCGTCGTATGTCCCGGAGAGCCCGCTGAAGTGCTTCTGGGCAAGGTCGAGCAGCTGCCGGTGCTCCAGCCCTGCCGAGATGGACAGTGTGCTTACCGGTCAGCCGGGCCCAAGACGCCACACAGAGGCACAGGACCCCGTGTCCTGCCTCGATGGGAGAACCCCCAAGACAGGACATCAGGACCAGGTGAGGGCAGAGGAGCCTCCACAGACTCATTCCAGCTCGGCAGCAGGCAGGGCAGACCCCCAGGGCCCAACAGCTCCCACCACCTCGGCCACAAGGAAGCAGCAGACGTCAGCCAGACTGAAGGACGGGCCCTCACGTGACGCACTCTCACCAGCACCACACACACACACACACACACACAAGACTGGTGCCCCTGGGCATGAGGCCACCCGTCCTGCCTCACCCCTCCAGCCCTTCCTCAAGCAGATTCTGTAGGGCTGGTGAGAGGGCACAAAGAAGCGCCACGCAGAGCTGTGACTAGCTCTGGGGCCCCCTGTGCCAGGGACATGGAGCAGCAATGTCACAAACTCATGTCTCATGCCCTTGCCGGACCTCCTCTCCACCAGCAGCTTCCGCTGCCCCAGCCCCTTGACCAGTGGGCGCTGTGGTACAAAGCGGCACCCCCAGGTACAGGCCGCCAGGTGCCTCTGCCTTTTATTCTTTCCTTCCTTGAGCTCAGATCCTGCAGGTCTGATGTGTCAGGAGCTCAAACTACTCTTGGTTCACTAGCCCCAAGGTCACCAGCCGAGCTCCTCCTATCAGTCTCTCTCGTCCAGCCAGCTACCGTTCGTTGGGGCGGCATCCCTGACCTGCTCCTGTCCCCTCCTGGCTCAGACGTCCATCAGGCTTCCATCTACAAACCCGTCTTGAGTTCATCCGCTTCTCTCCCTTCCTCCTGCCGCCTCCCACCAGGCACCTGCCACAAGCCCTCCCTGCATCCGCCTGCTTCCACTCGGCCCTGACATGGCAGCAGCTGCTGTTGTTTAGTCGCTAAGTTGTGTCCAACTCTGCGACCCCATGGACTGTAGCCCACCAGGCTTCTGTGTCCATGGGATTTTTTCAGGCACGAACACTGGGGTGGGCTGCATTTCCTTCTCCAGGGGATCTTCTTGACCCAAGGATCAAACCCACGTCTCCTGCACTGGCAGGTGGATTCATTACAGCGGAGCCACCAGGGAAGACCACATGGCAGCAGAGCAAGCCTCCCATCACAGAGCCCGTGACACTGCTCTGCCCCTCTGCGCAGACCCCCCACTCCCCATGTAACTAAATCCCACCACTCTTCAGTTCTCTGTTCAAATGACAAGTACTTCAAAAGCACCTCCCTAACCTCTGCTGCTGCTGCTGCTAAGTCGCTTCAGTCGTGTCCAACTCTGTGCGACCCCATAGACGGCAGCCCACCCGGCTCCCCCGTCCCTGGGATTTTCCAGGCAAGAACACTGGAGTGGGTGGCCATTTCCTTCTCCAATGCATGAAAGTGAAAAGTGAAAGTGAAGTCGCTCAGTCGTGTCCGACTCTTAGCGACCCCATGGACTGTAGCCCACCAGGCTCCTCCATCCATGGGATTTTCCAGGCAAGAGTACTTGAGTAGGGTGCCATTGCCTTCTCCACCCTAACCTCTGAGTCCCCCACAAAAATCCCCTGACCACACCGTGCCTTCCTTTTGGGGCACTTTGCATCTACCATCCGATGTCCGGTTTCCCACAAGGCCAAGAGGAACAGGCTGGAGGCCTGAATCTCCCCCAGCCTCAACCTGCGTCTCCAAGGACCAGGTGAGCCTGAGAAAGTCCTGAGGCCTGCAGAGGCCAGCAGGCCAACTGAGGCGTGCATGAAAGGCGAGCAGCAGCCCTAGGTGGCCCAGCAGAATCCCACCCCACCTCAGAGAGCACAGGACCGAGGTCACGCCCCTCAAGGACAGGACAGGGCGGGAATAGGGTCCACAGGAATGGAGGATCCCCCACAGTCAGAACCAGGAGACCTGGCCCTGCTAATCAAGGCCGTAGCCCAGCCCAGCCCACCCCCCATTACCACAGGGCTTCAACCAGCCCGCTGCTCACCTCCAGCTGCTGCTAACACCATTCGGGGAGCCTTGTAATGCCGGCTGAGGTACTCGGTCAGGTCTGCCTGCGACAGCTTCCTGCAAGACACCCCGCCAAGGGGTCAACACTGCTCCCAGACCGCAGTGATGTGGGTCACACGAAATGGGGCGGAGGAGACAGACAAGGAGACTCAGCTTCACCAGATCCTTGCCCCATCTCTGGCACTTGCCACTCTGGGGCCAAGAGGGCAGCCCTCACTGGGGCCTCTCACGTCCAACTTCAGGATAGGCTTGGAGTCCCCTCCAAGGAGGGTGTGGGCTGACATGGGGGCTTCAGGGGCAGCGGCAGGGCTCCTCCTACCAGAGGACAAGAAGCCACGTGGAGGGACCCCCAGAGCACCCTCCCTCAGGCTGGCAGGACACACACATGGAAACAAAGCCCGCAATTTGAGTGGGGACCACACAAACATTCAAAAAGACTCCTGGGGAACATGTGGCAACACAGAAAACGTCTCCAGTTGTGTGAATTAGGAAAATAAACAGCACAGGCACTCGGCCAAGTAAATGCAAACTCCTGCGGCTGTGGCCTGCCCAGGCCCCAATAAGTGGACGACCTGCCCCTGGACCGGCCAGCTCGCACCTGACATTCTCACTGGGTCCCTCCACGGACTGGGCTAGAGGTGTGCCCTGGAAGGCTGTGGCGTGCAGGTAGTTGAAGACCACGTCCCGCATGGACGTGTCATTCTCCTGCAGCTCCTGCAGGATCACATCCCGCTCCTTCTCAATCTGGGAGTCCTCGAGGCTGCAGTTCTGCACGATATCGGCCAGGAGCTCTACAGCTGGGTGCAAGGAGGACAGGTGTGGAGACAGTAACAGCATAAACCCCCCAGGCCTGACCCCTTTGGTGTCAAGGCCCTTCTCTAAGGGTCACCCCATTCTTCAGTCAGGCCAGGGGCTCCTGAGCGCCTGTCCTCTGCACCCGGGGAGCCCTACTGCGTGCCAGCCCTGCCCTCCAGGCTTACCTTTTGGCAGGTCCTTTGATAACGCCTTAATGTAGTAAGCCGTGTGCTCCCGGGTGCTGTAGGCATTAAGATGGGCCCCCATGCTCTCCACCTCCTTCTCCAAGGCATTGCCAGGCCGATTCTTTGTTCCCTGGAACCAGCCACATGGGAGCCCAAGATCCCGCATCCTCATAGGCTGAAGTCCCAGCAGGACCACTGGTCCACAAGGTAGTGCCCTCAGCAAAGACTATGGGGTTTCAGGGCCCAGAGTCTGGGGGTCACCAAGTGCTCAGCAGGCCTTAAGCTCATCAAGGCAACAGCATCGTGGCCCGACAGAATGGAGACATCCAGGGGCCAGGGAAGAAGGGCATGCCCAAAGCAAGTGTTAACAGAAATCTAGCACCCCCACACCAAGAGGGGGGACAGCTCGGGGGAGCGCATGTGACTGCAGAGCGCCCATGGCAGCCTGACCTCACCAGCCCTCGCTTACTGACAGCCGTGGTCAGGTGAACTCACACTGTGCTCAGGCAATGCTGCTCCCCACTCTCCCTCACACCATGTATGATTCTGTGTGTGTGCCAGGGGCCTCTGTGGGGCTCAGCCTTCGTCCTGCATGTGTGTGTGTGAGTACTGCTGTCCAATGACACACACCCGCATGCTGAGACTGACACGCACATGTGTGACGCTGGAGCTGGCTAGCTGCCCATTCCTGCTCCATACCCTCACCAACCCCGTATCATCTCTATTTTTTTCATTCGTTTAGAAACTCATTGTTTACTCCATGCAAACACAGGATGGCTAAGGGGTTGTTCTCATCCTCATGAAAGCTCCTACTTGATTTTACAAATCAGAGATACACAGCATTTTACAAAAACTAAGTTGCTGGACTTGTTACAATGCATGTGTACATCCACAATTCTACATCTGTGCAGGCAAACAACACAGGCCTGGCTTCTGATGAAGAGCAGGGCTCCCATGCTCCTTGGGGTTTTTCTGGCTCTGGGGACCTTGTGCAGGGGTTTACCAGGTAAGAACTCACTCAGGAGAGGCCTGGCCCACGTGGCGTCTCCCAGGAAAGCCAGACAGAGATTGCTTCCCTCCGCCCCCTTGCTAACAGTCCTAAGTGAGGAGGCTAACTTTTCTGACTGGCATACTCAGGAGGGACAGCAGGAAGCCCTCAGTACAGGGGAGATGCAGGACTTAGGAGCCTCACCTTGAAAGCCAGATGCTCCACAAAGTAGCCGGCCCCGTTGTTCTTCTCAGTCTCGTAACGGCTGCCGGCATCAATCCATACCCCCACCTGGACAAGAAATCACCAAGAAAGGTAACAAACAAACAGACCCCAGCCCCCACTCACACCCGACCCTGCGGGATCCAGAACAAGCCCCAGACAGGGGTTCACGGTTCCAGGTGGGGAAGATGTTCTCAGTAGGCCCCGAGGTTGGAAGCTCGGGCGCCAGCTGACTGACTAGTCACGCTGCATCACCTTTAATCCCTGCTGATCTCTGCTGGTGACGAGACTCCCAGGGAAGCTTCTAACTGCACATTCACCTGTCCCGTCACTGCAGAAAATTCTTAAATTCAGTCTCACTTTTCAGTTGATTCTTTGTTTCTTCTCGGCAAACTACTAATCACTTACAAACAACTTTTTTTCTCCTTCCTAAAAATTACACCCTCTTTTTGTCCTGGAGATTGCGTTCTTTCGTCATTAAAGGAGGAGGCTCATTCATACTTAAAAAATCTTTTTAATCAGACCTGGACACCTAACACTGCCAACACACCTTGGCACCCAATGAGAGATTCTTATAATTGTAATAGCTTCCTTGTGTGCTGTGAAATGCACATCACACTACTCACCCCCATGGTAACACAGATCTAATCTTTTCTTTTACTATTTGTATTGTAGCTGATTTAAAATGCTCACATCTACTTTCTAAGAGACGTTCATGTATGCGCTATATACCATAAATTCTTACATGAACATCATCTACTACTCATCTAACACCTTCAACAGATGCATTTTGTAATCCATAGTATTCCTTGATTACAATTGACAGCATTCTTTCTCTGGCACTTGAGCACAGCGGTGCTCCTTAAGATCAAGGGCATCTTTTGTTTCATTTTTGCTCTCAGTCGCTAAGTCGCATCCAACTCTTTGTGACCCCATGGACTGTAGCCTGCCAGGCTCCTCTGCCATGGGATTTCCCAGGCAAGAATTCCACAGTGCGTTGCCATTTCCTTCTCCAAGGGATCTTCCCGACCCAGGGATCAAACCCATTTCTCTTGTGTTTCCTGCATTAGCAGGTGGGTTCTTTTGCCACTGAGCCACCTGGGAAGCCCTGGGCATCTTAGTGTCCATGAAATACAGCATTCTCGATCAAGTTTTCTTAACAGGTTGTGTGTCAGCTTATACAGGTGTCATGTAGTAAGAAAGCTACCCATCACCTTTTGCAGTGTTCAGTCACAACTTGCATCACAGGACATTATTCCTGGAAAACTCAAAGAATTTACCAATCAAACCACTTGGAGAGGGGGTGGGGGTGGAATGAGAAAAAGACAGATCACCTCTTGAGAATCTTCTCTCCTGTTTACCTAACCAAGATATCTATCTTTGAGCCAATCTTCAGGAAAATTATCCATTTAACTGGAATTTTCAAGTGGTTTTCTTTTGCAATACATTTCCAATCTAGCCAAGGGATTACAACTTTGGGCCATGAGGCTGGCAGTCACCTAAGTCTCTGAATCCAATGGGCTGCTAAAGAAAAAGCTGAAAAGGGAGTTGGCCTCCTGACTGGCAGGCATCACATGCTAAATGTGCATTGGTTTAGTGAGAACTGCCTCCACGAAGTCAAGGCATGGTTAGAATCGCGACTGGAGTAGGAGGGTCAATCCTCAGGGTGACTGAGGAGAGTCTGACCCAAACCATAGAGCCCAAGGTCACACCCCGACCTGGGAAAGGAGGCCGTGCCCAACATGGAGGCGCCCTCCTGACAGCGGACTCCGCTCACCGTGCAGGTAGGCTGAGAAGACTGCTCCGAGGCCACTCGCAGCCCGTTGTCCAGCTGGCTGACCTGCGTCTCTGGCACGCTCTGGAGGGCCTGGGCGTAGGTGGCGGTGCCCCTCAAGTCAGACGACCTCAGCAGGGCCGGCTGTTGGAAAAGGGCGACCGGGACTGAGGACTAGAGTAGGGGGTCGCGCCTCAGCTTGCAGGCCTGCAGTGTGGGATCCCCGTCCCCGTGCTCAGGTGGTCCACGAGACTCCCATTCGCGCCCTGGGCCGTGACCTTCCCACGGCCCTGACCCCGCGACCTCCCCATTCTCTACGGGCACTAACAGCCCGCTCCCGGTCCGCGTTCCGAAGCCCCGCTCCCCACAGCTCTGCGCTCTCGTTGCCACCTCACCGAGCGGCGGGTGCGCAGCAGCACTCGCGTCCCGGCGCCAGCTGCCCGGCAAACCGCGGAAGCCGCCATCTTCTAAGCGCCAGAGGACGCTGGGCCGCGCCACGCATGCGTAGAGGCGCGAGGCGCAGGCGCAGTACTGGGGTCTTGGCGCTCGGCCGCCCCCTGGCGGAGGAGATCGGAAAAATTAACTTACTCCCTGAAGGTCGCTGTTGCTTGTCTTCGCGTCCCTGGGTACCAGCGCGCATCAATGCCCCTGGCTAGTCATCGTCCTGCTCAGGTCTGTTCTGGATCCAGTTCATCTTTCCCCTTCACTCGTGGGAGAGTGCCCGACGTTTCTCACGAACCGTGGGCGCCTCGACTGCACTGAGTGCTTGGAGTGGGCGAGCGGGCCGGAAGCGCAAGCACAGCATGTTTGCGAATCGCAGATCAGATCAGATCAGTCGCTCAGTCGTGTCCGACTCTTTGCAACCCCATGAACCGCAGCACGCCAGGCCTCCCTGTCCATCACCAACTCCCGGAGTTCACTCAGACTCACATCCATCGAGTCAGTGATGCCATCCAGCCATCTCATCCTCTGTCGTCCCCTTCTCCTCTTGCCCCCAATCCCTCCCAGCCTCAGAGTCTTTTCCAATGAGTCAACTCTTCGCATGAGGTGGTCAAAGTACTGGAGTTTCAGCTTTAGCATCATTCCTTCCAAAGAAATCCCAGGGCTGATCTCCTTCAGAATGGACTGGTTGGATCTCCTTGCAGTCCAAGGGACTCTCAAGAGTCTTCTCCAACACCACAGTTCAAAAGCATCAATTCTTCGGCGCTCAGCCTTCTTCACAGTCCAACTCTCACATCCATACTTGACCACAGGAAAAACCATAGCCTTGACTAGCCGGACCTTTGTTGGCAAAGTAATGTCTCTGCTTTTGAATATGCTATCTAGGTTGGTCATAACTTTCCTTCCAAGGAGTAAGCGTCTTTTAATTTCATGGCTGCAGTCACCATCTGCAGTGATTTTGGAGCCCAGAAAAATAAAGTCTGACACTGTTTCCACTGTTTCCCCATCTACTTCCCATGAAGTGATGGGACCGGATGCCATGATCTTCGTTGTCTGAATGTTGAGCTTTAAGCCAACTTTTTCACTCTCGACTTTCACCTTCATCAAGAGGCTTTTGAGTTCCTCTTCACTTTCTGCCATAAGGGTGGTGTCATCTGCATATCTGAGGTTATTGATATTTCTCCCGGCAACCTTGATTCCAGTTTGTGTTTCTTCCAGTCCAGCGTTTCTCATGATGTACTCTGCATATAAGTTAAATAAACAGGGTGACAATATACAGCCCTGACGTACTCCTTTTCCTATTTGGAACCAGTCTGTTGTTCCATGTCCAGTTCTAACTGTTGCTTCCTGACCTGCATACAAATTTCTCAAGAGGCAGGTCAGGTGGTCTGGTATTCCCATCTCTTTCAGAATTTCCCACAGTTTATTGTGATCCACACAGTCAAAGGCTTTGGCATAGTCAATAAAGCAGAAATAGATGCTTTTCTGGAACTCTCTTGGTTTTCCACGATCCAGCGGATGTTGGCAATTTGATCTCTGGTTCCTCTGCCTTTTCTAAAACCAGCTTGAACATCAGGAAGTTCACGGTTCACATATTGCTGAAGCCTGGCTTGGAGAATTTTGAGCATTACTTTACTAGCGTGTGAGATGAGTGCAATTGTGCGGTAGTTTGAGCATTCTTTGGCATTGCCTTTCTTTGGGATTGGAATGAAAACTGATCTTTTCCAGTTCTGTGGCCACTGCTGAGTTTTCCAAATTTGCTGGCATATTGAGTGCAGCACTTTCACAGCATCATCTTCCAGGATTTGAAATAGCTCAACTGGAATTCTATCACCCTCAGGGCTAAAGTACCAGGCTAGAACCTAGGACTGCTGGGCGGCTGTTGAAAAGTCACGGTCTTCTTTTTAAAGGAACGGAGTAAATTCAGATGGTTAACATGGAAAGAATTTAGCAATGTGTTGCTAAGAAAAAAGGAACAATTTTAGAGACTAATTTGTGGAAAAGATTCCTTGTTTGGAAAACAAAACACACATCAAGAGGACTTGCATAGGCAACAGAGAGAATTCCTAGGAACTCACTGTAAAGTCTCAGTCAGATGACTTACAGAAAATAAATTCAGGGGAAGGGGAAAGAGGCTACCATTTTCACACTTCTGTTTTATTTTAATACATGATTTTAAATTTTTAGGGAATTCTCAGGCAGTCCAGTGGCTAGGACTCGGAGCTTTCACTGCAGTGGCTGGGATTCAATCTCTGGTTGGGTAACTAAGATCCTACAAGCCGCTGTGCATGGCCAGAAATTTTTTTTTAAAAAGTAAAATAAAACTTTTATTAAAAGTATTTTTTGCTTTTGAAATAATGGCATATTTCTGAACTGAACTTCCTTTTACAGATATATGAGATTTTTTGTGACCTTTCAAAATATCACTCAATGAAAATAGAACTTTCTTTTATGAAAATGAAACAGAAGGGGCTTCCCTGGTGGCTCAGTGGTAAAGAATCCACCTGCCAGTGCAGAAGACACTGGTTTGAAACCTCATCTGGGAAGATCCCACATGCTAAAGAGCAATTAAGCCCATCTCTTGAGAGTCCCTTGGACTGCAAAGAGATCCAACGAATCCATTCTGAAGGAGATCAGTCCTGGGTGTTCTTTGGAAAGAGTGATGCTAAAGCTGAAACTCCAGTCCTTTGGCCACCTCATGCGAAGAGTTGACTCATTGGAAAAAACTCTGATGCTGGGAGGGATTGGGGGCAGGAGGAAGAGGGAACGACAGAGGATGAGATGGCTGGATGGCATCACCGACTCGATGGACGTGAGTTTGAGTGAACTCTGGGAGATGGTGATGGACAGGGAGGCCTGGCGTGCTGCGGTTCATGGGGTCGCAAAGAGTCGGACACAACTGAGAGACTGAACTGAACTGAACTGAACTGAACCACAACTATTGAGCCTCTGCTCTAGAGCCCTTGTGCCACAACTATTGAAGCCCCCACACCCTAGAGCCCCTGCTCTGCAACAAGAGAGCATCAGCACAATGAGAGGCCCGAGCACCTCGAGGGGGAGCAGCCCTGGATCATTGCAGCTAGAGAAAGTCCATACAGCAATGAAGATACAACACAGCCAAAAATAAACAAACAAAATTATGTTAAACATCAAAGAGAAGATACTTAAGTGTGCATTGATTAATATCTTGTGACTAAAATGATGTTATCATCTAGACATGAAAAATAAAGTGAAATAGAATCTCCTAGTTTTTTAGTACAGTTTTTTTTAATTACTGATGTTTAGAACCATTTTATATTTACAGAAAATCTGAGCAGAAAGTACAGAATTTCCCATATATACCTGCCCACATACAGCCATGCACAATTTGCCTTATTAATATCTTACCTTTTTCTGATAACTTTGTTACAATTAATGAATCAGTATTAAAACATTTATTATTACTAAAGTGCAAAATTCTTGGACTTCCCTTGGGGCTCAGCTGGTAAAGAATCTGCCTGCCATGCGGGAGACCTGGGATCGATCCCTGGGTTGGGAAGATACCCTGGAGAAAGGAAAGGCTACCCACTCCAGTATTCTGGCCTGGAGAATTCCATGGACTGTATAGTCCTTGGGGACACAAAGAGTCAAACATGACAGAGTGACTCTGACTTCATAGTTTATTCAGATTCCCTTAGTTGGTTTTCATCTAATGTCCTTTTTTGTTCTAGGATCCTGTCCAGGACACCACAGTACATTTCACTGTCAAGTTTTCTTAGGCTCCTTTTGCTGTGACACAGTTTCTTCCGGTGACCAGCGAGCACACTGTGTACCTTCCTTCCAGCAGTGTGCGCGCGCGCGTGCGCAGTCATTTCAGTCGTGTCCGACTCTTTGCAACCACATGGACTGGAGCCCACCAGGCTCCTCTGTTACTGGGATTTTCCAGGCAAGAATACTGGACTGGTTGCCATTTCCTCCTCCAGGGGATCTTCCTAACCCAGGGATTGAACCCATATCTCCTGCATTGTAGGTGGATTCTTTACCCACTGAGCCACCTGGGAATCCCTCCAAAGAGCTCACTGCCTCCAATTCCTCTCCTCCCACTCTCTCCCAAAGCCACTCCAAGTCCACCCCCTATTCATTCCTCCAAAACCACAGCTGTAAAGGTCATCCATGAACTCCAGGTTGCTAAATCCCATGGCCAGTTCTCAGTCTTATTTAACCTGATTGGACACATTTTCTTCCTTAGAGCCTCATCTCTTCTCCACATTTATTTCCCATTCTTTCCTATTGTCCTACCTCCCTGGACACTCCTCCTTAGCTCCTCTTCTAATTCTGCTTCACCTCCTGACTTATATATAATGAGTGCCCAGGGCTCAATCCTGACACCTTTTCCCTTCCTGATAAAAACCTGCTCTCTGGTCATCTCATCCAGTCTCATGGCTTCCGTGCTGTCTATACCGACAGAGGCTCCTGTATTCCCATTATCTACTCGCCATCTCCCCCGGAGAGCTGACAGCCATTTCGATTTAACGTGCTAAAGCTGAACTCTTTACTTTTCCTCCCAGACTTGTTCCTTGCATAACTGTCTTCATCTCAGTAAATGACACTTCCATTAGCCAAGTTGCTCAGGCTAAAAATCTAGGACTCGTCCTTGACTCCTCTCAAAATCCACACCCAGTACCTGCTTCCTCACCCCCACTGATACCCTGGGGTGAGAAGGAAAGGACAAAGACAACCAGGAAGTGTGATGTGGTAGATGTTGTTTCAAGAGATTGGTCAAAAAGGAAATGCTACTGAAAGGTCAAGTACAAGTAATGGTCATTGCAATGATTTGGCAAGAGTCTTGAATGAGTCACTGATTTTCTGAAATTTACTTGGCATATGGGGGGAGGTGAGATCAAAATAGCTTTTCCCCCCTAAATTGCAAGCAGATTTTTGTAACAGCAATTTTGTTTTGTTTTGTTGTCCATGCCGAGCTGTACACAATATCTTATTTCCCCAAGCAGGGATCGAATCCACACCCCTGGCAGTGGCAATGTGGAGTCCTAGTCGCTGGACCACCAGGGAGGTGCTGAAACAGCAATTCCTGACTAGGCCTCCTTTCTCTATCCATCTCTGAGACTCCTTTTATTTCCCCCAGAAAGTCTCAAAACTAGAAAGCAGGTCCACGTAGGCTGTCTGAGAGGGCTCTAACACTCACCTTATTCTTCTCACTCAATATTTGTTTGATATACACTTAAGCTTATTGGTCTTGATTTTTTCTTTTTATGTTTTTATTTTAGTGTTTAAATCATGCTAACATGTACATAACATTTAGCATCTTTATTATTGCATCTTAATTATTACAGTTAAGTGTGTATTAATTACAGTGGTATTGCTGCTGCTGCTGCTGCGTTGCTTCAGTCGTGTCCGACCCTGTGCGACCCCATAGACGGCAGCCCACCAGGTTCCCCCGTCCCTGGGATTCTCTAGGCAAGAACACTGGAGTGGGGTGCCATTTCCTTCTCCAATGTATGAAAGTAAAAAGTAAAAGTGAAGGCGCTCAGTCGTGTCTGACTCTTCGCGACCCCATGGACTGCAGCCCACCAGGCTCCTCCATCCATGGGATTGCAGTTCAGTGGTTATAACTTGGTGTTTTCACTGCCGAAGCCTAGGTCGATCCCTGGTCTGGGAAGTAAGATCCTGCAAGCTGCATTATGTGGCAAAAAAATATACATATATATTGTGCAACCATTACCACTATCTACTTTCAAAACTTTTCTTCATACCAAACAGAAACTCTATTTCCATTAAGCAATAACTCACAATTTCCACTTTCCTTGAATCTCTAACAACCTCTATTCTACTTTCTGTCTCAATGAACTTGTCTAGTCTAGGTACCTCATATAACTGGGACCATACAGTATTTGTTGTTTAAAAGATAACAGGCCCCAAATAGAGTCACTTATGCTAAGCAGCATGCCACCAAACCAAGTCTTAATTTTAGCTTGGCCTCTCCTAGAAATTACTCTTAAAGCAGTTGAGTAGGAATCACCTGATCAATACTACTTCATCTGCCTGATAAACCATGCCATTCCCTAAAGGACAAGAAATTTGCAGTAACCAACTGCTTTTTTTTTTGCCAACTATAGTATCTTTGTTCATACTCCCTTTTACGTATAAAAGTCTTCCACTTTTGTTCAGTTCCTGGGAGTTCTTTTCTTTTCTAATATTTATCTATTTACTTACTTAGGTGGTATGCCAGGCCTTTGTTGCTGTACACCCGCAGAATCCTTAGCTGTGGCCCAGGGATCGAACCCAGGGCCCCTGCATTGGGAGTGTGGGTCTTAACCCCTGAGCCACCAAGGAATGGTCGAACTCTTTCCTATCTGCCAGATTGGATGTGCCTGATTTGAATCAAATTTTGTTCAAATAAACTCTTAAAAATTTCAGCATGCCTCTGTTTATCTTTTAACATTGTCCTTTTATGCTTGGCTTATTCCACTTAGCATGATGTTTATCTGTTCATCTGTAGGTGGACATGGGCTCTTTCCACCTTTTGGCTATTGTGAATAATGCTACACTGAACGCCCACTGACATACAAGCATCTGTGTGAGACCCTGCTTTCAATTATTTTGGTATTTACAGAGGAGTGGAATTGCTGGGTCATATGGTAATTCTATTCATTATTTTTTGAGGAATCACCAAATTTTTCTAATAGTGGTTGTGCCATTTTACATCCCTGCCAGTGATGCAAGAGTGTTCTAATTTCTCATATTTTCACCAATATTTGTAATTTTCCATTTTTGCCCTCATAATAGCCATCCTAATGGGGATGACATCATATCTCACTGTGGTTTTGATTTGTATTTTCATAATGACTAGTGATGTTGAGCATCTTTTCAGGTGGTTATTGGCCACTTGTATATCATCTTTAGATAACATCTATTCAAGTCCTTTGCCCATTCTTGAATTTGGTTGGTTGGTGTCGTTGAATTGTAGGAATTCTTCGGGTATCCTGGATATTAGTCCCTCATTAGATATACAGTTTGCAAATATTTTCTCCCATTTTGTGAGCTCCCTTTTGACTTCCTTGATAGTGTTCTTTGATGCACAGATTTTTTATTCTGATGAAATCCAATTTATCTATTTTTTTCATTACCTGTTCTTTTAATGCCAAACTTAACAAATCATTGCTTTTCTCTAAGAGTATGAAAATTGCATCTATGATTTCTTCTAAGAGTTTTATAGTTTTAACTTTTGAATTTAAATCTTTGATCCTTTTATTTGTATATGATGTCAGGTAAGGCTCTAACTTCATTCTTTTGTATTTGGATATTGAGTTTTCTCAGCACCATTTTTTGAAAAGATTCTCTTTTCCCCATTAAATGGCCTTGGCACTCTTGAAAATCAACCGAACATGCATGTGAAGATTTATTTCTGGGCTTTCTATTTCATTGGTCTGTCTGTCTTACTCGTACGCCAATACCACACTGTTTTGATTCCAGTACATTTATAGTACATCTTGGAAATCAGAAAGTGAGTCCCCCAACTTTCTTCTTCTTTTCCAAAATTGTTCTGGCTATTTAGAGTCCCTTGAGATTCCATATAAACTTTAGGATGGGCTAGTCTATTTCTCTAACAAAACACTATTGGGATTTTCATAGGGATTACCTTGAATCTGTAGACCACTCTGGGTAGTATTGCCATTTTAACAATACAAAGGCCTACAATCAAAGAACATGGAATGTCTATTTATCTAGATTTTCTTTAATTTCTCTCAGCAGCATTTTGAAGCAAGAAGCAATCAGGCAGCACCTTCAGCACTTCCCTTGGAAATTTCATCTGCTAAATATTCAAGTTCATCATTTACAAGTTCTGCTTTCCATTCAAAATGGGTTATGATCCCACTAAGCTTCCCACGACTATTTAACAAAGATTCCTCTTACTCCTTGTTTCCAGTAACACGTTCCTATCTTTCTTCTGAGCCCTATCTGGCAACATTCTTAATGTCCACATTTCTGCTAACAGCTGGTTGAAGACACTTTTGGCTTTTTCTGTTATGCTCACCGACTCAATGGACATGAATTTAGGCAAACTCCAGGAGATAGTGAAGGACAGGGAAGATTAGCGTGCTGCAGTCCATGGGGTTGCAAAGAGGTGGACACAACTTAGTAACTGAACAATTGTGCTCTCTGACATCCTTTCAGTCTTTGCTCACTACTCAATTCCACAGCCACTTCCACATTTTTAGGATTTGTTACAGCACTATCTCTCACTCTTGATACCAACATCCATAGTAGTTTTCTACTGCTGCTACAACAAATCACCACAGACTTAATTGCTTAGAAGAAATCAAATTTATTATCTCACAGTTCTGTAGGCCCCAGATCCAATATGGATGTCATCGGGCTAAAATCAAGGCATGAGCAGGGCTGTTGTTTCTTTCTGGAGGCTCAAGCAGAGTCTGTGCCCTTGGTCATTCAGGTTGTTGGCAGAACTAAGATCCTGGTGGTTGAAGGACTGAGGTTTCTGTTTTCCTGCTGGCAGTTACCCAAGGGTCATTCCCAGCTTCTAGAGGCCATCTGGATTCCTTGGATCTTTGGGTGGTGGAAGATCTCTGCCACCATCTTCAAAGCTGGCAGCAGACGATTAGTACCTCATACTTTGACCAACTCTCCTGCCCTCCTCTTCCACTTCTTAGGGCTCATGCAATTACACTGGGCCCACCAAAATAATCCAGAACAATCTTCCCATTGTAATGTCTTTCAGCTTAATTCCAGCTTCAAAATCCTTTCTGCTATGGACTATAATATATTTATAGATTCCATGGATATCTTGAGGACTATTGTTCTGGCCTACTGCAGACTCTCTTTGACCAACTCCTGCCCCCATCCCCAGCCTGCTGTCTCCTGTGCCTCAGATTTCCTTCTCTCCCCTGAAATCCTGAGCACCTTACAGTTCCTGCAACAGGTCAAAGTCTCTTTCCCCACCTGGCCCTTGTATGTGCTTATCCTTCTGCCTGGAGCTCTCCTCCTCCTCTCATCACCCCACTCATCCTTCAGGTCCCAGCAGTCAGCCCTGCTCCACCCCAACTGGGCTAGCATACCTCTCTGCAGAGAAATTGCCTTTTTGAGTCTGCTTCACCACCACCTCCACCCTACCCTGTCTGTGAGTGGGTGAGGAAGGAGCCAGTTCTCCTCTGTACATCAGCAGAACCTGATGCCTAGCCTATGGTAGAGCCCCAACCAGTAATGCTGAAGAAGCTGAAGTTGAACGGTTCTATGAAGACCTACAAGACCTTTTAGAACTAACACCCAAAAAAGATGTCCTTTTCATTATAGGGGACTATAATACAAAAGTAGGAAGTCAAGAAACACCTGGATAACAGGCAAATTTGGCCTTGGAATATGGAATGAAGCAGGGCAAAGACTAATAGAGTTTTGTCAAGAAAATGCACTGGTCATAACAAACACCCTCTTCCAACAACACAAGAGAAGACTCTATACATGGACATCACCAGATGGTCAACACCAAAATCAGATTGATTATATTCTTTGTGGCCAAAGATGGAGAAGCTCTATACAGTCAGCAAAAACAAGACTAGGAGCTGACTGTGGCTCAGACCATGAACTCCTTATTGCCAAATTCAGACTGAAATTGAAGAAAGTAGGGAAAACCACTAGACCATTCAGGTATGACCTGAATCAAATCCCTTATAATTATACAGTGGAAGTGAGAAATAGATTTAAGGGCCTAGATCTGATAGATAGAGTGCCTGATGAACTATGGAATGAGGTTCGTGACATTGTACAGGAGACAGGGATCAAGACCATCCCCATGGAAAAGAGATGCAAAAAAGCAAAATGGCTGTCTGGGGAGGCCTTACAAATAGCTGTGAAAAGAAGAGAAGTGAAAAGCAAAGGAGAAAAGGAAAGATATAAACATCTGAATGCAGAGTTCCAAAGAATAGCAAGAAGAGATAAGAAAGCCTTGTTCAGCAATCATTGCAAAGAAATAGAGGAAAACAACAAAATGGGAAAGACTAGAGATCTCTTCAAAGAAAATCAGAGATACCAAAGGAACATTTCATGCAAAGATGGGCTCGATAAAGGACAGAAATGGTATGGACCTAACAGAAGCAGAAGGTATTAAGAAGAGATGGCAAGAATACACAGAAGAACTGTACAAAAAAGATCTTCATGACCCAGATAATCACGATGGTGTGATCACTGACCTAGAGCCAGACATCCTGGAATGTGAAGTCAAGTGGGCCTTAGAAAGCATCACTACGAACAAAGCTAGTGGAGGTGATGGAATTCCAGTTGAGCTATTTCAAATCCTGGAAGATGATGCTGTGAAAGTGCTGCACTCAATATGCAAGCAAATTTGGAAAACTCAGCAGTGGCCACAAGACTGGAAAAGGTCAGTTTTCATTCCAATCCCAAAGAAAGGCAATGCCAAAGAATGCTCAAACTACCGCACAATTGCACTCATCTCACACGCTAGTAAAGTAATGCTCAAAATTCTCCAAGCCAGGCTTCAGCAATATGTGAACCGTGAACTTCCTGATGTTCAAGCTGGTTTTAGAAAAGGCAGAGGAACCAGAGATCAAATTGCCAACATCCGCTGGATCGTGGAAAACCAAGAGAGTTCCAGAAAAACATCTATTTCTGCTTTATTGACTATGCCAAAGCCTTTGACTGTGTGGATCACAATAAACTGTGGGAAATTCTGAAAGAGATGGGAATACCAGACCACCTGATCTGCCTCTTGAGAAATTTGTATGCAGGTCAGGAAGCAACAGTTAGAACTGGACATGGAACAACAGACTGGTTCCAAATAGGAAAAGGAGTACATCAAGGCTGTATATTGTCACCCTGCTTATTTAACTTATATGCAGAGTACATCATGAGAAACGCTGGACTGGAAGAAACACAAGCTGGAATCAAGATTGCCGGGAGAAATATCAATAACCTCAGATATGCAGATGACACCACCCTTATGGCAGAAAGTGAAGAGGAGCTCAAAAGCCTTTTGATGAAAGTGAAAGTGGAGAGTGAAAAAGTTGGCTTAAAGCTCAACATTCAGAAAACGAAGACCATGGCATCCGGTCCCATCACTTCATGGGAAGTAGATGGGGAAACAGTGGAAACAGTGTCAGACTTTATTTTTCTGGGCTCCAAAATCACTGCAGATGGTGACTGCAGCCATGAAATTAAAAGACGCTTACTCCTTGGAAGGAAAGTTATGACCAACCTAGATAGCATATTCAAAAGCAGAGACATTACTTTGCCAACAAAGGTCCAGCTAGTCAAGGCTATGGTTTTTCCTGTGGTCATGTATGGATGTGAGAGTTGGACTGTCAAGAAGGCTGAGCACCAAAGAATTGATGCTTTTGAACTGTGGTGTTGGAGAAGACTCTTGAGAGTCCCTTGGACTGCAAGGAGATCCAACCAGTCCATTCTGAAGGAGATCAGCCCTGGGATTTCTTTGGAAGGACTGATGCTAAAGCTGAAACTCCAGTACTTTGGCCACCTCATGTGAAGAGTTGACTCATTGGAAAGGACTCTGATGCTGGGAGGGATTGGGGGCAGGAGGAGAAGGGGACGACAGAGGATGAGATGGCTGGATGGAATCACTGACTCGATGGACGTGAGTCTGGGTGAACTCTGGGAGTCGGTGATGGACAGGGAGGCCTGGCGTGCTGCGATTCATGGGGTCGCAAAGAGTCAGACACGACTGAGCGACTGATCTGATCTGATCTGATCTGATGGTAGAGGAAGGGAGGAAGGGGGCGGTGAGGGTCCCTTGGGGAGGTTTAGCCCTCATCCCGCTTCCGAGGGGTCTTAGAGCAAGAGCCACTTAGATGCCTCTGCATGTTTGAGATGTCATAAAGATGAAGGCTGCCAGGGCCCACCCTCTAACCCCCAGCCCCAGCTCGGGCCCCGCAGGCTCAACCAGGAGCCCTAGCTGACTCAGCCACATGGTCACCTCTGGGCTGCCCTCCCCGGACCACACACACCTGCCCTGATGGCCAAGTCTCCCCCCCCCACACTGGGGACCCCGAGAAGCCCCAGAGGAGCAGTTGCATTTGTGAGCATGATCCCTAAAGAGGAGGGCTGAGTTGGGACGGGGGGTGATGGAGCAGTGTGAGCCAGCCCGGGCCCCACCTGCCCCACCATCGAGGAGCACTGAGGCCTCGATGGGTCTGCTGGCTCTGAAAGTAGGAAAGGGGCACAGGGTCTCGACAGGTCTGGAGAGAACGAGACACTGGCCTGAGCCTGGTCCAACAAACCACAACAAGCCACCAGGCAGAGAGAGGAAAGTGTTGGGTCACCCGGTCTGGGCGGGAGTCCCCTTTATTTGGGAGCGCTGCTGGGCAGCTAGACGCTGCAGGTGGCACTCAATATGCAGCAGGAGGGCATCCAGCATATGCAGGACGCCGAGGAGGAGGGCGTGGTCTGAGATCGGGCCACGTCGTTTCCAAGTGGCGCAGGGGTGGGCGGCCAGCTGCGGATGCTGAGGACAGGACCGAGAGGCAGGAGTGAGAACAGAGGGAAGGGACAGAGGCATGCTGGGAAGCAGGGGCTTAGGGTGATACAGGATCAGGGAGCAGCCAATGTGGCCTCGTGTGGTCGTGGGGCCCATGCAGGCTGGGTGAGGGCTAGAGATATTACAGGGGGAAGACGGGACAGGTACCCCCTACCACGGGAAATGGCCAGGGGGAGGATGGGATAGGGTACCACCCACAGGAAATGGCCAGGGACTGTTGGCTGTGGACAGACGTAAGGCCTCTGGGGAGGAAGGGATGAGGGAGGGGCGGCAGGAGACATGAGTCGGGGGATGGGTAGAACAGAGGTAAGAGGTGGTGGGCACGGAGCCCGGCTCACCTCGCTCTTAGAGGCCTGTGAACGCCGCCGCTGCATCAGCGCACGGCTGAGCATCAGCATCATGGTCGTGGTGACCGTGACCCCAGCCACCGGGTAGATGCGGTTCGTCCCCAGGCCCATCCAGTAGCCGGGACAGCCCAGGCTGCTCTCACAACCCTCTAGGCTGCTTGGCTGGCACCCCCAGGGCTGTAAGTCCAGGCCCACCTGGTACCACATGGGCCGTGACCAGGCGTGGGTGCAAATGGGCATCGTCAGTAGAAGCAGCCATGGCAGGAAGGACTGTATGTGCAGCATGGCTGCAGCAAGTGCCAGGGGCCGGAACCTGGGCGCCTGGCAACAGGCAAACACCCCTCCCCCGGGGGGAGCAGGCGAGGCAGGAGGTTCCGGCTGGGCCCATGGCTTTCAGGAGGGGCAGCGCGGCCAAGAACCATGGGATGGGGGGCAGGCTGGGGGTCCAGAACCGAAGGCATGCCCCCTCTCCCCTCCTCCTCACCTAGCATCCAACTCCTAAAATTCTAGACCCACAACTCCTAATGCTGCTCTCCACCAGTGACAGGCCGATCAAGCCAAGTATAGACGTGCTCCCTGCTTCCCAGACTCAGCCCCAAGGACCACTCGTGAACACCCAAAAATGCGGGCGCATACTCTCAGGAAAGAAGCCTGAAGGCTCGCCCTGGCCTGTGAGGTGCTCCATGCCCTGGTCTCCCCTGCTGAACCATGCAGACCACGCTGGGGTTCCTGGAACACCCCCTACGCCAGGAGCACTGTCCAAAAAGATGACTGGATGGCAGCTCAAGTGTCACCTGCTCCCTGAGCCTCCCTTCTAGAACCATCCTGGGTAACACAGTCCCCTCTCTCTCACATGACCCTGCTTTACTTTCTTCAAAGCATCTCTAAGTACAGGTATACCTCAAAGATACTGTGCTTTAGTTCCAGCCCACCAAAATACATAAAGCGAGTTGCGTGACTTTTTTTGGTTTTTCAGTGCATATAAAAGTTACATTTACACTACACGGTATTCTATGAAGCATGGAATAGCATCATGTCTAGGAAAAAGTACATACCTTAGTAAAAAAAAAAATCACTTTACTGCTAAAAATTGCGAACCGTCATTGGAGCCTTTGGCAAATCATAGCACTAACAAAGATCACTGATCACCCATCCTCATAACAAATATAACAAATTGAAAAAGTATGAAATACTGTGAGAATCACAGCATGACAGAGACACAAAGTGAGCAACTGTTGGAAAAATGGTATCGATAGACTGGCTCCAATGCAGGGTTGCCACAAACCTTCAATCTGTAAAAAAAAAAAAAAAAATACAGGGCAATACACAAAGTCTCCCTGTAACTACAGGTCCGTGTTTGTAGTTTTCCTTCCACTCCAGCGCCTACGCTTCACTTAACCAGTATTTACCCAGCACCTCCAGGTGCCAGGCACTGTTCCTTATAGCTGGAGACTGTGACATCGTGACAGGCAGTGTGACTGCGTGACAAAGCACCCTGACTTCCTGGGCAAGGATGGGGGGGCGGTGGGGGCAAGGCACTGAAGGCCGGGAGAGAAACAGCCAGGCAAGAGGGCCCCGTCCACTGGCCCCGCACCTGAAAAGGGCAGGCTCACGTGTTTCGGCAGGTGACGCGAGTCTAGCGCTGCCGCAAGCTATGTGGTATTTGCTTATTGAATACTCATTGAGCAACCCATGAAGTGGGTACTATTCTCATTCTCTCCTGAGGAGGACAGAGGCCCAGAAAGATTCAACCCCTCAGCCTAGCCCTGATCACTCAGCATCAGCTGGCCCAAAGGACCACTGCTGTTCACAGGGCCGCACGCCCAGATGTCAGTGTTTTATGGCTGAAATCTGCACGTGGTTCTTGGTCGACAGTGACCTGCAAAGTCCAGATAGTCTAGTTATAGGAATAGGCAATTTTTCCCCAAGTAAAACAATCATGCACATTCTTTTTTTCTTTTGACCATGCTGTGTGACTTGTGAGATCTTAGTTTCCTAGCCAGGGATCGTATCCTCACCCTTGGCAGTGAAAGCTGAGTCCTAACCATGGGACCACCAGGGAATGCCCACAGTCTCTTCACTACAGGTGTTCTGAACGCAGGTGTTCACAGCACAGCCCCCGAGGGCTGCCCAGTGGCACCTGGCCTGCCCTCACCTGCTTAGGTGTCCTTGTGAACAGGTTATTCTTGAGAAGCAGCTCTGATTCCAGCCACTTTATAGATGAGGACACAGGTGCCAAGGGCTGCATGCAGCAGGGGATGGATGGGGTGCGGAATGTGGACTGGGGATGTCCCTGCCCTGGGCCTGGCCCCCCAGCTTCACACTCCCCCTGTTCCACACTCCCCCTGCCTGATCCTGCCCTCCTCAAACTTCTCCCCCAACTTCTGACTCCAGTTCCAACTCTGGGGTTTAGGAAGGGTCAGAAGCCAGGGCTGCGGACCACACCCTCACCCCACCAAGCCACAGCAGACCCTGATATCAGGCAAACAAATCTTTATTCCTGAGGTTAAAAGCACGCTTGCTCCTCCAACTCGGCCAGTGTCTCATCCCCAGCCTAGAGCATTGAATTTGGAGTCCCAGGACCTCCATCCCTGAGTTATGTGTGTGAATGTGCGTGCATGGAGGGGACTCCTGGTGACGTCCGGAGGCAGCCCAGGGGTGGGGGGTTTCTCACGTGTACCCTGTCAAACCTTCAGAGGCAGGCAGTCTCAGGCGGAATGGCAGCATGATCAGAGTTTGGTAACCTGGGCCGGGAGAGGAGGAGAGGAGGGTCCTGTCAGTTTCCAGAGGACAGCCTCCTCTCCAGGCAGGAGGGGAAGGCGGTGGGTCCCTGAGGGACAGAGCCATTCTGAGTCATCCAGGAAGGGCGGACTTCCCAAAATGGGGTCAGAAGGGGACGAGCAGGAGATAAACAGACAGAGCTCAGCAGGCCAGAGGTCAACTCACCAAAACAGGGTCGACGGGGCCGGACCTCCGGTGTTGGAGTGCAAAGAGGACAGCGTCGTGGACCGAGGCAAAGAGGTGCTGCTTGGTGATAGAAGCGTCGAAGAAGTGCCCTTCCTCAAGCTGCATGATCACAGGAGCTGTGGGCAACGAGTAGGTCTCTCCTGACTCCAGAGCCACCAGGAACCTCCAGGCGCTGGCAGAACATCCCCCTAACCACCACCTCTGTGGCTTATAGCTAATCCCCCACTCGTGACCCTTGACCCCAGCCTCCCAGGACACCTCTGACCTCCAGTTTCAGAGAAAGACTTTTTCCCTGTGCTGCCTGGCAGACTTCTCGGCCGGAACCCCCACCCCCTGCCCGGACCTCTCTCTCTGTGTCCACCCCACACACCGTGGCAGGCGGCCATGTACACCTCCACCTCGATCTCCCGGAAGTCGCGGAAAATCTGCGGCACGAAAGGGGGCCAGGCTCAGGGCAGGCGGGGGGAGGGAGTTCAAAGGGGTAGCTCAGGGAGGACCAGGCTCAGAGGGGGGCTCAGGGGAGGTGGGGGGAGGGAGTCCAGAGGGGTAGCTCGGGGTGGGGGGACCAGGCTCAGAGGGCTCTTGGAGCTAGTTTAGGGTCAGGGTTGAAGATCAGGGTTGTCCTCCCCGAAGGCCCTTCTTAGGGACGCCCCCAGCCCCTTACATTCTTCAGGCTCTTGAGACACACAGTGTCCACGAAAGAAAAGGAGCTCAGGTCCAGGATGAGGGTGTGGAAATCTGGCTGAGGCAGGCCTAGGGCCTTCAGCGAGGACATGTCTGAGGTTTTGGCATCTTCTGGAGCCCAGGCTCCTGTATCCTCTAGCTCAGTCCCTGCGCTCGCCTCCTGGGGAACCAGACACACTGCAAGGGCCGCCCATGGTAAGGGCCAGAGGGCAGGCGGGCAGGGAGCGGAGGGGAAGGCAGGGAACATGCACGGATGTGTGGAGACACAATCAGACGTGAGAGCATACACGTAAATGCACATATATATTGGGTATGCAGGGAACACAGGAGGACAGGGACACGGGAGCTGGTATGCAAAGACAGGAGGGACACATGGGGACACCCAGGAGAGGACACCCAGACTCGGGGAGCACACAGGCTGTGCTCTGTTACCGCCTGGGCCTGCGCTTATAGGGACATTTAAGAAGGAAGGGGAGACTTCCCTGGTGGTGCAGTGGATAAGAATCCGCCTGCCAATGCAGGGGACGTGGGTTCAATCCCTGATCCAGGAAGATCCCATGTGCCACGGAGCAACTAAGCCGCGTGCCGCAACTACTGAAGCCCAGGCGCCTAGAGCCTGGGCTCCGCAGCAAGAGAAGCCACCGCCATGAGACGCCCGTGCACCGCAACAGAGAGTAGCCCCCACTCTCTGCAACTAGAGAAGTCCGCACAGCAACAGAGACCCAGCATGACCAAAAGCAAAAGAAATTAGCAAATAAAAATTATTTGAAGAAAAAAAAGAAGGAAGGGGATCCAGAGACCATGCCCCATCCTCAGGGGGCCAGAGTGGAGTGGGTAGGGGGCGCTGAAGCAAAGCGGAAGAGACGCATGGACACACGTGCTCACGCAGACATCCCACTTGATGTCCACCAGAGTCTCTACCTGAGATCGGCGTCCTCTTTGACCCCAGATTTTTCCCACATGCCCAGCCCCTCCCCATCCCTGCTCCACCCATGAGCACAGACTGTGGAGTCTTATGGGATCCACAAATTCAAGGTCTTTGTCCAGGCATCAGATTACAGACTGGAGAGCCCCAAGCAGAAGTCTATGGCATATCACGAGAGGTCTCCCTGCACAGTATTGGATCCATCACTCCCCTCCTCCTGCCACTGGCATGACAACCTTGAACCCACAGCTGGTAGGTCCATGGACTTCCTCCCGGGATCCCCTGGGCACCCTCATCCCTGAAGCTCCCCCCTCCCTCCAGTCTCACCTTGGCCTTGGAGCCCTCCACATCGTTGTTGCTCTCGATGTCCACGACAGTGGGGTTGACGTTGATGGAGACGGACGTGCCCTTGGAGGTGGCAGCCTAGGCCGGGAAAGGGGGCAGGCCAGCAAAGAGGTGTCTGAGATGTCAGGTGACAATCAGGCCGGGCAGGCCTGGCGTTGTCCCCTGGCTTTCTGCAGGTAGGTAGGTGGACCAGGAACTGAAGCTTGGGACCTGGAGCAGCCAGGCTGAAGGCCGTGGGGTTGTGACCCACTATGGGAAGAGGACTGTGATGCTTGCCACCACTGGCTTAGGAGGCGGGAGAAAAAATCAGACTCCCCCTAGAGCCCTGACCTGCCAGGGGAGGAAAGCAGGGTCCCTGGGGGCATCGGGGAGCGAGGAGAAGGGCTGAAGAATGAGGGTGAGTGGCTGGGAGGGGTGGGAGGGCCCTGCCTGTTTGGGGAGCTTATTCTCCTTCTGCAGTCGCTTCAGCTTCAGCTCTTGCTTCCGGAGCAGCTTCTTCTTCTGGGAGAGGAGGTAGTCCACATCCACACCACACTGCAGCGAAGGACAGCGCAAGGGATGTGCAGGTTGCGAGAGAGGAGGGACCCTCTGCCCCTCGCCCTTGCCCCGCGGACCCCAGGCCTCACCCTCTGCTTCAGCGAGTCACTGTAGAGCTCAGCATTGGCGAAGTACACGGTGACCGAGGAGCGGAAGACCTTCACACCTGGGACCTCCCTGGCCTGGGGACAGGTCAGGTTGGGGGTGGCTGAGCCCTCGTCTCTCCTAGCTGCATCGTGCCCTCCTCTCTTTCCTCCCCCCCGTGTGCCCTGATACCTGCCACCCCAGCCCTCTGCTCCCCAGCCAACACAAGGCCCAGCCTGTGGCCCATGCCCTCCCAGGAGCTGGTGAGGTCATCCTGACCCCTCAGCAGGGCCTGTCGGAGCTTCTTCTTCCTCCTCCAGGGGGTCCTCAACCTCTGCCACCCCACCCCCCAGTCCTTCTGCCAATACCCAGGCTGGGGGAGTTCCCTGGTGGCCCAGTGGTTAAGACTCCACACTTGCACTGCAGGGGCGTGGGCTTGATCCCTGGTCTGGGAACTAAGATCCTGCAAGCCTCACAGCCAGGTCAGGTTTTAGCCGCTCTCAGCTTCTGCTTGGGTGTCCAACCCTAGCACTGGGGGGCTGTTTCCTGGATGCAGACGGAGCTCCTCCACAGCTGCTAGCCCAGCCAAGGCTTCCCCGGCTCCCATGCCACTCAGGACACTCCAGGTCTCTGCTCGGCCTTTAGGCCTGAACCATGTCCCTGCACCCCCCCGACCCCCACTTCCCCCACCTGCCTTGCCATCCAGCTGAGCTCCTCCCTGCATGTCCCCCCCCTCCCCACCCTCCCACTCTGCCTCATGTACTGGGCTCAACCTTCAAGTTTCCATGAGGGGAAATGAGCTGGTTTGATTCCGGAGCCCCCGCCTTTGTTCTCAGAGCTTGGCACGAGGCTTCTCAGGAGGTAAAGGACAGTAACTCCATTGATCAGATCCGGAAACAACTTCCCCTACATCCTGGTGCTCTGGATCCTGCCCCTCTGCATTTCTGACCCAGGGCTCTTCTGCAGGACGGGGCTTGTACTGCTGCCTCCAAGACGGATCCCACCCCCGGGCCCCAAGGCCCACACTCTGAGTGTATGTGTAGGGGGACCCCAAATTCCTCTCTTGAAATTTCAAGGACCAAAGCACCGTTAGCACCCCACCCCACTCCCTTGCCCGCGCCAGGCATGGAAGGCACTGATAAGGGATGATCCAGTTTGCCCCGTCCCTCCCCATCCGTGTCACCCCCTGGCTTAGCCCTTGCTGCTTACCCCTGAGTACTCTGCCACGTCTCTGTAAATATCTGTGTCTGGCACCTGCCCCAGGACAGAGTAGTGGGGCCTGTAGAAGGAGACAGTGCCACAAGAAGGGGGCGTTAGGAGAGGGGGCAATGGGGGCTAAGGAGCCTGGGGTCCCCCCCACCAGCCACAAGATGTGGGAAAGCTGGAGGAAGCCAGTGGGTACCTCGTCCCCTCAGCAGCTGGAATGGGGGGTACGACATCACAGGGGTGACTTACATCTGGGTGCGGACCACCACGAGCATCAGGGAGAATACTACTGCCACTGCCAGGCCGAGGTCCAGATTCAGCAGGATGGTGGCCACAAAGGTCACCACCCAGATGAGCTGCAAACAGAAGGGTCGCGGTCCACAGGCTCCAGCAGGGTCACTGGGGCTGAGGGCCCTGACCCCGTCCCCAGCATCCTAGCCGTCTCACCAGATCCATTCGATTGGCCTTCCAGAGGGAGACCACGTCAGTGAACTGCATCACCATGCCCTTCAAGTTCACGATGACCACGGCAGCCAGGACCGCCTAGGGGACGAGGAAGGCCACCAGGGGCTAGTGAGAGGTGCTGGCTGCTCACCACCCTGAATCCCCCGGATGAGCCAGACTGTCCTGGAGTGCCTGGTAGGACCCTCCACGACATCAATTACCTCCTTCCCTCGGAACCTAATGCCTGCACTCTGACGCTAAGGTTTTTACCCCTGCCCCTCCACTCCAAACCTCTCCCCAGAGATTTCCAGCCTGACCCTGTATCCCTCCCCTTCTCCTGGGACCTGATGGACTGCTCTGAGTTCCTGGCCTGGCCCAGGCCTTCGAGCCTGGCTGGATGGGCTGGGGGCTCACCTTGGGCAGGTCTTGGAAGAGTTCTCCCAGTTTGACGATGATAATGAGGATGAAGAGGGAGGAGACGGCTCCAGCCACCTGTGGAGTGGGTATAAGCAGGGCGGGTGGGCTGGAGTGCAGGGGAGAAGTGGGGAGAGCCTGGGGGGGGAAGGGGGAGAACCACCCAGCAAAGCAGCGCACGCGGAGGCACACCTATGCCCACCTGTGTGTTGCCCCCCGTGCTCTCCTGCACCAGGCTCCGAGACATAGAGCAGCTCACAGGGAAGCACTGGAAGATGCCCCCGAGGAGGTTACTGAGGCCGAGAGCCACCAGCTCCTGAGCGGGGAGTGAGGAGCGAGCACACGTCACTAGCGGTGTGGCGTCACCGTGTCCAGGCCGACGCACCCCCACCTCCATGCCCACTCTGCAGCCCACAAAGACTTGACCACTGTCCCGCGACCCCCACGCGGCCCCAGCACATCTGTGTGCTCTTTCCCTGTCTCCCGCCTGGTACTCCATCCCCCCACCCCTTCCCAGGGCCTGGGGTCTGGGGACCCCTGCCCGCTCCGTGTCCCGCATCCCATTTCCCCAGACCTGGTTGCTGTACACCCGGTAGCCGTGCCTCAAGGCGAAGATCTTGCCCAGCGAGATGGCGATGGCAAACCCAACCACAGCGATGGCGAAGGCATTACCCAGAAGCTTTGCGAACAGCTGGGGGCGGGGGGCCGTCGGGGGCACCAGCCTGTGAGGGGCATTGGTGAGGCCAAAGGAAGGTTCTAGGCCTGGCCGCCCAACCCTCCCTGACCCGACAGGGGCCGGAGCTCACCCCGCGGGGATTTTGCCCACGATGTCCACCCCGAATGCCTGCTTCAGGCCCACACCGTAGGAGATGCCTGTGGCTCCGATGAGCTGCGGGGAGAGGACAGGGTCAGGGGAGGCCCTGGCACCACCACTGTGAAGCAGGAGAGAAACCAGAGAAACCACCCCGTGGGGTAAAGAGAGAAGCCTGAAGCGAAACCTTCAGACAGGTGGGGAGATGTCAGTGATAGGCTGAGAGCGGCACACCACCGTTTTGAGAAAAGGAGATGCTGCCAGGGGCGGTCTGCTGGGGTTCCCCCCTCCCCGCCACCCCGTCTTCAGTCCCCACTCCGGCTAGTTTCTAAAAACCTGGGGGATGCCCACATGGCAGGGAATCTCCTCACTTACCCTTCCCCCAGTCTGCCACCACCCCCCTACCCCACGTCACCCCCCACCCCATCCCCACCCCCGAGGGGCCCCCGAAATTCCAACCGTGAGCAGCTCCCCGGGGAGTGGCATGGGCAGATGTCGCCGTAGCTTTTCATTCAGCAGCTTCACCAGCACGAGCACCACTCCCGCCACTATGGCAGTGACCATGGTACCGACCACCGTCTGGGGCAGCTTCCAGCAGACCTCCAGTACTGTCTGAGGGGAGGCGGGGTCACAGCCAGCCCTCCCGGTCCTGGGCCCATCCACCTGTCCCTCCTCCCTGCCCTCACTCACATAGATGAGGGACAGCGGTCCAGAGCGGCTGCTTAGATGGAGGCCAAACACATACTTGAGTTGCGAGACAAACACGTGCATGGATGCGGCCGTGGTGTAGGCTCGGACCAGAGGCTCTGATAGGTAGGTGACCACGAAGCCGAAGTGGACCATGCCCAGCCCCACCTGTGGGGTGCATGGGACAGTCAGGGGAGGTGAGGGTCCTAGCAGTGGCCGGGGCAGAGCCCAGGGCAGGTGAGATCATGAGCGATGAGGGGGGAGGTGATCGTCAGACACTCAGAGAAAACTGTCAGATGGGGTGGGGTGGGGGTGCGGGGCGGGATTGGCAGTCAGGGGCATGTACTCCTGATGGCTCTGCACCTGGAAGAGGCCAACAAGGACACTGAGAGTGGAGGCCAGCTGCACCCGGGTAGCGTCTCTGGCTGCCACATCGAGTGTGGAGTTCAAGCCCAGCAGGAAGGCATCGTCCGGAGCCAGTGATTCCATCACACTGCCCACCATCACGGACATGACGGCAAAGGTGCCTGCAAGGGCAGATCAGGGTGGTCTGAAGCGGGGAGAACATGGCCTGCCCTGGATTCCGGGTCTTAAGGGAGTGACCAGGAGACACCCAGTTCTAGACAAATGTCCCCAGACTATGCTGTGCTAATGGAGGGCAGTGCTGACGGTCAGGTATGCACCCCAAGTTCCAAGGCTCTTGAGGATGCCTAGCATCATTTCCCCTGCCCAGACTGTGTCCACGGGCTCAGGACAGCTCCCCTAGTGAAAAGTGGAATGGGGAAGGGCGCATGGCCTGACTCAGGCTTCCAGGCTTGTGCCTGGAAATCTGGGCCCCATGAGTGGCTTCACCCACCACATCCTCCTGTGTCAGGGCCTCTAATCATCTGAATCTGTGTCTGCATGGTCAGAGGCCCAGTCCCACCTAGAATGCCCACACCAATGCCTCCCTCCCTCTTCCCTAGGTTTTTCGGCCTTGCTCAGTGCCCCCTCTCCCTGCCCCCATGGGGAATGCGGGCGTGCTCCTGCAAGGTTAGGCCTGGCTCCACTCACCCACAGAGATGTGCCGGGAAGTCCCAAACAGGAAATAAACAAAGACAGGATAGAAGGAGCTGTAGAGGCCAAACACGGGGGGCAGTCCAGCCAGGAGGGCATAGGCCAGGCCTAGAGGTGGAATGGTAGCAATGTAGACTTGAGGTCAGGGGCTTGAAAGGACGCGGAAATGCTGGCCCTGGGTCATGCACCACAGTCCCAGGGGCAGGAGTCATGCTTTTGGCCATGGGGAAGGCGGGGACTGAGGTGGGGGTGGGGTGCACAGACCGCAGGCTAAGGCCTTGAAGGGTCAGGATCACCATCCAAGGGTTGAGGGTACAGTCTCCAGGTCAAGTGTTGCTTACCCTGTGGTAGCTGCATAATGGCCACACTCAGGCCAGACAACAAGTCACCCAGAAGCCAGTCACGCACAGAATACTGGGGGAGCCAGGCCAAAACCGGGAGGTATTGAAGCAGAAGGGCTTGGGCCCGCGCACGGGAGCACCTGGGGACACCAGGGTAGGTATTAGGTGCTGGTGGTAGTTTAGTTGCTCAGTCGTGTCCTTCTCTTTGTGACCCCCAAGGACTGTAGCCCGCCAGGTCCCTCTGTCCACGGGGCTTTTCCAGGCAAGAATACTGGAGTGGGTTGCCATTTCCTTCTCCAGGGGATCTTCACGACCCTGGGAATTGAACCCGAGTCTCCAGCATTGCAGGCAGATTCTTCACCGACTGAGCCACCAAGCCCAAGCCCAAGTAGGTCTCAGAGGCAGGGGCTCCCTCGGTCCTGGCCAGGGCCCACCATCAACCTTACCGAAACCAGGTTCGCCACTGGAGCGTCACTTGTGCTTGGCTCCGGCTCCCCAGCTCCTCCAGCTGTTCTTGGTTCAGCAGTGGCCGCTCCACACGGTAGTCTCGTTGCCTCAGCTCCATGGCCTGCGTCCTGGACAGCAGTGCCTGCGTGTCCCTCTCTCTGGTTGGAGGCGGGGGTGGGGTGGGTCGTGAGGCCAGAAACAGTGTGGGCACAACCTGGCCCAGCCACCCCTAGACCTCCACCCGGGACTGGAGGATGCCCCACCTGGCTTTTCTAGGTCTCAAGATCTAGACAGGTCCAACCCCCCAGCCGCCTCCTGCAGGCCCCAAGGCCCACGCCCAGGCAGGGGCAGTACCTGAACTTTGGCTAGTTGAAGACTCTCGCTGGGCCAAAGTCCCCCACAAAGAGACAGCAGGATGAGCATAAGCCACACTTCGGCCCAGGTGTGGCTGTCCAGCCTTTGGTGTTCTGTTCGCCAATCTAGCTCGCAGGCTGACTGCTCCTCCCAGCCTCCTCCCCCAACCCCTGCTCTCCGCCAGCCAATCCCTGTCCAGTCTGAGTCCTTATCCAGCCGCCCTACGAGCCCAGTGTGTGTTGTCTGAGAGTGCAGACACGGGAGAAGGAATCCAGCACACCAGGCAAGCCTCTTTATAGGAGGAGGCAGCTCTAAGAAAAGGAAAGCATCGGGGCTAAGACTGCCCCCAGAACTCCAGTCACACGGTCCAGGTGGTAGACAACTGAGGCCCCATCTGGGAAATCCAAGGGCATGGTTCTCACCAGGAGGGAAGAGTTTCGAGCCTGGAAAGGGACGCTCCCTTACTAATGGGGGACAATCTCACTTGAGAAGATGATCTCTGGGAGGATCTCGCCTAATAGGAAGCTCTTCCCTAAGAGGTAAGTTTTCACCAGCTAGGTGAGGTCTGTCCTGGGGAGAATCTCTGATTTGCCCAGTGGCTACCATCTGAATAAGGGGAATGATCTCACTGGAATAGGAGATCTGGGGGGTGGGAGGGAGTTCTTAGGGTTCCCTGATGGCTCAGTGGTAAAACAAACAAACAAAAAAACCACCTGCAATTCAGGAGACGCAGGTGCGATCCCTGAGAATCCCATGGACAGAGGAGAGGAGGCTGGTGGGCTACAGTCAATGGGGTCGCAGAGTAGGACATGAACGATCGATCGACTGAACTCACAGGCTTGGGGAAGGAGTTTTTACCTGGGGCACGCTGTCACCTGGGAGAAGCTGTCCCAGAAATAGTTCTTCCTTGGGAAAAGGAGCTCTTAGAGAGTGAGCGCTTCCCTGGGGGAAAGTTTTCACCTGCCAGGGAACTTCTGATCAGGAAGGATTTCTCACCTAAGGTAAGCTCTGAGTGGGGAAAGCTCTCACCTAGGAAGGGATCTCAGAGGGGGAAAGCTTACCTGGAGAGTAGCTCCCCTCTTCAAGGGGAAAGCCTTCACCTGTCAGGAAATTTCTGCCCTGTGAAAAGCTCTGACCTACGGTAAGGTTCCCAGCTGGCCGGCAGGAGCTCACCTGGAAAGGGCCTCTAACCTGGATGTCTCGGTGGAAGGAGGGAGTGGAGTGGGTGCAAGGACGATCCTGAGACTATTGGCATTGCCGACTCACAGAGATCTTTGAGCCCCCTTCGCCCCTCCTCCGTGAGTCACTTGAAGTCTTAAAGGGCGCCCACTCCCGCCCCCTCGCCTCCCCCAGCCGCCGAACCCGCGCTTTGAGGGCGGGGCCTAGCTCTTTGGCCCCCCCCTCTAGGAGGGCCCGGCACCCAGAAGGACCGGAGATCTCATTCCCGGGCCAGTTGCATCGCTGGGTGGACTCAAGCCCCCGCTATGGACACTCTTGCAGCCACGTCCAGGGCCCCAACGCGCCGCACCGGCGCACCTCCTGGGCCGGAGCTCCTCCGCACACAGCCGCCTCCCGGCGGCTCCCGGCTAGCCCTCGGACGGCGCTGGAGCGGCTTTCCTCGCAGCCTATAGGGGCTGGGGTCGCGCGGGCTCCCGCCCCATCCCTCGCTACGGTTGGGCGGCCGCCTGCAGAAAATCCACAAAGCGGTAAACAGAGGCGCGGCAGGCGGGAAATGCCTGCTCGGAACTCGGTGGTGCCCCCACCACTTTCCTAACTAACCCATGCCGGGCGCCTGCTCGGGGGCCAAGGGGTGGTCCTCCCCTCGGGCACTCGAACACGAGGAACCGAGGCCGCGCCCTGCACTCACCCCGGCGCTTCCGACAGCCCCATGGCGGGTGGGCATCCGAGAGGCGGTAGCTCTCAAGCTCGGGCAAGAGGCCGCTACGGCCCTAGAGGCGGGGCCGGGACATAGGCGAGGCATGAGGCTCACTCCCAGCGGCCAATCCCCGGGCAGAACGGGGAAGGCTTGGGCCAGTCAGCGTGCTGAGGCGGGGCTTAAGGGACGCTCCGCCCACTCAGCGAACCCCAAGGAGGGAGATTTAACCCTTTCCTTCCCTATGACTTGGCTCTGGCTCCTCCTCGTGGCCCGACTAATTCTCTTGCCTGAGCGGGTTGTGGGACTAAGCGGGATTAAGGACTTGAGCTGGTTCCTGAGTGGTATGGGGCTGACACTAAGTCCTGGCTTCTTGCGGAGGGTGCCCTCGGGGTGGGGAGCAGAATGTCTAGGGGCGCGGCTGATAACCAGAGCCTTAGCTCTCCGTGGGGTGTCCGGGTCCGTGGGGCCTCTCATGCCTCCATGAGGGCACCACCCTCAGGCTTTGGCCCTGAGATCTGGCATGTCTCTAAGACCCGAGGGGCTCAAGGGCTCCCTTCAACGCTGGACCCACAGACCTGAAAGTTTGCGAGCTCCGCCCCCCACCCCGCCCCCGCCCACCCTCCCCAAAGGAAGCACATGATGTCGAAAGGCTTCTGCCTGGGTTCCTGATGAACGGGATGTCCCGACAGCTAGGGGTCAGTGGTGTCAATGGACTGAGGGCAGCTCCTAGGGTCGGTTTGACAGGCAGAGCAAATGCCAAGTCAGGGCGGCAGGCTGGGCAGACTTAGGAAGCCATCAAGTTGCCGCCTTGACGGGGCCTTACCCTGTGCTCATACTTCAAGCCCGGCTTCAAGTCGAAGGGACAGAATTCAGGATGAGATTGCAACCTGGTCCAGATCTTCAATGAAATGAGCTAAAAATAGCCGAATATTCTCGGGGAGGAGGAGGGGGCAGTGCTCAGATTTCTCCCCAAGGTCAACCCCGGGAAATCATTCATAGCCACCCTCCAACCCTATCCCCCACCCCCAAACAGAATGAAGCAATAACCATTTTCTATAGAAGTTTATTCCCAAAACAGAGCGCGGCTTCACGGAACAATTTACACAGACAGGAAAAGGAGCCACTGGGCTGGAGGGGGGGGCTCCCCCTCCCAGAGAGGGGCAGCTACAGAACCTAGGACATAGCAAGGACAACCCCCTCTCCCCACAGCAGACCCTTCAACCCTTCAAGGGCTGGGGTCACTCTGGGTAAGGAGAGCTGGGGTCCTGGCTGGCGGGATTTGGCACCAGTCAGTAAAGTAGAACTTTTAATCTCCTTGAAAACTGCCTCCCAAGAGTATGCGTGAAGGAGGTGGGTATCTGCACAGACCTTCCACAGCCCTGCACGGCTGCAGTTCCCAGTGGTAAGAAGATGCCTACGCTTACCACTGGGCCTTCTGGGCCTGCTGTTCAACAGGGGACTCAGGGCTGACCTTTGGCCTGGGACGACTAGGGGGTTAGAAAGCCCTCAAGATGACCAGGTTCAGGGTCCTCACAGGTGGGTCCTCCAAGCCCCTCTCCCACTTTCTCTACCTTTCACTTGTAAACAAAGGGGGGAAAAAAACAAACAAAACATTCTCAACTGTAAACAAAGTGTAAAAGTTCACAAAGTTTTAAACTGTAAACAAAGTGTAAAAACTGTTTTAAACTCTTGACCTGTAAACAAAGTAACAAAATGTCAAAGCCCCCAGTTCTGGACATCAGACGAAGTAAAAAAAGTGAGTCTGTGAACTGGGTCCTAACAGTCGTTTTTCCCTTTACAAGGGAATCAAGGAGCGATGGAACTGAGTCACTTCCTGCAGCCCGGGTGCCTGGGGCCAGGGAGGCTCCTGTAAACATGGGAGGCAGTGGCACCTACATTCTGAGTCTTTAATTCCCTTGTTTTTGCTCCCTTTGCTCCCCCTCAGACATCACCCTTCAGAATAAATTCTAGCAGGGGGCAGTGTCAGGGAACCAAATGGCACCACGACATTTGTACACGGCAGGGGCAGGGGTTGCGAGGACTCCATCCACCCTCTGAAGGAATGTCTGAATAGAGGCCTGAGCCCCTCCCCGTGGGAGAAGGGAAGCCTAGATCTGTAAACATGACATCTGCTGATCCACCAGCGCCCCACAGCATCAGTCCTGGGACATAAGGCAGTAAGTGGCAGGGACTCCGCATAATAAACACACACATCCACGGGGAGGGGCAGCATGAGCGAGCCCCTGTGAGGAGGTCAGAGGACCCCTGTTTTTAAGACCAACCCCCCCCCCCGAGTCCCCAAAGTGTGCCCTGTGGGACATCCAAGCAAAAGCAAAGATTAATTCTGCACTTGGGGCCCCGACAGTATGCAGATCAACCAGGGAATAGGGGGGTGGGGGTGCATTTACCCCTCCTGTCTGAATCCTCCCCGTTAAGATGAGAGGAAAGAGCCAATAATTTGCCAGGGACCCAAATGGGCCCAAACTCTGTACCTCTTTCCCCTCTGTCCCCCTCCCCCTCCCAGCCCAGCCTCAGAACCCTGGGAGACAGAAAAGCTGAAAAATAACATAAGCATATCTCTCTGGTTACAAAGGTACAAAATGTATAAAAGTCCTTCCCCAGCTCCCTCACTCCCCGCGCCTGTTACACACTTGCACACGCTCACAGATGAGCATGGACAGTCAGCGCTGCAGCAACAGGGAGAGCTGGGGGCGGGGCTGTGGGAGGCCGAGTCCCGAGTCCAGAGTCACTTTTGTTAGCCCAGATCCTCCATTGCCCCCCGCTGGTCCTCTTCTGCTCAGCCGCTCCTCAGGAGTGACCCTCACTTCTGGGAACTCTGCAGAGTTGAATGTGGAGATGGAAGGCGGTTGCTGAGAGTCAGGTCCCCCTGGACACCCCACCATTCCTGACCCGGGCCGCCTCCCCCATCAGCTTCGCCTCTCAGACTCCCCAGCCAGGCCCTTTGGCTGCCACCTATGTCTTTTCTCTAAGCACTGAGTGAGCACCTACTATGTACAGGTTCTGTTAAACACCTGACCCCAAAAAAATCTCCCTAATCTCCACACCTCAACAAGTTTGCTACCGCAGGCCTATTTTGCAGATGATGAAACAGGTTCAGAGAGGTCAAGTGTGAGTCCAGAGCCTGAACCCCTGCTCAGTCCTCCCAGCCCTGTCCAACAGTCAGACCCCAAGGCTAGGCTGCAGGAGGGCCCAGGGGGTGCTCCCAGCTCCCTCATCCTCACCCCACCCCCTTCCAGAGCCTTGGGCACCTCAGATCTCCTCCTGCACCCTCTCCTTCCTGTCTTCCCCCCAATCTCTGCTCAGATTCTGATGGTCTCCTTCCCCAGTCCCAGGGTCTCCTTCCCTCCGAAGGCTTTTGTCACCCTACGGACCTCCACAGAACCTGGCCTAATTGTTCCTCCTCCTTAAAACTCAGCTCCACTTTCGGCTTCCGAGGCCTGGTCCTTTCTGGCTCCTCCCCACTACCTCTCTGACTCCTGTACCCAGTTTAATCCTCTACCCCACAAATGCCCGAGATGCACCAGGTCCCAGCTCAATTCCTGTGTGGCCCACCCCACAGTGCCTCCAGGTAGGAGGAGCTGCACATTGACTGAGTGAGCAAGAGAATGAATGATTTACTCTCAAACTGAAGTTCGAAGCCTGCACCTACGTCTGACTTCTCCTTATCCACACTCCACCCTAAGCAAAGTTCCCAAGCAGAGACTCCTCCCTTCCCCTTCCACGTTCCAGGCTATCTCCTGCCCTCCCCCTCCAGGACCTCAAGCCCTTTGGAAGGTACCTGACTCGCCTCCTGCATCCAGGAGGTGCAGGCCCAGGTCACATAGCCACCCAGTTCCTGCTTATCACCCCACTCACTGCCAGACTTCTGCCCTCTGCCCGTGCCGAGCCCAGGGCAGCCCACGCTCTCTGCCAAACCTCACCCCATCTGGTGGCGGAATATAGGGCAGGGTGCATGGGAGATTGCCCTAAACTGACAGGGGTGTGAGCAGGTGGCTGAATGCCACTTACTCTGAGTCGGGCGACAGCTCCGAGATGCTATGGGAGGTGGCGGAGCGTGGTGTGGAGGGTCCGAGTGCAGAGGCAGTGGCAGAAGGGGTGGGGGTGGTGTGAGGGCCCGAGGGTGTGCCTGAGGACTGCACGGAGGAGGAAAGAGCCGAGGAGGTGAAGGAGGCAAGGATGGAGGAGAGGATGTCTAGCTGCTCTGTGGAGGGTCCGTGGCTAGGGCCACTGGCGGGCGCTTCCCGGACTCTGAGCAGCTGTGGGGGTGGCCCAAGGCCTTCTCGTGAGGGGTGCCGGCTAGGCGCATGGTCCAGCTGCTCCCCTGAGTTCGATCGCTTGGACAGAGAGTCCAAGGGCCGGGATGGCAAGAGGGGGTCCCTTGAGAGTTGCCGCTGGGGAGACAGGGGCAGAGGCGGGGGCTGTGGGTCAAGGTCCCGGGCACCACGGGGCGGGGGCAACGTGCGCAGCCACTCGCAGGGTGCCCCTCGGTCCAGCGCATCCCGTGACCCGAAGCGGCCCGCTGTGGCACCAGGGTGGTCCCTGGGTGGCTGCCGCCGTGGTAGGGTGCTTCCCCGATCCCTGGGCTCCGGGCGGCCTGGCACGGCGTCCAGGCATTCCTGGGAACCCGGCCGGCTCAGGGGACGCAGGACCGGGGCGGGGGCCTCCTCCAGCCGCTCGCGGCTCAGCTGCCGCCGCAGGAGCAAATCCAGCTGTTCTCGGGAAGAGTAGCGGCTGGCGGGCTGCGACAGGCTGCCGGTGCCCCCGCCAGCACAGATGCGACCGTAGGAGGCAGCCGGCACTGCACGATGGCCCAAGGTGGCAGCACGGCACCAGGACAATTCGGGGGCGCCTCGGGTCTGTGGCACCAGCGGGTACTGCAACCGGTTCTTCAAGATGCCTGCGGGAGGAACATGCGGGGGACAGTGTGTGTCTGAGGGCCAGGAACTCCCCTGGGGCTAGGGACGCAGCAGCGTCTGGGATCCCTGGGTCACAGACTTGGGGGCAGAAACCATTTGGGGAAAGGGTACAGAGGCCGCTCCTGGGAATCGCAGAGAGGTTGCAGGACAGGGGTAAGAGTGAGGTGGCAGTAATCCACGGTCTCAGGAGAGGGGTGGTCCCCTTGCTGTGGGGGTAGGGGCAAACCATCCCCCAAGATCAGAGGAGGAGCAGCCCCCAGGTCAGGGTCAAAGGGACAGGGATCCCAGGGTTGGGGCAGGAGCAGTCCCGGAGGTGACGCAGGAGTAGAGGCAGAGACCCCTTGAGCTGAGACAGGGACAACCCCTTGGGACCCCTGGAAAGCACGACCAGGGGGAAGAAACCTTCCAGGGGGACAAGAAGGAATCCCTTGAGGTAAGGCAAGAGTGGCCCCTGGGGTCTCTGTGGGGCAAGCAAGTCTCAGGCCAGAATGGGGCTGTCCTGTGGGACCGTGAAGCAGCATAGAGGAGCAGAACCCCCCACACAAGGGAGATAAGTCCTCAGGGTCCCTGTGAGGCTGTTTGGATTAAGAGGATGAAATCCTCTGGCTCAGGACTTGGCCACTTCCCAGGGTCCCTGGAGCACAGGCTAAAGTCAGTCTTTTGTTCTGTTTTGGTTTTGGCCGGGGCATGTAGGATCTTAGCTCCCCCAACCAGGGATCGAACCGGCACACTCCCTGCATTGGAAGGTGAAGCCTTAACCACTAGACCCCCAGGGAAACCCCGAGGGCTCCATACCTTTTCTCTGGCGCTGGGCCCCACCCAAGGAGGTTTCATCGCCACTGGTCAGGGCCAGGTCAGGCTGGTTGTTGTTGGCTGCGTCCTTGCTGGTGTCCAGCCCCAGGCGCCTTTCAGAGCCCCAGGTCTGCAGAGCACAGGGAGCAGCCTCGCACTCCCCCAGGGCTGGCCAGTAGGACAGGAGGTCATTGCCGTCCACGTCTGCAGAGCCAGGGTCGATTACAAGAGTCACCGCAGGGTCTGGCAACCCCGCAATCCGGACTCCGTAGCCCCCTAACCCTAATGATGCCTGAGATCTGGGCTTCGCTGATGCAGCAGCAGTAGGAATAGGAGGGTGTCTCTCGGAGATCCATGGAACCATCCAGGGATTGATAAGCTCCCCCTACTCTTGACTTGAGACAGACAGAGACTGGCGGTGCGGGAACCTGATGACTGAGGGGTCAGGAAGACCAGGCTGAACCCCAACTCTCAGGGAAGAGGAGGGATGACACATTACCCTGTGATGTCCCTGACCTTGCTCGTCTGTTGCCTGGGCCCCTTCTGGGTTTCTAGCCAGCAGAGCTCTGGTGAGAGGCTGGATGGGGAGAGGTGTGGGGGCACCCCACGATGACCCCAAAGTCAGTCCCAGGAATCTTCAGGGGCTAGCGGGGCTCCTGGGTTCACACCCAAGTGGAATATGGGGTATCTCTTGGTCACCCATGGGGTCAGAGGGGTCCTATTACCTTTGGGGTGGGTAAGGAGCCTCTCGCTCTGGGCTGCCCGGCGGAGTGGACGCTGGAAACGGCCCCGCGTCCGGCCATTGTCCTCACTTTCTGAGGATGGGATGGACAGACTTCTCTCCTCCTCCAAGGACAGGTCACTGTCAGAGTCGGAGTCTGCGCCTGGAGGGGGGAAGGTCAGGAGGAACACACGGCAGTGGCCGGGGAGGTGAGGCCCGTGGGGGGTCTTGAGGGAGGCTCTGGGAACTCGGGGCAAGCTTGGAGTAGGGGGCAGGAACAGGAGGGCTGGGTCATGGCCAGGAGAATTGGGGCTGTCTGGGTAGGTGCTTCCTGGAGCTGCGACCTTGGGGGAGCTTGCCCCAGCCCTGTCAGCTGCTGCTCCCACCTGGGGGCAGAAGAAAGGGGAATGGGGGAGAGACCCTCTGAGTCCCTCCTCCCTGGCCCGGGCCCCCACCTCCACCAGCATCTCGATGGAACATGGCCACGTCCAGGTCAGTGGGGCCAGCGTGAGCCTGGAGGCCATGGTCAGTGTGGTCAGCAGCCGAGCCATGTCGAACCAGGACGTTGTCCCTAGAAACGCAGGAGCCCCCATCAAAGAGGGATGTGACGGGGTGTTTTGGAAGCAGGGCACCTGTGAGTACCCAGCCAGCCGCACACGGTATGGCTCTGAAGGTGCCCCTGGGTGTGTGGCAGAAGACACTGGGGCAGAGGCAGCAGAGCAGAGGCACAGATGGCCAAGACGGGTGGAGCCAGCCCAAGGACCTGGTAATGCCAGCCCTGGGCCGTATGCCCCCTCACGAGGCGGCCCTGCCCTCACCTGAGGTAGCTGCGTCCCCGCTGGCTGTCTTGGTCCTGGGTCCGGCCGGACCGGGCACTGCTCACCGAGGAGACAGTGGAGGCACCAAGAGTGATGCGGATGAGGCCGCTCTCCTCGAAGAGGGCCGTGTTGTTGTAGGCGCCAGGCCCCTGGGGTGGTGGAGGGGACAGGCGCGTGAGCCAGCCCTGGGGAAGCCTCCAACGCTGGCCTCCCGGGGACCCTACCCCGACTCCTCTGCCCAGAGGGCCCCTCACCGTCCCAGGCGCCGGCCTGGCCTCCTCGGGCGCTGCCTTCCTGCCCAGACAGGCTGGTGTCCAGGCAGCCCGGGTGTCTGCGTTCAGGACACAGAAGAGCAGCAATACCACCAGGCCCTGCGGGTCAGCGAGGATCAGAGAGGGGACAGTGAGGGCCATGAGAGGTCAGAGCAGGGCTGTGAGGGGGTCAGCTAGGGCCAGTGGAAGTCACTGAGGGTCAACAAGTGGGATCAGTCATTGCAGATGAGAGTGAGGCTGTGCGGAGCCCCCGGGGGGTGGTAAGGGAGTGAGGGAAAGGTAACAGAAGTAGTGAGAAGTCATGAGTGACTGGAGTCAGTGAAGGTCATGTGGACCAGCAAGCAGCCAGGAGCCTCAGCACTGATGAAGGGCAGTCCAGGCTCAGCAGCAGTCAGCTGTCAATCATCGGGTGGGCATCAGCTCCAGGCCTGGGGTTAAGGCCCCGGGCCCCACCCTGCCGAAGCCCCATTGGGTCCAGAGTCAGGGGGGCGGTGTCAGGGTTACCTGGAGCCCACAGAGTCCAGCGTGGAGGTAGTGGAAGGCCAGGATGCTGTGGTTGACTGCGAGAAGGCCAAAGAGCCAGGAGGCACTGATCAGTAGAAGGAGCAGAAAGGAGCTGCGAAGGGTCCTGCCAAGGGAACGTGAAAGGACAAGACACGCGAGGGTCACGCAGGGCTCACGTGGGGGACATGGGAGGACACACAGGGACGTGGAGGGAAAGGAACTCACACGGAAACGTGGGGGTCTCAGGAGGGCACTAGGGGAGTCTGGAGGTCACAGGCGGAACCAGGAGAGTACTCAGGGAGCCACGAGGGGACATGGGGAAAGCCGACTGGAATTGGGAGGCGGGGCATGAGAGAAAGCATGGAAGGCACATGGAAACGCAAGGCAAAGGGCAAAGTGAGCCATCCAGGCATCGGGAGACTGGAGAGACAGCAGGGTGGAGACAGACGTGTGGGGCCGAAGTAAGGCAAGGGTACCAGAGAGGGACTGCTGGCTAGGGGATGAAGGGTGACTTCATCCCCTACCCAGAATCTGGAGCCCAGCCTGAACCAGGGGTGCTCCAGGAAGCCCCCCAACCCCACCCAGGAGAGGGCTGCCATTCTGAAAATTCCCCACTCCCCCAGCAAGCTAACTCACAGCACAGAGGTCTTCTTGGCCTCCCTCTGCCCAGTGGAGCAGGATGTGCGGGCCGCGAGGAGAAACATGGTCCCATTCATCTGGACCCACAGCCAGACATGTGGATCAGGAGCAGGGCAGAGAGAGACAGAGAGAGTGAGAGACAGACAGAGAGACAGGGACAGAAGACACTGAGACTCACAGACAGAGAGGCAGAACCCGTGAGAAATATACACAGATATACAGACACACACATAATAACCAAGGAGAAACAGAGAGCTTAGAATCATGGAAAAAGTCAGAGATAGGGAAACAGTTCAGTTCAGTCGCTCAGTCATGTCTAACTCTTTGCAACCCCATGGACTGAAGCATGCCAGGCCCCCTTGTCCATCATCAACTCCTGGAGTTTACTCAAACTCATGTCCATTGAGACAGTGATGCCATCCAGCCATCTCATCCTCTGTCATCCCCTTCTCCTCCCACCTTCAATCGTTCCTAGCATCAGGGTCTTTTCAAATGAGTCAGCTCTTCCCATCAGGTGGCCAAAGTATTGGAGTTTCAGCTTCAGCATCAGTCCTTCCAATGAACACCCAGGACTGATCTCCTTTAGGATGGACTGGTTGGACCTCCTTGCAGTCCAAGGGATTCTCAAGAGTCTTCTCCAACACCACAGTTCAAAAGCATCCATTCTTCCGCGCTCAGCTTTCTTTATAGTCCAACTCTCACATCCATACATGACTACTGGAAAAACCATAGCCTTGACTAGACAGACCTTTGTTGGCAAAGTCCAACAAGGGAAGTCCATCAAAGGGAAGCAGAGAGGGATGGAAAAATAGAGATGGAGAGATAGACAGGTAGGGAGAGCAGCCGAGCCTGTGACCCCACATCTCCCATCTCCATGCCAGCTGGGCAGGAACAGAAGAGGAGGCTGAGCCCAGGAAGCCTGCAGACTGCCACCTGGCACCCCTCGGCTGATACCACCACACCGGCTGCAGGGCCACCTCCCATTCCATCCCACTGAGGGGAGCACAAGGCGGGACTGAGTAGAGGGTACTCACCATGAGCACAAGGATGACAGGGCCAGCGAAGCTCCAGATGAGGGGGTCGTGGATGGAGATCCAGCAGAAGTCAGGGTTCCCGTAGCCCTCGGGATCCAGGCCAACGGCCAGGCCTGCAGAGGAGAAGGTACAGGATAGAGGGGGTGTGTTCCAGAGCTGCCATCTCTCACGTACCTGGGGAGAAGCTGGGGTGGGGGCAGGGCAGGCTCCTCCCTGAACAAGTGGCACAGGGGGCTGAGGCTGGGGTCACGATCAGGGGCAGGGGTCAGCCCACGTGATGGATGGAGGTCAGGGGTCACAAGCCTGTACAGGCCAGGGAGCAAGGCCCTCACCCAGCAGCACAGCAGGCACGCCCCAGCCCAGGGCGTGGTAGAAGCGCATGGCGCCGCGGTCCACATTGCGGGGCTCCACCTGCATGCGGTAGAGGTGCAGCCCCTGCACGAGGAGCCACGCAAAGGTGCCCAGGAAGAAGTAGTGCAGGAGGATGGCGACCGCGGTGCACAGCAGCTGGTGGGGGTGGGGGGGACATCAGGACCTCTCCGCCTCACTCCGCCTCTGAATCCCCAACCACCGCACCCTACCCCAGCATCCTGCCCCAAAGTGACTGAGCACCCCTGACCTCTGACCATGCACTCTGGCCCCCTCCACCTTCCTGGGCCATATGAGGTCAGCAGCACACGGGTCCCCCGACCCAGCCCCTGCACCTGGTTTTGGGTCCTGTGGATCCCCAGCAGGAACAGGAGCTCAGCCACCCCCAGGGCAGCAGCCACGTTGGCATGGATCCCCCGCATGTTGGACTTGAGGCTGCGCAGGCTCAGCAGGACAGCCGCGGTCAGCAGCAGCGCAGCCACAGACACCGCCATGACCACGTGGGTGAACACCGCCAGAAGCTCCAGGTCACCCTCCAGCCGCTGCGGAAACAGGGAGGGTCGCAGGGACTGTCAGGCACCCCTGCCCTTTGAGCCTCCCACTCCCTCAGCTCCCTGAACCCAGCCCCACCTCACGGGGGGAGGCATCCATGAGGACCCCGAAGGTGCCCGTCCGGCTGCAGCGACACCGTGCGTGGGACCCGTTCCTGTGCACCAGCTCACAGTCCCGTGCGGTCCACAAGCCATGCTGGTCCGCCCTGTGGCCACAGCGCAGTCAGACCGACCATCCCCTCGGGGGAGAGCCCCGTCGCCAGGCAGGGGTTTATGAGAGGCACTGGGAGGGGCCGCGGGCGCCTGGAGTTCGGGAGCTGCATTCCTCATGGGTCTGGGTGCACAGGGGCATGGGTGGGGGCCCCAGGGGCAGGCTGGGCCTCCCAGGGGCTACCAGGGGGACCAAGGGTTTCCAGAGTGGAGGTCCTCACGGGCCAGGCGGGTCCCACTGCACACAGATGGCCTTGCTGCGATTCGCTGTCTGTAGCAGGCGGAACTCCAGGCTGATTGGGGACTCCAGGACACCTCGTAGGAAGTTGCGTCCGTGGAACACAGCCACACTGACCACCGGGGAGTTCATAACTGGGTTCTGGGGAACCCTGAGGAGACACCCCACCTGAGCTTGGATGCCGCCGGCCTTCCCAAGCTCTGACTGCCCACCTCCCTGTCTTCCCTTGCCCAGAGCTTGGGGCACCCTGGGCTGGGTGTTGTTTCTGAGAACCCCTTCAACCTCTACTGAGTGGCCTCAACACCAGGAGTCCATGGCCTGGTTCTGCAGAATTACAGCTGAGGGGCTTTGGATCCATTGCCCACATTGGAGCCTGCAGCCTAAGCAGCTGTAGACTTTGTGTCTCCCTGCATGCCCCCAGCTGGCCCCTTTCGGTCAGCCCATCTCCATTGGCCAGTCTGCCTGTCTGGCTGGCTCCTGTATCCTTTATGTGACTGGCCCAGCTGTGGCTCTGTGTCTATCTAGTCCCCCAAACACACTGACATGGCGGAGCCCGGCACGGACGAGACTCGCAGAGCAGGAGTGTGGCCAGGCGCGTCTCTGGATGATGGTGAACCTGCTTGTCTGTCCACCATAAGTGTGGGGGGGTCTAAGCTGGGTCAGAGCGAGCAGGCAGCCCAGGGTTGAGAGGCCTGGGGGTAACTCTACTCATACCTGGCACCCCGGCGCTCGGCCTGGAACTGGGCAGGGAGCAGCCCCCCAAGGGTGCGGTAAACCAGGAGGATGACAATGGAGATCCCAGGCTCGGGCTCGGGCTCTGGAGGGGCTGGTGGGGGGGCCATGCTCGAGGTGGTGGCATTTTCCATGCTGCTGCCACTGGGGTACAGAACTGCCGGAGGAGGGGGAGGAGCCGCTGTCAGTGACCTCTGACCCCCAAGCACCCACAGACCCAGCTCTGACCCGGAGCCAGCATCAAGCATGGGAATCTCTTCCCTGAGGGTCCAGAACCAGGGAGTGCAGGGAGCAGGTGCCAGTGAAGAACTCACAGGCCCCTGGGGCTGAATCCCGAGTATCCAGGCCTGTGAGAGGTCATTTGCAGTGAGGGGGAGGGTCTGGGCAAGGGGAGAAGTGATGGGAGGGCCATGCGAGGTTCCGCTTTGGGCAGGGGTGGGGCAGGGAAACGGGACCCGGCCCAGGGGTGACCTCTCACCTTCAGCGGGGGACGGCCGTGGGGCCTGGGAAGACAGCAGCACATGCGTGTGAGGGTCCCAGGCATCCTGGCCCCGGAAAAGGTTGCTGTGGTAACGAGGGTAGCGACGGGTCCCCCGGGTGGGACTGGGGTGCTCCATGCGGTCGATGCTGAGCACTGCCCCGGAGGAAGAGGGGTGAGACCCAGCAAGGATCTCCACCCTGTGCTGAGGGATCTCCCCCTCCCGCCTCCCCCGACTCTGGACCCAAGTCCCAGCACCCATATGGCCTCCTGGCTACCAGCGCAGAGCCTGCGTCCCTGCCAAGCACAGTCTCGAGCCACTAATGTTCCACTCAGAGCCCCCGCCCCTCGGACCTCCTGGTCTGAGTTCACAGGCCCCTGCCCCAGCCCACCCTCCACATACTGATGTTGGGTGTCACCAGCCCCACGGGGTTCAGGTACGTGAGTTCCATGTTCCTCGCAAGCGTGGCTGCATACTCTTCCAGGCGCTGCACCAGCCCGGCGCTGCCCGGGGAGCCTCCGGGGGCCCGCTGCCCCAGCGCAGCCCACAAGTCCCCGGTCTCCGGAGCGAGCAGTGCAGAGCCGGCCCACAGCAGATTCTGGGAGGAGGGAGGTAAAAGCGGGCCCAGCCAGGTAAGGACACATGAGGGGGTGCCTGAGGGGTCTGGCCAGGTGCTTAGGGGGGCCCCAGTAGGCAGGGAGTAGGTCTGGAGTGGACAAGGCGGGAGAAAGAGCCCGTGAGCTTCACTTCCCGGGGATCAGGAGGGGCCTGAGCAGGGGGGCGGGGGTCCGGGGCCAGGGGATCGGGAGCCCCGGGCGCGGCCCCACCTCATTGAAGTGGGCGTCCTGTGTGGCTGTTAGCCCGAAGCCCTGCTGGCGGCTCTCAAAGGCCAGCAGGTGGGCCAGCAGGCGGGCAGTGACTCGGACGTCCTGGCTGAAGTAGTGGTCGGTGTGGCCGGTCACCTCCCGCAGCCTCTGAGCCAGCTTCTTGGCCTCCACCGTGTCCAGGACCGTCTTATTCAGCTCCAGGCCATCCAGCTGCCGGATAAAGAAGAAGTGGTCACTCTGTGGTCTCTTGGGCCTTTCTCAAAAGCCTCATGGGAAGAAGGGTTTGGCCAGATTAAAGGGCTACACAGAAAAGCCCAGGATGTCAAGGGCTGGGGCATGATGTGTAGGGCCCATCACGGGCCTGGGGAGACGGGCCAGGGCCACTGCTGGGGCCAGTCTCGTGTGCAGGGCAAGGTGCAGGCAGTCTCACCAGCAGATTGAGTTCTCGGAAGGCCGGGGAGGTACAGTTGAAGAGGTCAGGCTCCAGCCAACCCTGGTCCTCGTCGCACAGCCGCACGGCCGCACCTGAAGGCAGGTGACTCTCAATCAGTCCTGGGGCCTGGACCCCTTCACTGAGGAGGCAACCGCAGCACCCTCCTCTACCCCAGGGGAAGCCCTGATGCAGGGACCAGGGAGTAGGCATCCATGGCTGCACCCTGGGATGGAGAAGACCCAAGCCCCAGCAAAGATGGGCCCCAGGCGCTTATCAGTCAGTTCCTAGAGGTCTGGGGACCATTTCAAACAGCCATGACATAAAGGAGAACACAAGGGCGGGACTGTGTGTGTGTGTGCTAGTCGCTCAATCGTGTCTGACTCTTTGCGACCCCATGGACTGCAGGCCACCGGGCTCCTCTGTCCTTGGGGATTTTTCCAGGCCAGAACACTAGAGTTGGCTGCCATGCCCTCCTCCAGAAGATCTCCCCCACCCAGGGATCGAACCCAGGTCTCCCACACTGCAGGTGGATTCTTTACCAACTGAACCACCAGGGAAACCCAAGAATACTGGAGTGGGTAGCTTATCCTTTCTCCGGGGGATCTTGCCGACCCAGAAATCAAACCAGGTCTCTTGCATTGCAGGCGGATTCTTTACCAGCTGAGCTATCAGGGAAACCCTGTGTGTGTGTGTGTGTGTGTGTGTGTGGGTGGGTGCATGCGCACCCAAACACACAAGCCAATGCTCTCACCTACACACAAGTAGATGCTGTGTGACCCAGGACAAACACACAGACACACAATGCTCCCTCTCTCTCTCTCTTTCACACACACACACAGACATCCAGGTTTTCCAGTAGAATTTTGTGACCAAAATAGGGTGGGGATCAAAATTCCCACACAAAATTCAACTGCCCCAAAGACTTTGCTGCCATCTCTCCCTAATCTGTGAGACTGGAATGAAAGTTGAATGAAATTGACCTGGTCCTTAAGAGAGCTTGTCGCCACCAGCAAGAGGAACACTGACTTAAACACAGAGACCCCTTCCCAAAAGACAGACATAGACACGTGCACAGGCACAGGAAAACACACACAAGAGCATGCACACGCAGACAGCTTTGGTCCAGCCATGGCGGGGACCTCAAGCAGCAGAGAGGGTTCTGTGAGGACCTCAGGCAACGGAGAGGAGTCTGTGGGGTCCTCCAATGGAGGGCAGAGGTCTTTCAAGACCTTGGGCAGTAGAAAGAGGCCTGCAGGAAGCTGAGGAACTGAGCAGGAGTCTACAAGGACCTTAGGAAATGTGTATGTGGGGAAGGGCCTCCAGGGACTTCAAGCAATTGGGAGGAGCTTTTAGAGACCTCAGGCAGTGGGGAGGGGTCTGCAGGGACTTCAGGCAGCAGGAGGGGTCTGCAAAAGCTCTGGCAGTGGGAGGGGGCAGCGCACCTGAGCAAACACGTACCCCTTACCTGCACCCCGCAATCCTGCCCAGAAGCCAAGAGAAACAGACGGAGGCTCAGTGAGGGTCAGGGGGAGGGAGCCAGAGCCACAAAGAGGTAATGAGGAACCAATGTCGCCCCCCACCCAGCTCCCACCTCTTGGCAGGAACAAGGCCAACCACCTCAGGAAAAGAGGTGGCTCTAGCGGTCAGAGGACAGGCCGATCGCCACCCTCAGCAATGTGCCTGTCCCCCACGTACTCACCTAGGGCCCCCCGAGGACAGGGCACTGAGGCTAAGATGCCAAACTTGGTCTGCGGCCACCACACACCAGATCTCAGGGACTTGGGGCAGGCGTCATAGAGCACTAGGGAGGAAGAAGACAGTGAGGTGGGCAGCCAGGGCTTGGGGCCAGGGATGGCCACATCCACTGACCCCTCACCTACCCCAGGCCCACTGCCTACCACTCTGCTGCTGGCCTCAGGGGAGCTGGCCCATCAGATTCTGTGACAGGCCATCAAAATACTTGGGGCCAATGTGGGAGCCCCTGGGCAGCACAAGAAGCCATCCAGAGCCCCTACCCAGAGAGCCAAGCACGCCATGGGACTTGGCGGCAACATGCCAGGGCCAGCCTGCTGCCCGGGGGGCCTGCTCACCCCGGCAGCCGCTGGCCGTCACCTCTGCAAAAGGGCTGTCACAGCTGTTGCACTGGCGGCCGAGGGCTCCTGGGCGACAGGGGCACTGCCCACTGTGGGGGGCGCAGGAACGTGAGGTGGAGCCCACTGGGTAGCAGTCGCATGGCAGGCATGAGTCGCTGCCCCGCGGTCGGTAGTGGAACTCCTGTTTGAGACAGGGTCAGGGGCCGGAGGTCAGGGGTCAGGGCTTAAGGTGAGGATTTCAGGTCAGGGCTTGGGGAGTGGGTGGAATCAAGGGCAAAGGGTTGGGAGAACAGTGCTCACAGGCCAGAAGGAAGACGGGCCTCAAGGGAAATGTAAGGGAGTGGTCAGATGTCAAGGACAAGAGGTGGCAGTTAGGTCACAGGGTAGGGGTAAGGGGTCAGGGGATGCGTCAGAGGTCAGCAAGCCTCACAGAATGGCTACAGCACAGGTGAAAGGTCAGGGGCCAGGCGCACCTTGCAGTGACACTGCCCGTCTGTCTTGTTGCAGTTGGGGTCAAAGCCCTTGTGAACGTCGCAGTTGCAAGGGCCGCACATCGGGCTCCCCCACCAGCCCCGTGGGCACTGCTGGTCCATCCTGGGGTGGAGAGCCAGGTGAGATGCCTCCGCCATAGCTCAGCCACCCTTCCCAACCCTCTCCAACTCTTTCCATCACCTCAGCCCCCAGCCCCTTACCTGTGTTCACAGTGGTGCCCGAAATAGCCACCTACACAGTCGCAGGTATAGCCATGGGGGGCCCCTGGGAGATGCCGGCATGACCCCTGGTTCTGACAGGGGTTCAAGAGGCAGGCGTCCACACAGCCTGGGCCATAGTAACCTGTGGGTTGGGTCAGGGAGCTGAGGACACTGGCCACAGGCATGGGAGGAAGAAGGCACCTGTCCTTCTCGGCGCCTGCCTCCTCTCCAGGTCCCCCAGTCTTCACCATGAGCCCCAGATCACCCTGCCCCCACCCAGCCAGCAGGTACACCCCACCCAGGCCCCACCTGGCCAGCAGGTACAGGAAAAGGTTTGCCAGAGGTCTCGGCAGTCAGCATGGGGAGGGCAGGGTCCAGAGGCACAGGCGTTGGTCACGACACAGCCAGGTTCCACGTTCACCCGGTGGCTTGGGGGAAGCAGGGCTGGGGACCCCGAAGGCGTGGAGCCAAACCATACTCCCTGCGGGCATAGGCGGCAAGGTGAGACCCATGTCAGAGCACCTCAGCCCCGAGTCCAGCAGAGCTACCCACGTGGTCTCGTGACCCCTGACATGCAATCTCCGTACAAACCCCGGTGTGCTTAGTCGCTCAGTTTTGTCCGACTCTTTGTGACGCCATGCACCGTAGCCCGGCAAGGCCCCTCTGTCCATGGAATTCTCCACGAAAGAATACTGGAGGGGGTACCCTAAACCCTGATCCAATATTCCCATTTTGTGCCCCCATGAGAACCCTAATTATGCTCTCCCTGACATAGGCCTCTAATGGCCCTTGATCATCTAAGCTGGACTCACCTCCAACAGCACAGAAGGGCCTGACCTGTCTCTGATGGCTCTGGTCACCACTACCCCTATACCAACCTCCAGGTGAATGCAGCATCTCGGCTCTCAAGGCACCCCTGATCTCTGACCATTCACCCTAATGCCCCACCTCATATTTGCACGCTGACCCTCACCTGGATACAGCCAACCAGACCCTGAGGAGCCTCCTCTTCAGCGCCATGGGGCAAGCCTCCCACATGGAGTCGCTTTACCTTCAGGCCCTGCAGCTCACTCCCCACTGCCAAAGTGTCCTGGGGGAAGGGGACAGTCAGCATGGTGAAGGGGGGACCGATGAACCCCTGCCCTACCCCAGTGTCAGCCTTGGCCTTATCCTAGCCTTGCACCATGCTCTGGACCTCTGGACCAGAGGGCTGGTCTGGGCATGAGATGCTCCCGAGTACAGAGGACCTGCTGGAGCACAGGGGATAAATGACAGGAAGGTTTAGTCTGGAGCTGGGCTCTGGATTGGGCCCTCTCTCCTGGACTCCGAATAGACCCTGAAATTCCATGATTTTGAGCTGGGACGATCAGGAGACCAGAAGAAGTTTGGCAAAGTGCTAGCCACAGAGGTACCCCAAGACCAGGCCAGAAATCTGCATAGCCTCCCTGACATGAGGAGGGCGGAGCAGGGTGGGCTTAGAGCAAGGACATGAGGAGGGGGACTCGGGACACAACATCAGACTATGTGCAGTGGACGGAAGAAGAGGAGTTGGACTGAGTGGGGTTCTGATGAGGTGGGTCTGGTCGGAAGGCTGAGAATGGACCACCCCAGGGTTAGAAGTCAGACCTGGAAGAGGCTGAAGTCCAATGAGACCATGAGGACATGGTGGCCCCGCCGGCCACCTGGCTCCTCCTGCAGCTCCAGCCGCAGATCGTGCCACCGGCCGTCACTGACTATCACCTGGTCCAGGAGGAGGTGGGCAGCCTGGCCTGAGGCCCTGGTCACTGTTACAGACAGCAATCCCCGATCCAGCTGCGGGCAGAGAGGCACAGCCCTGGGGTCAGAGCCCCACACTGGGCAGGGGCCAGGAGTGTCAGGAGGTGGGGTCACGAAGAGCAGAGGTCAGTACAAGAGGGACAGGCTATATTTGGCATGGAGGGCCCTATGCCAGGGCACTCTATGCTTCTGAGAGTCAAGTTAAGGGGCAGGGGTCATGGATTAGTGCAGGTGGCAGGGGAGAGCTAGGCTGGGATGCTGCACCTGCAGAGGATATGATAAGGAAGAGGGTCAAGGGCCAAGGTCGAGAGCAGGGTCAAGTATGATCAGTGCTCCTAGTAGAGAAGTATGCTGTGTATGTGTGTGTGTGTGTGTGCACACACGCATGCACGCTTAGTCTCTCAGTCATGTCCTGTTTGCGACCCCATGGACTGTAGCCTGTCAGGCTCCTCTCTCCATGGGGTTCTCCAGGCAAGAATACTAGAGTGGGTTGCAATTGCCTTCTCCAGGGGATCTTCCCAACCCAGGGATCAAATGCAGGTCTCCTGCATTGCAGGCAGATGTTTTATCATCTGAGCCACCAGGGACCAGGCCTGAAACCACAGGAATGGTGCTGGTGGCCTCAAAGATTGAGAGCTGGGGGTCTAGGGAAGGGCTCAGGAGGACAGACACACCTGACAGAGGAGCGTGCTATGTGGCCCAGCCTGGACTTGCATCAGGACCCCCTGCTTCACCCGCGTCCGAAACGCCAGCCCCAGGTACCACGGCACAGACACGGCCACGTCATTTCCAAAGTCCCAGCTCAGTGTGCCATTGCCACGAAAATGGTGGGGATGGGCCATAGCTGGTGGGGTAAAAGAAGCAGAGTCACAGGCCTCACGTTGAGAACAGAAGCTAAACTCCACAGGCCCTTCCTGCCCCAGGCTGCCCACTCACTGAGCCGACAGTCTTTGCCTCCGAAGCCCACCGGGCAGTCGCAGCTGAAGCCACCCCAGCGTTCTGAGCAGATGCCGTTGTTCTTGCAGGGGCCCGAGTCACAAAAGTGCAGCTTGGCCTGGCAGCCTGAGAGAGAAAAGTACGTGGAGGCCATGAGAACACGAGAGAGGGCACGAGCGCTGGACAAAATACAGGGCCTGGGGGGCTGAAAGTGCCCAAGACCTCAGCCCCATGTTCTTGCAGGGGGTGGAATTGGTAGGACTCAGGTCCTAAAGGCCAGACTGCAGCAGAATGCTTGCCAGAAGAGGAGACAAGGAGGAGGTCAGAGTTTGAGTCCATCCATAAAGCCCTCCACCTTTTCCCTATGATGGGGACGTGGCCTACCTGCCACGGTGCCATTGTTTGCGACAAAGGATGCCATGTCCACTCGGCGGCCATCGATATGCAGGTCCCGCATGCAGCCAACGAAGTCCTTGTGGGACACGGGGAAGTTCTCGGGAAGGTTGGGGACACCCCCCAGGAGCAGAGGGCCTGTCAGGTCCAGGGACCTGGGGGTCAGGGGTCCAGGTCATTCATGGGACTGGGGCCAGGGTAGGCTTGCTCCTGGGTTGGGGGAGGGGATAGGAAATGGAGGGGGTAGGACTCAGAGGGTAAGGTGATTGAATGGGGAGGGTAAGATCAGGCTGAGGAAGGACTAGGGCCTGACTTCAGTTGTGGGGGTGCAAAGGAGAGTTTCTGATGGGCAGATGGTCTGGGGAAAGGTGGAAGGGGCTGGGGTTGAAGATGAGGATGAAAAAGGGAGCCAGAAGGGTGGCTAGGGGGGTGATAGGGGTCAGGTAGACCTGTGGGGCATTAGCGAGACCAAGAGAGTAGAGAATTTGGGAGAGTGGGTGCCTGGTGGAATGTGTACAAGCAGGGAGTCTGGGGTAGAACACAGAGATGGGGGCTAAGGTGAGGTGGAGTTTCAGCATTCAAGTGGGGAAAGGAAAATCTGGTGGTTTGGGCAAGGATGGGGAGTTCGGAGGCAGTATTGGAAAGGTGGGGTGGGCTCTGGCAGGCAGGGGGCTTGGGGCTCAGGGGCTGGGGAGCTCACTTCTTGGAGCTTGTTTGCGTGCCAGCAGCCGCGCAAGAGTAGTTGCCAATCTCAGCCCCAAACTGCAGAGCCACAGCCACATCGCAGTCATCCACGCTCAGCACAGCCACCTTGTCCTTGGAGGGGCCCTGAGCACCCCCCAGGGCATCTGTCCGGGGCTAGAGACCTGGCACGTCACTCAACAGGACCCCCAGGGGTCACCTGGTATCCCAGAACCTGGTATCCCAGCTCCTTCCCCACGCTCCCAGGCCAAGGGCGGTGCCCACCTTGTTGTAGTATCTCAGATGCACTGTGTGCCACTGCCCATCACTGAGGCCCCCTGGAACCATGGGGCTGACCACTGTGTTGGACTCACCTGCAGGGCAGATGTGTATGGAGGCTGGTCTGGAGCTGCGAGGCCTCCCCTCCCCCTACCCAGTCATGCAAGCACAGCTACTCCCAGGGTGACCCTGGATGCATCAGATAACGTCCCCCTGCTGGTGGCCACACTGGCCAGACCAGAGTGCCTCTGGACACGTGGGAGAAGCACAGCCTTCATGGAGAAAGTGGTCTGTTGGGCATGGGTGGAGCTACATGTTCAGGAGGGCCTGGGGGGGTTCACACCCCCCCCAGCCAACTTCCCCACACATGCACCCTCTAGCCCCTACACTGACCCACGGGGCAGGGGCACCCACCGGTGGAATATGTGAGCCTCACTTGCCCAGCCACGAGCTCCAGGGCCAGGAAGTCGTGCTTCTCGTTCAGGCGTCCGTTGTAGAAGAGCAGCCCACTGGGCTGCACCGTGGCGAACCTGGGGTCGGGGAGGGGCCCGTCACAAGTAAGACCCCCTCCTCACACCCACCATCCCTGTGACAAGAAGGTCTGAGGGAGCCCACCCAGGCTAGGTGAGGGAGGAAGTGATGAGGGAGGGCGGGGAGGGGGCGGTGTCCCATGGGACGCCAGGATGGGGGCAGTCAGGAACCCGGGTCTTGGAGGTGGTGGGGACCCCGTGCGGGCGCGCAGATGCGGGCGAGCACCTACGAGAGGGACAGCGTGAGGTGGAAGCGCTGTCGCAGGCCGCGGAACATGACGAAAGAGCTGGGCGGGAAGGAGCGCGCCGCTACTTCGCAGCGCGGACCCTCGAAGGCACCGCCCGCCGGGCACTGGCAGCGGAAGCCGCCGTCCGGCCCGTTGGCGCAGGTGCCCCCGTTGCGGCAGACGCCCGGGACGCAGCGTCCGGCCTCCGTGTCCAGCTCGCAGTCTTCGCCTAGGGGGTCAAGTTGGCGGCAGAGGCGGGGTCAGACCACGCCCCGCCCCCGGCGCCAGCGGGCCCCGCCCCTCCGAAGGCCAGGATCTCCAGGTGAGAGCCAAGAAGACGCAAAAGTCCCGCTCGCTGTGAGCATGCCCCTATTATACCAGACCCTACCCTCTCTCCCCTTCCGGCCACGCCCCTCCCCAGGGTCACGCCCCCTCCTCTTCCTCCGCCCAGTTAAACTGTTAGATGCTTGCTCAGTGGTGTCTGACTCTGCGACCCCATGGACTGTAGCCTGACAGGCTCCTCTGTCCATGGAATTTCCCAGGCAAGAATACTGGAGTGCGTAGCCATTCCCTTCTCCAGGGGATCTTCCCCACCCAGGTCTCCTGCACTGCAGGCAGATTGTTTACCATCTGAGCCACCAGGGGGTTGGCCCAGCCAAGACCTTTATTTCTTCGCGGCCTTAGGCTCCCTCTCTGCCGGGTTCTACCGCTTCTGGAATAACCGCGCCCAACTTGACCCCGGGTGGCTCAAGAGTGATGCCCAATGCTCACTTGCACTGACTTCCGCCCCCCACTCTGCCTGATGTTCCCCCAGCCCCGCGCCCCGCTCACCCGTGAAGCGCGGCCGGCAAACACAGGTGTAGCCGCCCTCACGCCGCGAGCAGGCGCCGCCATTGCGGCAGGGGTTGGAGTAGCAGAGGTCGAGCTCCGTCTCGCAGAAGTCTCCCGTGAAACCGGGCGGGCAGCGGCAGCGCAGGCCTGCGATGGGCTGGATGGGTCTAAAGAGCGTAGAGGCGGAGGCCAGGAAGGGCGCAGAGGAGTCAAAGCGCAGCACCGACACGCACTTCATGTAGTTCTCACAGGGCTCGCGCAGGCACACGTTGTCGTCGAAGGGCAGCACGTCCAGCAGCGAGCGGGCGGCCAGGGCGGCGCGGCGCACGTACAGCTGCTCCTGCAGCTCTTCGGAGCTGAACCAGGGGCCCGCAGAGCCGGCTCCAGCCCCGCGGGGCGCCAGCGCCGAGAAGCTCACGTTGAGCACGGTGCCCCCCACGTCCGTGTCGTTCTGGATGTTGAAGATGAAGACGTCCTCGGCGGGGGTGGCAAGTACCGCAGCCACACCTTCCAGGAAGTGGCCCAGTAGTGGCGACAGGAAGCGTTCCTGCCACATATTCTCCAGGCGCACGGTGAGGCTGTTGGCCAGCAGCTCCTCAGTTATGATGACCACGCGAAGCACGCACTGGGCCGTCACACTGTGCAGCCCATCTGCCGGTGGAAGTGGGAAAAGAGGTCAGTCTGGGGTCAGCGCCTGCCCCTCCCAGGGACAGAGGAGGGTTACTAGCCCAGTCCCCCAGCACCTCTGTGTTAGTGGGCTGACCCTACCAGGACACAAGGGGGTCTCAGCTTATGATCACCAACTCTCTGCACCAAGGTGTCAGCAAGGTACTGTTTCCTGTCTCCTCCCTCCGGCATGGGGAATGGCCTGAGCCAGGGATCAACCCACCCACTCTCTGCCGGCCAGTAGTGCCCATGGGTCAGCAGGTCATTCCTCTAAAAGCACACAAGATGGTCCCTAAGTGATCAGTAGCCCACCCTTCCCCAGGTTTATGGTCAGCAGGCCAATCAGGATAGAAAGGGAGCAAAGGCCACTGATGACTGACTTTCTTTCCTCCCATTCCCCAGCACTGCAGAACTAGCAAAACATCCCCTCTGAGAATATCCTCCAGGTGAGGGATCACCTATTCCCTATCTCTGGTTATCCAACTGTCTTCCCAGCTCACTAGAAGGGTCCCTAGGCCTGTGACCACTCAACCGCATCTCCCAGAACCCTGGGTCAGCAAATTCCTTCTCTCCAAGAGAATCTTGGACCCTGACCTCCTCCGCAGCATCCTTGGATCAGCAAGCTGCCCATCACCCCAGACCTGGGTCCTGCAATTTCAGTGGCCACCCTCAGAAATGAGGATGAGGTGCATATATGCCTCGTCTCCACACATTGGGTGGCCGACAGGGTTTGTTGTCCAGGGAATTGAGGGATGAATGAAGACGTGCCTTCTTTGGCAGTGCCAGGAGTCCTATGCCTCAGAATTGGAGAATAAGCACTGGTAAAGCCTGTCCCAACCCCTGCAGCCTCCAGTATTTAGGCCTGCAAGAGCTTTTCCCACCCGCGCTCTCCTTTGAGGGAACAGTTTGTAAAAGCCTTGATCCACGGCTGCAGAAGAGACAAGTGGATCTCCAGACTTTCTCCCAATGGGCAGGGGCTCAGTCAGCCCCATCGATAGCAGCCAGGCTAATATGGGTCTGCTCTCTGTCTGAAGCTGCCAAAGGAAGATGCTGTTCCTGACCACTAAATGATTGGCCTCCCTCTTCTCCACAGGCTGAGAATCAGAATGGACCCAAAGTAACCCTTCATCTGAACAGGGGTATGATGCTGGCTTTTCCTGGGACATCCAGAGCATTACTCCAGCCTTTCAGAAGGAGGAGAGCAATCCCTAGATTAACAAGCAGACGGTTCTTAGGCTTCCCTGGTGGCTCAGTGGTAAACAATCCTCCTGCCTATGCAGGAGACAAATGGGATTTGATCCCCGATCCAGGAAGAGCCCACGTGCCACAGAGCAACTAAGTGCGTGTGCCACAACTTACTGAGCTGTGCTCTAGAGCCCGGAACCACAACTACTGACCCCCTGTGCTTCAACTACTGAAGTCCAAGTGCTCCAGAGCCCACGCTCTGCAACAAGAGAAACGATTGCAATGGGAAGCCCGCATGCTGAAACTAGTGAGTAGACCCTTCTTGCCACAACTGAAAGAAAGCCAGCACAGCCAGAAAGAAATAAAAAAATAGAATAATTATTTAAATAAAGTAGTTTAAGAGTCTTTATGAGGTCTGCTCATAATGCCCTAGAATCTTTGGGGTTCAGTGGAGACTGTCCAAGACCCTAAGCAGAGACTATATGACCCTAACCTGGGAGGTCTATGGCAGATCCTGTGGGGTGCAGGAACCCAGCACTTAAGGGATTCTTGGAAAGTCTGGAAACCCCTCTTTGAAGTGCCTTGTGGGGGACCCTGAGGACCTGACAGGCTAAGGTCACTGGCTCACTTGCTTAACCCCCGCCCCTCACCTGTGACAGTCACCAACATGGAGGCCACCAGTGGGCGGTTGTTGTCTAGTTTGCGGCTGAGTCGGAGCTCCCCGCTGGTCTGGTTTACCACCAGCAGCTGCAGCTCATTACCCCGCTCAAAGGAGTAGAAGAGATGGTCAGAGACATCTGGATCATAAGCTGGGATGCGTCCAATGATGCCTGAGGGGAAGGTGTCCGAGCGGTTGGATACGTAGTTGTTGAAGAGGATCTGGAAGTTGTTGAGCACAGGGCTGTTGTCATTCTGGTCAACCAAGCGGACGTGTACAGTGGCCCGACTGACTAGAGGGGCTGATGTGGCCTGCACAACAATTATGTATTCCTGGCGAGCTTCGTAGTCCAGGTCAATGAGCGCTGTCAACTCTCCCGAGAAGATGTCCATTTGGAACAGCTCAGGGATGTTCCCTTCCACGATCTGGTACATTATATGAGCATTGGGGCCTTCATCCGGATCCACTGCAGTGATCTGGGCCACCACCGAGCCCACAATGCTGTTTTCCTTCACTTGCACCTCAAACTCCTCAGCTGGGAAGACCGGTGCATTGTCATTGACATCCTGCACTGTCACCTGGATGCTAACTGGAGTCCGGAGTGGGGGCACACCTCGGTCCACTGCGTAGGCAGTCAGTTCATACACCGGCACTGCCTCCCGATCCAGCCGCCTCACGGTGCGGACAATGCCAGAGGTGGGTTCAATGGTAAAATCTCCATCCCCATCTTCCCCGTTCTGGAAAGTGTACTGGACCCGGCCATTGGCATGAGCATCCCGGTCAGTGGCTGAGATCTGCAGGACGCTGGTGAAAGGCGGAGCATCCTCAGAGACCAGCCCTGTGTAGTGGGAGGCCACAAACTGCGGAGCGTTATCATTCACATCATTGACCATCACCTCCACATAAGTAGTGTCTGCCTTCTGTGGGATGCCATTGTCCCGAGCTGTAATAGCCAGTGTGTAAGTAACCTGGTCTTCATAGTCCAGGGGGGCCTGCAGGGTAATGGCCCCTGAGTCCGCGTCAATGCGGAACTGGGGCAGGTTGTCTTCCAGGAGATAAGTGATGCGAGCGTTCTCACCCACATCATCGTCAGAGGCACTGATGACCACCACGGTGCTACCCACTGGCCGATCCTCATTCACACTCACTGAGTAGTGGGCACTTTGAAACACAGGCCGGTGAGTGTTGGCATCTGTGATGTTGATGTGCACATAGCAGTGATCATGAAGGGCACGGTCAGATGCAGTTAGCACCAGCTTGAAGTAGCGTTCCTGCTTGTAGTCCAGGGGCAGGGCCAGCGTCACCAGACCTACACCCCCCTGGGTGCTGATAGCAAAGCGATTCCGAGTGTTACCTCCTGTGATCTGGTAGCTGATGGCACTGTTGGCATCACGGTCTACAGCAGTCACACTGACCACACTGGTGCCCACAGTCGCATCTTCATTCAGTCGGAGGTGGTACTCTTTCATGGTGAACTCAGGCCGATTGTCATTAACATCCAGCACAGTCACTGTAACGCTGGCTGAGGCTGAGAGTGGGGGCGAGCCATGGTCTCGGGCCTCCACACCAAAGAAGTAATGTTCCACAGACTCACGGTCCAATGGACCACTCACAGAGACCCAGCCAGTGGCACTGTTTATCACAAAGGGTGTATCGGGTGCCACACCAGTTAGGGAATACTCCAGTCTGGAATTCTCTCCATGGTCTGCATCCACTGCCTGAATGTGGATGACTGAGTGGCCCAGGGGTGCATTTTCCAGGACAGAGACCTGGAAGGGTGTGCTGACAAAGATAGGAGTATGGTCATTGATGTCCACCACCTGGATGCTGGCCAGGCCAGTGTTGTTGGACAGCGGGGGGCGGCCTGCATCCTGAGCCCGGATGCGCAAGGCATACTCTCGCTCTGCTTCAAAATCCAGAGGGGCCACCACCTGGATCTCGCCTGTGAGGCTGTCAATGGCAAAGTGGCCGCGGCTGTTACCACTGATGATGTTGTAGTGCACTAGTCCATTGGCATCCTTATCCCGGTCCGTGGCTGTGACGCGTAGCACCACCGTATGGGGGCGCACATCCTCGCGCACCTGTGCCACGTAGCGTTTCTCGCTAAACTGAGGCGCGTTGTCATTCTCGTCCAGCACGGTTATGTGCACACGCACGGTGGCAGAGCGCGGCCCGGGCTCTTGGCCCTGGTCGCTGGCCTCCACCACCAGCTCGTAACTTTCCATGTGCTCGCGGTCCACACGACCGCTGGTGCTGATGAGGCCCGAGCGCGGATCAATTTCGAAGGCATCAGCGGCGGCGGCGCGCGCAGCTGGCGGCCCCACAAAGCGGTAACGCAGGTTGGCGTTGGGGGGCGCGTCACCATCTGTGGCACGCAGCTGCAGGATGGGGTAGCCCTCTTCCACGTTCTCGCGAAGCGTCTCCCGGTATTGCGCCTGCTCAAATACAGGCGCGTGGTCATTGCGGTCGGCCACTGTAACGGCCACCATGGTGGTGGCAGAGAGGCGCGGTGAGCCATGATCCTGCGCCGTCACGCGCAGGTAGTGGCGATCCATGCTCTCGCGGTCCAGAGCAGCCTCTGTGCGGATAAGGCCGCTCTGCGGATCGATGCTGAACAGCTCTAGAGAGCGGCTGTTCATGAGCGCAGCCAGCGAGTAGACTAGGCGCCCAGCCTCTCCGGTGTCCGGGTCCTGCGCCACTACGCGTAGCACCGCGGTACCCGCCGCCTCATTCTCCGGCACTAGTGCCTGGTAGTTGTACTGCGGAAACTGTGGGTGGCGGTTCGCGGCGCGACGGGGGCGGGCCCGGCCCTCTAAGGGTATTCTCCAGGCTCCAGGCCGGGCCGGGGCCCCAGGGGGGCGCGGCCCGGGGCGCTGCGGGAGGAAGCGGCGGCGGAAGAGACCTCGGGAGCGCATGCGCTCGGGCGTAGGCTCGGGAGCTGTCCGAGACTCGCGCGGTGCTGAACCAGACTCGGGAGCTGTCCTCGCTGTGCGAGGTGCTGAATCCAGTCCGGGGCCAGATCCCACGGCCCTGGGAGGGCGGTCCGACCGGGGGCCTGTCCTCCTCGCTCGGGATATCGCTGTTCTCTCGCTTTGACCCCTGCGCCCTGGTCCCCACAGTTCCCCGCAGCAGCGCGTGGTTCCCACTTTTGGGGAGGAGCCTCTCCCAGTATTCCTCCGAGAGGACACCGGCTGAGAACCACGGGGCCGAATCAGAAGGTCCGAAGGGAAGGGAGGGTTGTTCTCCGGGCCTGGGACCCCTGGGGACAAACCCTCTGGTGACAGACTATCTCTTCGCAAAGGCCCTATCCGCCTGCAAGAGGAGACCTCTGGGCGCCAGCATAACAGAGACCCTGGTCCTTGTCCGGTCTCCCGCCCGCGGCTGCCAAATGTCTTGACCCCATATTCCGCTCCCAGCCCCGGCTGCTCCGGGGGCCCTCGACCGCTTTGGGCGCTTTGCCTTCCCCCTCGGAGCCCCACGAAGACAGGTTCCCTGACTCCCAGGCCAGGCTCTCCATCCTCTCGGACCCCGGGAGGCTCGGGACAAAGAGCTAAGGCTCCGTTGCCGATCCGCGCCCCTGGTCCCGTAGCAGCAGCTACCCCCGGATCCCAGCCGTGGCCCCCACCGTCCCCCAGCTCCTCCCGGCTAAGAGGGAACAAAGAGAGGAGGGAAAGGAGCAGGAGTAGCGGGGTCGTCGGCCCCCTGAGATCCCACCACGGCTGCCGCCTCGCCATCACCCCCCACTTCCCCACACTGCCTCCACTGTCCTCCACCCCGGTCCAGGCCTTGGGCCCGCCTCGTTGCTCGGACCCCCACCCGGACCCCTGCCGCCACCCCAGTCCCCTGCCTCTAGGCCTGTCGCTCCACGCCGCCGCCACCCTCTGGGCACCATTTACTTCGCGGCCAGAGGCCCTTTGGCGAGCGGCCCCGGCTTTTGCCGCCCCCACCACAGCATCCCTGACGCTGCTGCCGCCTCCCGCCGCTCCAACATGGCTCCCGGCCGCTGCGATGGTTCATTCCATCCCCGCCCCGGAGCTCAAAATCCTATGGTACAGGCCACCGCGCATGGCAGCTGCCGACTTAGACGTCATGACCGCCATCTTTATTGAGGGCAGAACGCAAGTGCTGCCCACGGTGCTGAACCGGGCAGGGAGATTCACCGCCCCTGGTCCCACCCTCCTCTTCGTGGCTACCGCCCTCACCCGCCTCCCTCCCTCTAGGGCGCTGTCTCAGCTCTGTCTTCGGCCTTCTGCTTGCGGATCTCTTATGCCCCGCCTTCCTGACCACTAGTTCCGAACCCTGTCCCGGATTTTGGTCTGAAATTTTGGTGCCTACGATGTGCAGAGTTTTCTCTCAACTCTTGGGTGGAGATACCATCATGAGGTCGGAAGTGACTTGGGGTGCCAGCTGCCCAAACAGCCTTAACCGTTCGATCAGTGAGTTTTAACTCATGAAACATGTCGCGACCATCTGCTTGTTTGGAGCGCCCCAACCGAGCAGGGACCAGAGGTGACCCGCCCGAAGCCGGAACAGAGGCTAAACTTCCCTGGTTTTTCGGCCGGCTGCTCTTCCACTGGAAATTACACCCCTCTCTTAGGTAGGGGGTCTCCAGTGTTCTGGAACACCACATGAACCCTGCGTTGCCGCAGGACTGAGGCTCGGATTCCTCAGATCCCCTCCCTTGCGCTCTACGACTGCGTCCCTTAACCCCTTGAAGGAACTAATGGAAAAGCTCAGTTTTGCCCGCGCTGTTCTACTCTAGGCTCAAGTAAGACTCAAGTAAGATCCAATGGGCAGACGCCGGGGAATAAACGTCACCGAAGACGAGCGGGGGCGTGGGGCGTGAACACCGAGCGTTCCAATCAGAAAGTCACTGTTTCTATTGGGACAATGGGTGGCTCCACCCCCACGGCAGACTCATTGTCTGGGGGGAGGAGGCTCCACTGGTTCCAGAATAGCCGGGAGAGACAATCCAGGAGGTGTTCTACGGCCCAGCCTGCAAAGCAGCACCGACAGTGGGCTGCAACGCCACAGTCAGAAGGCATCGGCGTTCCTGGATCGAGGAGAGGTTTAGGGCTAAGGCCCCGAACGCTCCAAGGGGCGCGGCTCCTGCTTGGAACCAGCCGAGAACTCGGGCTACGGCCTCTGGCCCGCCCCAAATGGTACCTATGACATCACCACTAACCAATCAAATGGCGTATTCTTAGGCCCCCTTATTGACTTTTTCGCTTCCAGGAGGCAGGATTCCCCGTTCCAGCACCTCATGTGACTACGGAGAGCCGGTGGGTGGGCTCCAGTGGTGCCCTCTGGTGTCTCAGAATCTGAGGACTTCCTAAGGTCAGAGCAAAGTAAAGTACGGTCTGGGTTACTATGGGCGTTGGAGAGGTGCTGAAGGCAGACCTTGGTTGGATGGGAGCTCGGTGCAGGGGCTGGAGGAGGGAAGCCAAAGACATGGTTTCCATCGCACCTTCGTCCTCAGGGTTCACGATCTAACGAGAGGAAGGCGGAAAGCTTTACACTAACGAAGGTGGTAGATAGGTGGGACGCTAGGGAGAAGGATGCTGGATCCCAGAGGAGGTGCCTGAGCCAGTGTAACCATCTGCCTCAGTAGATCTTTGAATAACCAAAAGATGGAAGAGCCACCTAGGTCTTGGAGGCTGTGTGGGCAAATGTTCTGAGGTTTAAAGGGATCGTGGCCATGTTATGCCCTGCTCCCTGTCCTAGGGCTAGAAGACTGGGACCTTGCCTTAACACCCTTGGTGCCTGCAGAGGACGCTCCGTGTCCTCCCTGAAGTTCTGCCTCCACTGCTGTCCTCTCTTTTCGGCTGCTTTTCCGTGGAAGCCTGTCCCTCTCCCTCTGCCCTCACCTCTATGCCCCACCCCCGGTGACAGCTTCTCATGCTCCCTGTAAAGGCAAAGCAAGTAGAGCTCCTCTTTCCACTGCCCTCTAAGACATTTCAGATCCTCTCCTCATGCCTTTTCCTCTCTACCCTGTATTTGCCCTTGTCACCTGCATTGCAGGGGGATTCTTTTCTCATGAAGCCACCTGGGAAGTCCTTACCTTAACCATTAGCCAGTCAGATAACAATTCTCCTACCCTGGCTCTTCTTAGACAAACTCACTGGGCTAAAATTTAACCCTAGTTAAAACAGACTATTTGTGAATTCCTTACCTCTGGAGCAGCAGAGCATTACTAGAGAAAAACAACACTTTGAATTCTTGACCTTAAGCCTTAATATTATATTGGAGGGCTTCAACAGTGCAGTAAGGTAAAAAAAGAAAAAAAATAGTAAAAAGGTATAAGGATTAGAAAGGAAAAAAAAAAAGTATTCACAGGCAACAGGAATGTGTATGCAAAAAAGTGAAAAGAACTTACAGATAAGTTATTAGAGTTTAGCAAAGTCACTGGATGCAAAGTCAATATATAAAAATCAGTTGTAATTTCTATATATCAACAAGTGAAAACTTTTCTTCATGATGCAATTTACAGTAGCATCGTGCAACGTAAAATTCCAGGAATAAATATAGTGCAGAATGTGCAATGACTCTTCACACATACAATAAAACATTGACGCTGAACACTATCATAATCATTTCATGATGTAAGTCAAATCATTATGTTGTATACCTTAAACTACATAGTCAATTATATCTCAATAAACACTGAAAGAAAAAATAGAAACATAAAGACATAAATGGAATGCAAATCTATGTTCAAAGATTGGAAGATTTAATACAGGCATACCTCAGAGATACTGTGGGTTTGGTTACAGACCACCGCAATAAAGCAAATATCACAGTAAAGTGAATTATACAAATGTTTTGGTTTCCCAGGGAATATAAAATTTGTGTTTAGACTACAGTCTGTTAAGTGTGCAACAGTACTATGTCTAAAAAAAATGTACATACCTTAATTAAAAATACCTTATTGCTAGGACTTCCCTGTTGGTCCGTGGTTAAGACTCTGCCTTTCACTGCAGGAGGCACAGGTTTGATTCCTGCTCAGGGAACTAAGATCCTTCATGACAAATGGCTGAAAAAGAAAAAAAAAACCAACAAAACACCTTTTTGCTAAAAAATTCTAACCATCATCTGAGCCGTCAGTGAATCATAATCAATTTTTTTTTTTTTTTTTCATCCTTGGGTGGGCCTAAGCATCATCTTTTTAAAAGTAACATCAAGGAATTCCCTGGCAGTCCAGTGGTTAGGACCCTGCACTTCCACTGCGGAGGGCCAAGTTTGATCCCTGGTTGGGGATCTAAGATCCCACATGCTTCCTGGTACTGCTGCTGCTGCTAAGTCACTTCAGTCGTGTCTGACTCTGTGCGACCCCATAGACAGCAGGCTTCCTGGTACAGCCAAAAATAAATAACATTAGAGATCATTGACCACAGATCAGCATAACAGATATAATAATGATGATAAAGTTTGAAATATTATGAGAATTACCAAAATGTGACACAGAGACATGAAGTAAGAAAATGCTGTTGGAAGACTGGTGACGATAGACTTTCTATCATCTATTATCTATTGAAGGTATGCCACAAACCTTCAAAACCTTTCAATTTGTTGTAAAAGATGCAGTATCAGTGAAGTGCAATAAAATGTGGTATACCTGTATTGTGCAGATGCTAATTCTTCCCAAATGATATATGGATTCAATGCAACTCAGTAAAGACTGTGTAGTGTACGTGCGTGTGTCAACCGACAAACTGGATTCTAAAATGTATGAGGGCCAAGAACACCCAAGACAGTCCAAAGGAAACCCAAGAAGAAGAACAACTTCCTCTACTAGAGATCAGGAAAGCTACAGCGACCAAACCAAGACTGTATGTTGCTGGTACAGGAATAGACAGACAAACAGAACAAAGTCCAGAGAGGGGCCTACAGGTGCATGAAGGCTTGAATGTTTACAAGCATGGCTCTTAAGAGCCAACACAAGCAAAGGATGGGCTTTCCAGTAAATGATGCCACATCAACTGGACATCCATGTAGACAAAAATGAGACCCCCTACTTCATACTACCCACATAATCAATTCTAGATAGATCTGACATCTGAATGTGAAAGGAAAGACAATACATCTTTTAGAAGAGAACATAAAAGTTCATGACTTTTAAGCAAACATTTTTTAAGAGGACACAAAATGGACTAACCATAAAGGAAAATACTGAAAAACTGGATTACATTACAATTAAGAACTTCTTTCATCCAAAGACATTAAGATAAGATAGGTTAAGATAAGGTTAAGACATTAAGATAAGATAGGGAGAAGATAGGTTAAGATATACAATCCAAGGACTCATATCCTGAATACATACTATAAACCAATAAAAGATCCACATCCCAGTCAATGAATGGGCAAGAGACGTGAAGAGGTGCTTCACGAGAGAAGATTTAAATAGCCAGTAAACTGATGAAAAAATGCTCAACCTCTTTAGTCATCAGGGAAATTTAAATGTGAAAGTAAGTATTACTGTACTCCACCGGAATGACTAAAATAAAAATGACTGACAATACCATGTTTAGGGAAAGACAGAGGAGCTGGCACTCAGACACCAGTGGAGGCGCATACATTGGTACAACTACTCAGGAAAGCTATTTGGCATTTTCACTGCAACTCCACTTTTGAGAATATACACTCCCCCAATATAATGCATATGAGCAACCAAAAGACGAGTACAACAGTGCTCCTGACAGCATGATTTGAAATAGACAAAAACTGGAAACAACGGAAAGATTGTCAACGTGGATAAATAAACGAGGGTGCACCATACACGACAGTGGGAATGAGCCAACCGCAACTGCGTACTATGGTGGGCGAACTGTGAGATCTGACGGTGAGGGAAGAAGCCAGTACTAACGTGACTCCATTTAGTGAAGCTGGAAAACGGGCAAAACTCCTGAGGAATTACCTCTAGGGAGGAGGTCTGGGGAGAAGGGAGGAGGTGGTGATTCAGGGGGCTGCACGGTGGGCTTGGGGAGCTGGTGACACTGGCTGGTGACGAGATAAGCATCTTGTCATTCATATTCGCGCTCTGCAGTTTCACAGTATGTTCTTCTTCCATTAAACAGGAAAAAAAGAAAAGGTTGTACTCTCGGACTTGGAGCCTGAGTCTGTATCTTTTGGGGGCTGAGCAGGCAGGTGGTCTTCGCCTGACCCCCTTGCCCTGGAGTTGCCTTATGCACGTGTAGCCTGCCGTCCTCAGTTGTGTTGCACGGACGTGTGCCACACCTGTAGGGACCCACTTCTAGCCTAGAGATTGGCCCAAACCCCCAGCCCGCAGGGCCCCTCAAAATTGTGAGTTTTCCTCAGCCCCACCCAAACACCCCTCTTTCCTTGAGTGGCTTGGTTCTCTGTCTCTGCCCTTTCCCCTAACCATATCCATGTCTACCATCAAGCAGGCAGAGCTGTTCTCCCAGATAGTTCCTTCCCTGAGGAATTCTCTGGCTAACTGTTTTCCCTGGTGCTTTTAATTTTGTGCGGTGAGACCACCATCAAGGTGTTTGCTGAGGGGTCCTCGAGTCCTGGCCCCTGTTTGCTGCCTGGAACTGGCATTTCTTTAAATTTGTCCGCTGGGGCTCAAGTAGCCCTGATGAATACGTGCAAGGACCCCTTGGACAGTCACTCACGCAGAAGCAGGCAGGGGCTCCGACCCTCCCACCACAGGGCTGAGCTTTGTTCCTCACGGGGGCCAGCACGGGGACAGATGGCACAGCCCAGCCCTGCTCTTCCCACGAGGTCAGCGTGTGCAGCCTGGCAGTGAACAGAGCAAGGCACGGAGGCCACCGAATGTCCCTGTCCCAGCTTCCTGAGGGCCTGGGCTCATCCCTGATTTACACGCTCTCAGGAGGAGAACCACAGGGCTCTGCCTTCAGCTCTCCGATGAGAAAGGACTTGTACCTGGAAGTCAGCGGTGTTGATTCTGGCTGTGAAAGGGAGGCAGAGGCCTCCAGGATGAAGTGACTGTGCTGTACCACATGGAGCTTTCCTGCAGGCCACTGTGTCAGTTCCTCCTCCGGTCCAGGTGAACCTGTACACCTAACCTTCTAGAAGAGTCAACAGTTCAGGAAGGATGTCTCATTGTCTTCCTGTGCTTTGCACCCACAGATCTGTTTTCCTGGGACCCCCACCCCAGGGGGTTTTCTTTGCTGCATTTCGCTCTGCTGGGAGAGTAACAACCCCCTGCTGTCAGCATCCCATTAAGAAAGGAAAACTCATGGCCAGAAGTCACAGTATCTGATTTTTGAAGTGTGGAATCCTCTGAGAATCATCTTGAGTAACAGAATGAAAGGGACTGTTGGAAACCACTGCAGTCTGGTGTCCGCCTATGGGTTCTGACTTTTCTCCCCGACTTACAGCAACAAGCCCTTGATAACTCAGCAGCCCACAAGGGAAGTTTTTGCCCAACGCTGGCCTCTGATTCCCCTGACAGCAGTGTGCATCTATAACCCCGTATTCGTTGAGATACTCTTTTGGTTCTACGGTAATTACCAAATCCCTGCTAAGGCTGCAAGGTGAGGGGATCTTGCTGGATCCAGTGGAAGACAAATGAGGAATGGAAACAGCTGGGCAGGCCGAGGAGTTCAGGAAGGCTGGGGCGGGGGGGTGGGGGTGGGGGGAGATGCTTCATTTGAGAATAGCTGTAAAGGATTATAGGGGTTTTAATGGGGGAGAGAGACACAGCATTCAAGGCAGAGAGAGATGTAAGTGAAGTCTGCAGGGGCAGTCACCTGCAGATGGACCGCTGGGCCCCCGGTGGCTGTGGCTGTGGCCCAGGAGAAGTGGGAACCCAGGCAAGATGTGGGAACTCAAGGGACCTCGATGGAGGGGCCTGTCAGGGACCACCTGACAGGTGGTCCTCAGGTCCTGACAGACCACCTGGAGGCTGGAGAGGGCAGGGCAAGCTACTGATGAGGTCCTGAGGTTCCCGCACCCCTGCCCACCCTCTCCCAGCACCCCTCAGGATCATACAGGGAGGCCTGTTTCCAGATGCCTTGTGATTTATTTCCAAAGGTGAGCTGCAGCACACAGGAAAATACACATGGCTTCTCAGTCTACGTTTTTCCAGAGAAAATAGATTCTGTCATTGGCTTTATCAGTGCCATCACCCCCGCCCCACCCTGTTCTGTGAGGCTCCAGGAGGGATGGCCTGTCTCTAAGATTCTGCTCTCAAAGCAGCAGCTTGGCCAAGACCTCTGGGGGTCGTAGTGAGGGGCAGCGACTGCCCCCACGGGGCGGGGCTTGGGGGTGGGCAGAGCACACGAGCGGCACTCACTGCGAAGCTAAGGCAAAGAACAGAGCTGGCGGAGGATGCCCCCTCTCACCCCAGGGACACGGCGTGCCGAAGCCCAGGACACAGACCAGGTGGGCGCGGGGGCTGAGGGCTCGGGCCCAGCCTGGAGCAGCAGCAGGACTGTGTGTGTGTATAAGGGCGGGGGTGGGGGCATGCTGAAGAGGCAGCCTACCAGGAGATGGAGGGGCTTCAGTTCACACGCTCCCCGTGCCCCAGCAGAGCTCCTGGCGTGTGGTCCCCAATTCTGTGCTTGGCCCCTGGCGTTAGCTCTATGTCAGGTGGGGGTCCCTGCTCAGGTCCCTTCTACCATCACCTCCCCTCATACTATCTGTGCAAAACATTCTTAGGGCCAAGCCTCTGAGTCCCCTGCACCCTGCCCAGGGCTGCAGGGAAGGGAGGAGAGGAAGGTGCTAGCTGGGGGCCTCGCCCAGCACCGGAAACTCCTTGCACATCTCCTGGACGATCATGCGGTCCATCTGGCACTGGGGCGAGGCTTCCTCCTCAGCCAGGATGCGTCGCAGTGTGGCCTGCAGGTCGGGGAGCCGGTGGCGGTGCTGCAGGTAGGGCGTGGAGCGGACCACGGCATGCATCAGGGAGAGGTACTCCATGCGCAGCTGTGGGGAGAGCAGGCAAGCTCAGGGACCCAGGGAGGTGCTGTGTGCCATTGCCACCAGACAGGGACAGACAGGCCACTACCGCCTTCTGGCGGCCACATGGATGTGACCGCCTGACACCACTGAAGATCAGGGTTGCATCCCAGCACCCAGCATGTAACCTGGCACCGAGCTGGCCTTCGACAGTCACTGCGTGAGTAAATAAGTAAGTCCTCGCAGTCCACACGCAGTCCCAGAACGTGGCTGGCCCAGGAAGTCCTGGCTCAGAGAGGTGGCAGGAGGAAGTGGTGAGCCCCTACCCGTGTCTGATGCTGGGCCCTTGTGGGGCTGCTATCTGTCTGTTGGAGGCCCTTCTGCTTCTCTCCTCTCACCCTGGGAGATCTCATTCACACCCACAGCTTCAAACAGTGACCCACACTCAGACTTCTTTCCTAGATTCTCCAGGGAGCTGCAGATGAGAATTTTCAGCTGCCCACTGGTCATGCCCTGCTTATCTCAGAACTCAAACTCCTGTGTCTACCATCAAACTCACAATCATCCCTATCTGCCCAAAGCTGAAGGCTTTTCCTGTGTTATCTTAATAAAGAGCACTGCTATCTGTTCAAATGCTCAAGTCAAAACTACAGGTGTCCTCTCTGAGTCCTTTCTCCCCACATCCCAAACCCAACCCATCCCTGAGACCAGGCGTCTTACCTTCTACCTGCTCTGAATCCATATCCAACCCTCCTTCCCAACCCACCTTCCCAGCACCTCTGGCTTTAACGGCTCTAACAGTCCCTCCAATGTGACACCCCAGGGGCTCCTTACCTTCACTAGACCCTGATCCGCTGACTTGGCCCCAGTACTTCTTCTCCATCTGCCCCCTTACCATCTCTCACGTCTCCTTAGAGGAGTCAGTACCCAAACCTTTCTTAGGCAGTATCACCCTGCTAACTCCCAACCTTGGTCAGGCCAAAAAGCACCTGCCCATCAAATTTTAGTATAAACAGCTAAGCAGCAGACCATTACGGAGCCGTGCACAAGCCTGGACACCATTCCCCACCACAAACCACACTGCCCAGGACCGCTGCCACTTTTCTCCACTGGGCCCACCGCTCCTTAAAGGGCCACTGCCCACCTTCTCTGCATCTGCCAAATCTAAAGTCCCTGACCAGCTGGCCTTGTGCTTCATGGAGAAAACAAGCACAACTTCAGGAACTCCTGGTCTTCCCTTGGCATCCTCACCTCAACTACTGTCCTGCTACTGAATGGACTGCCCAGGTCCTGCCAGGCGCCATCCCTCTATGCAGGCCTGAACTCTCACCAGCCGCCTGACCTACTTTTGACTCCCACAGTGGCTGACCCTCCCAGCACCTCAGCCTCTTCGCCATACTTGGCTTGCTGGATCAGTCCCTCTGGCTTAGACATCCACCAGCATCTCCCACCTTTAAAAGACCTTCTCTTGGAGTTGGTGTTCTAGTGGTTGGGAATCTGCCTGCCAATGCTGAAGACACGGGTCTGATCCCTGGTCCAGGAAGATCCCATGTGCCTCAGAGCAACTAAGCCCGTGCACCACAACTACTGAGCCTGTTGTGCTCTAGAGCCCGGGAACTGCAACTTCTGAGCCCCCATGCCTAGTGTGCATGCTCTGCAACAAGAGAAGCCACTGCAACGAGAAGCCTGCACACCGCAACTAGGGAAGCCTGTGCGGCAACCAAAGCCTCGCATAGCCCAAAATAAAATACATAAATAAACTTACAAAAAAAAAAGACTTTCCCTTGATCCCATGTCTCCCTCCAGTGATCCCCCACCTTTTCTACTCCCCTTTACATAAACAGAACAGAAGCAAAAGAGATTAAGAAGAGGTGGCAAGAATACACAGAACTATACAAAAAAAGAACTTAATGACCTGGATAGCCATGATGGCGTGGTCCCTCACCTAGAGTCAGACATCCTAGAGTGTGAAGTCAAGAGAGACTTAGGAAGCATTACTATGAACAAAGCTGGTGGAGGTGATGGAATTCCAACTGAGCTATTTAAAATCCTAAAAGGTGATGCAAGGTGCCGCACTCAATATGCCAGCAAATTTGGAAAACTAAGCAGTGGCTACAGGACTGGAAAAGGTCAGTTTTCATTCCAATCCCAAAGAATGCTCAAACTACCGCACAATTGCACTCATTTCACATGCTAGCAAGGAAATGCTCAAAATGCTTCAAGCTAGTCTTCAGCAGTACATGAACTGAGAACTTCCAGATGTACAAACTGGGTTTAGAAAAGAGAGGAATGAGAGATCAAGTTGCCAGCATTCGAGGGATCATAGAGAAAGCAAGGGAATTCCAGAAAAACATCTACTTCTGCCTCATTGACTATGTTAAAGTCTTAGACTGTGTGGATCACACAAACTGGAAAATTCTTAAAGAGATGGGAATACCAGACCACCTGACCTGTCTCTTGAGAAACCTGTACGTGAGTCAAGAAGCAATAGCTAGAACCAGACATGGAACAACAGACTAGTTTCAAATTGGGAAAGGAATACGACAAGGCTGTGTATTGTCACCCTGTTTATTTAACTTCTATGCAGGGTACATCATGCAAAATGCCAGGCTGGATGAATCACAAGCTGGAATCAAGACTGCCAGGAGAAATATCAACAACCTCAGATATGCAGATGATATCACTCTAATGGCAGAAAGTGAAGAGGAACTAAAGAGACTCTTGATGAGGGTGAAAGAGGAGAGTAAAAAAGCTGAGTTAAAACTCAACAGTCAAAAAACTAGGATCATGGCATTTGGTCCCATCACTTCATGGCAAATAGAAGGGGAGAAAGTGGAAATAGTGATAGTTTTATTTTCTTGAGTTCCAAAATCACTGAGCAAGTCATGAAATTAAAAGACTCTTACTTTTTGGAAGCAAAGCTGTGACAAACCTAGACAGTGTGTTAAAAAGCAGAGACATCACTTTACCAACAAAGGTCCAAAGAGTCAAAGCTCTGGTTTTCCCATAAAGAAAAACCATAAAGGAGGCTGAATGCTGAAGCATTGATGCTTTTGCACTGTGGTGTTGGAGAAGACTCTTGAGAGTCCCTTGGACAGCAACGAGATCAAACCACTCAATCCTAAAGGAAATCAGTCCTGAATATTCATTGGAAGGACTACTGCTGAAGCAGAAGTTCCAATACTTTGGCCACCTGATGCAAAGAGCTGACTCACTGGAAAAGACCCTGATACTGGGAAAGACTGAAGGCAGGAGGAGAAGGGGATGACAGAGGATGAGATGGCTGGATGGCATCACCGACTCAATGGACATGAGTCTGAGCAAGCTCTGGAAGATAGTGAAGGACAGGGATGCCTGATGTGCTACAGTCCATGGGGTCGCAAAAAGTTGGACAGGACTGAGTAACAAGTTCAAGTTTACATAAAAACACATGAGGGTTGTTTCCATTCAGTGCTCCCACCTTCCCTCTCTTTCCACTCCCCTCCAACGTCAAATCTTCTCTTCAACTTCCTACTTGGACTCTCTTCCCTCCACTCCATGGACACTGCTGGTCAGTCACGCCTGACCTCCGTGTGGCAAATTCTGTGTCTCCCTCTCAGGCCTCGTCTCACTCAGGCTCCTAACTGTGGCAACGGCTCATCCCCTCCTCTTTCACACACAAGTCTCTGGGTTCCTGCTCTCCTGGTTTTCCCTCCTGAGTATCTCCTGTGTGCCCCGACTGAAGCCTAAGCTTCCCTCTGACCCATGCATCCTACACCCAAGGTGACCGCACTGTCACGGGCTTCCCAGCACACGTATGCACAGCGCACTCCCAGTGTCTCTTTCCCGTCCCCACTCACACCCCAGCGCCTCGCTGACGTCCTCTGTACCTGGATGTCCAGCAGATACCTTCTCAATCTCGACGCATCAAAACACAACTCTATTCAAAAGGTCTTCCCCACCAGAGGGATCAGCACTTCCTCCACCAGGCTGGTCCAGACCAATTGAGCAGTGAGTCCTGCCAACCCACCTCCAACACATCCAGGCCTGACCTCCTCTCCCACTCCACATGTACCACCTGGAGGGCGGCGGCCGCTTCCGCACCAGCCTCCCGCTTCTGCTGTGATCTCACAGCCTCCGTTTCATTCAGGATGGTAATCAGATCACTTCCCCTACAAGGTAACCACCTCCTGCCGCAGCCCCCAAGGCTTCGAGTAAACTCCACTTGCTCTTCTCACCTCCCACCACTCCTCCTGTCTCCAGACAGCGCATCCCCTGATCACCACACGGCGGGCTCCCCTGGGTCTTGGCACACCTGTCTTGGCTGAGCGGCCTCCCCTACTTACCGGCTCCAGCATGCCCCTCACCCTCGTCTCAGGTCCCCCCCCCCAGGCTGTGACAGCTCCCACCCCGCTGCAGCCACGTCCAGGCACCTTGTCTCCGGGCGACAGGTCCGCGATGTGTCGCACGGTGATGTCGATGAGCGCCATCATGTCCGTGTGGTAGAAGATCGCAGCCGTGGTGGGGCTTGCGAACACGTCCTGCAGGAACTTGAGGATGGAGTGCGGCGGCTGTGGCTCGTGCTTGAAAATGCGCACGGGGTCATCTAGAAGGTGGGGAAGAGGGCTCAGGGCAGTCCTCTGGGGAGCGCCAACAGGCATCACGGCAGGGGCGTGGTGGGGAGTCACAGGACCTAAGTGGCCCTGTGCAGATTCCTGGGCACTCACCCCCTCTGTTCAGGAGCAACAGCAGCTTCTCGGAGAAGATCTTGACATTGGCGTGTTTGCTCAGGGCGGCCATTATGACGTTCTGGTCCGGGGCTGAGGAAGGACATGGGTGTGCACGAGGGCACCGGTGCTGAGCCTGGTGGGTCCTCCTCCACCCTTGCAGCGCGAGGCAGCTACCCCAGGCCCCGCCCTCACCTGGCAGATGCAGGTTGAGAGCCAGAAGTAGATTCACGCAGAGATCCGGCAGCTGCTCTGTGGTGTCCAAGGGCAGCCCATCCTCAACGATGCTCAGCAGGAACTGGGCGAAGGGTGTGCCCAGGTGCTCTAGGAGAGGGGCACACTGAGGTCTGCAGACCAGCCCCACCGCCCACCCCGCCCAGCCTCCCTGGGTTCTCGTGAGCCCTGGGGACGCTCCATGCGACCCCGGTCGGGGGGGTCCCCAGCCCTCAGGCTGTGGGCTCCCTGCAGTCAGCTGGGCCGTGACCTGCCTTCTTACCATAGTGTGCGTAGGGCACTGCCTCGCCCATGGAGAAGACCATGGCCAGGATGAGGGCTGAGTAACAGAGCTTCTGGTGGTCTGCAGGGGTGCAGAGCAGGTGGTCAGAGCCCCTGAAGGTGGCGGGAACCCCCAGGGGGCAGGGAGCTGGCCCTCACTCGCTCACCCTGCGTGTCTGTCTGCATGTCCCGTGCCAGCTCCACGGGCAGCACGGACGACACGAGCGTGGAGATGATGGCCGCGTCCAGGCTGCACATGGCACCGAAGCACTTGAGGAGCAGCAGCCGCAGTGACACCCGGTGCTCCTGGCAGGGGACCCCGTGTGTGCTCAGTGCCCGGATGCCCCACCTCTGCCTGGGTCCCTCCGTGTCCCCCCACCCCCCCTCGCTCTCACACACACACCATTTGGTAGTAGGCCACCAAGGCCAGGACAGACTCGAACTCGTTCCGCTTGCACATTTTCTTGCAAACTTCAGGGTCTGCATCCGTCTGCAGGGGGGAGGAGATGTGAAGGAGTCGCTCAGTGTGCGTGGCCGCCCGTGAGCGTGCCGAGGACCAGTAGAGGAGACTCCCGAGCACGGGGGAGGGGTGGGGACACCTGGGGGCCCCCAGCCCGCACCAGAATGTGCAGCAGCTCCTCCAAGTAGCAGCGGATGACGCCCTCATCCTCATACAGGGCCCAGCTGCGCTGCTGGGCATCGTCCTTCCGCCGGGCAAGGTCTGCAAAGATCACCTCCAGCCGCTGCTGGTCATGGCAGACCTGCCCTGAGGGCAGGGCGGTGCTCAGGTCCTGTGGGCAGACGGCGAGGGGGTGCTCAGCACACCTGCCCCGCACCATGTCCAGGAGGCCCTCGAGGCCTGGGTCTCAACCCAGACCCCGAGGTCCAGGTGTGCGCTCCTGGCCTGTGCCAGACCAGGGGCCCTGGGCCTCACCTACAATGGCTGCCTGGAGCCAGCGTCCTCCCAGGACTGGTGAGCGGACCAGCCCCTGGTTTTCTTCCCTCCTCCCTGCTGTTCCCCATCAACTTCCCATAGCCCATCCCTCAACATCGAGGCCCCCAGGGGCACTAGCCCTGTTCTGCACACCCTCTCCAAGGAATTCTACTGCCTCCAAGTCTTCCCCCCCATCCCCCGCCACCTCCCCCAATAAACCAGCAGCTTATGGGATTTTATTTTCCTGACCATCGATTGAACCCTTGGCAGTGAGAGCATGGAGTCGCAACCACTGGACTGACTGCAAGGAATTCCTGCGCCCCCAAGTCTTAATAACCTCCTGAGACAGGATTCTGCACGAGACATGTCTGCGGGGAATTTTCCAACAACCTGCCTCCTGTCCCTGCATAAACATCCTCTGTGAGGAAGGCCATGGACTTCTCACAGCCTGCATGTGACTTGAGATTGTACTCTCTGATTCTACACAAAGTGGGACAGGCCTGTCAACCTGCCTTCCATGTTCTTCTTGAGCCTGCTGGCCACTGCTCCTGCACAGGCAAGCCCATGGCCTCACTGCTCCCCACACCCCGAACCAGAGCTGCAGCTCCCAAGGAAGGAGGCACTTCCGGCCCATCTGGCCCCCAGTCCTGCTCCCTGATCAGTGCCCCCCACCCTTGGCAAGGGATGCCACCCATCCCACGATGCCCACACCCCCCCACCATCTGAGTCAGCATTCAGGCCTCCATCATAGCTCTCGAAGCTCTGTGGTGTTCCAGCCATGCTGGCCTCGTTCCAATCCCTCCTGTGAGCTGAGCATGAGGTGCTGCCTTATGGCCCTCATCCAAGCTGAGCCTCTGTCTGCAGTATTCTTCCTCCCTTTCTTCTTCACGGATTGTCCCCAAAAGTCCCCAACACCCAGCACAAGGAAGCCGAGAGCTCGAGCTCAACAAATACCTGTCAGGTAAAGGCTGGATACATGTGCGGGCGGGGAAGGGGCAGAGGTGGCGGGGCGGCCCCTGGCCCTGGCCCACCCTCACCTTGCCCTCCACCAGCGAGAGGAGGACCTGCTCCATGACAGGTGAGCTGGCCGGCACGGAGGCCTGGATGTGGCCTACCACGACGCCAATGGCCACGCGGCAGAGCTCGTGGCTCAGGCCAGTGTTCCTCCGCACGAGCTCCATCAGCTCTGCCCCGATGGTCCTGGGCACGGCGGGCTCAGCCACTGCCTTCTCCTCTGTGGCCCCCAGGTTCAGTGCCCCCAGGGCCTCCAGCTCATCAAGGGCCGGAGCTGGGGCTGTCTCCACCACTGCCGCCGCTGCCTCCTCCTCTGTAGGGGGCTCGGGGTTTGGCACCTTGCAGGGAGGGGGCTGAGCTTGGGACACAGCGGTAAGCGCGCCTCGGCGGGGCACAGGTGGGGGCGTGGGTGAGCAGCTGGGGCCCAGCTCGGATGAGCTGGAGCCGGTGTAGAGGGTGTCAAGGGAGGTGCTGCTGACAGAGCCGCCGCTGGACACAGAACTGCCCCCGGAGGGCGTGGTGTTGTGGCCACCTGTGGGCAGAGAGGGGATGCTGTGCTGGGGCAGCCCCCCGGGGACCCCTATCCCCCCAAGCCCAGAGCCCCCAGCCATCCAACCCCTGCCCTGTCTTCACCCCCAAGCCTGGAGCCTCCAGTTTTCTGACATAGGCAGAGCAACCGTTCTAAGCACAGGGTGTCCCATCCCTCAACTCCCCCATCCCCGCCTTCTCACCACTCCCCAAGACCATCAGGGCGTCACGGTCTCGGCGCTTCACAGGCGGGGGTGGCGTGGTAGGCGCTGCTCGGCGAGGCTGTGGCGGGATCTGGAGGACAGAAGTGGGATCTGAGGGCAGACTGCCATTTGGGGTGAGGCCTGAGCTCGGCGGGGCAGGACCAAGGCTCCAGGCGGCACTGCTGACCGGGGTGGACGCTTGGAGCCTCCAGACAAAGCCTTAAGCCCCCCGCCATCTCCCTTGCCCAGGCTGCTCTCACCATGTACCTGGTAGAGGCCTCCGTCCGCCCCGAGATACTCAGAACTGGGCAGGCTGTGCTGCCGCTCGAACCCAGCTCGACACATGCCATTGGGCTGCCTGGTGGCGGCGGCATCCAGATGGTGGTCACTGGTGGACGGGGTCATAGCTGCAGGGCTGGGGGCAGAGGGGCCTCTGCGGGACAGGGTCTCTTTCCGGTGGTGGATCAGCTTCCTGAGGCAGGGGCAGGGAGGTTACTGGGGGAGTCACCCTACAACTCCCCAAGTCTGCCCATGCTCCCTGAGGGACACTGCCCACCCTAGCCCAGGGCCCCCATCACCTTCATGCCCCACCTGTCTCTGCACTAGCAACCCTGCCCTTTAGAGTCCCGGAAGGACCCCATCCCCCGGGGCTCACTGGGAGGCCCCCCCACCAACACACACTCACTGGAGGATCCCGCGCTGCTCCAGGCTGTATTTGCCACCATCCCGCATGGCCGCGTTGTGCACAGCCTCAATGGCCCGGTCAATGGCTTGGAGGACATCCTGCTCCAGGCCCTGTGAGGAGGGCAGGAGTGGGGTCTTAGCCCTGGGGGCCAGGTGAGGGCACAGAGGCCAGAGCCAGCCCTGGAGGGAGCCTGGCGCAGCCAGAGGGCCACAACTGCTCTTAAAGCCTGGAATACTAGAGATCAACACAGCAAGATGAACTAGAATATCAATCGGGGTTCTCAAACTGCGTCACTCAGGAAGCTGGGCCACAGGGAGGGGCCCAGGCTGCTGCTTTATATATCGGGTCCCCGCTCGGGATTTTACCTATGGCGAGGCTCTTGGCTAAGTCATCTCTGAAAGTCTGGGCTCTGAAGCAAAAACACAGCCCACGGACCCCCAGTTTGAGGCCAGGAGTGCACACTTAATCTATCGCCAGGCTTGGCTCAGATCCCAGGCTGAGATGCCAAGCAGGGAGCCTCTAGGGTCTGGTGCTCTGAACAAATCCCTCTGGATCTTGCTGACCCGTCACAAAACCAGGACAGACCCATCCTCAGAGAGCCTTCTGCAGGCCCTGGTAGCTGAGGACAGGCCAAAGGGACCTCCTCTTTGCACCCGTGTTGCCAGCCCTCATCCCCTCTAGCTGTGAGAAGGGAATCCTCCAGAGCTGCGCTGGGAAACAGCAGTTCTGGGTTTGTGGCAGAAGATAGACATAAGCGTGGAACCTGGCCCCTGCCCCAGATTTTGTGTCGCCATCCGCAGCAACTCAGGGGTCCCCTTGACCCAGCCTGGCTGGCATGGGGTGGGGGGAGTAAGGGGCTGGCAACTGTGGGACCAGTCACTCCCACCCCTCCTTTGCCCTTGGCACCCATGGTCCATCAGGCACAGGGGCCTCAGAACTAAGGTGAGATCACACCAGAGTGGGTTGGAGAGGCTTCTCGGATGGGGACAGACAGATGGACTCAGAGATCAGCAGAGCCCCAAAGGTAACAGGGGGCGTGTCAGAGTGCAGGAGACAGACAGAAAAGGGGACAGAGACAGAATGGCAGAGGATGCACAGAAAGCAAGAAAGATGGTGAGAGAGAGAGGGAGGGAGAGAGAGAGGAAAAGAGAGAAGCAGAGAGAGAGAACACAGAAAGAAATTAAGATTCGGAGACAGAGAAGGGGAGCGAGTTGGAGGATGTGGACACACACAAGGGGAGAGTCAGGATGACACAGAGACAGCCAGGGAGACGGAGACGGAGGGAGATGTGCAGCAAGAAACCAAGAGACAGAGAAGACGGCACCCTCTCTGCCCTCCCCAAACACCCAGCCCAATAGCCAAGGCAGGCCCTGGGGGGAAGTGGGGGACTCTCCTTGGAGGCCTCCAACAAGCCCCCAGCCCCAGAGAGACTGGCTCTGACATGCTCACTTCCAGACCCAGCAGCCCTCGTGTCCGGGGCTTCCACTCTCACCCAGACACTCCTGGATGCCATGAGGCCAAGGGTCCAGGGCCCCAGGCCCATCCCCTCGAATAAAGGCCACAGATGACATCTCCAAATTTATCCTGTTATTTCTGTCCTGAACTGGGCCGGCTTGGGATGTTTCCTACAGCCAGAGACTAGGATGGGGCGGGGGTGTCTGGCACAGGGCAGGCCTGGAGGCTCTGGGCCCTCCTTCCCCCTGAGATCAGAATAGACCAGCTGGAGACAATGCAGCCCAACCCCCACACCAGGACTATTCTGGGGGAAACAGGAACTGGGGCTGTACCTCCAGTGGAAGGAAACAGGGGGGCTATGGCCACACCAGGGAAGCCATGGGGAAGTCCCACTTCCTTGCTAAGGGAGCAGCTCCCCACCCCAGGCTGGGGACAAGGAAGGCTCAGGCTCCCTCACTTTCCAAGAAAGGAAGTCTGAAAAGTCAGGGCCTGAGGCTTGTAGTGCCAGGGAGTGTCAGCAGGAGCTGGGAACCCAGGCTCAAAGTAGACTGACAAGGGTGTTTTTGGAAGAGCTTAGGGGCTGACTAAGTACAGGACAATAAAAGATATTGAGGTCTCAGGGCTTGGGGGGTCACTTAGGGGATGGGGGTGTCCACGGCTCCCTGGTCCAAGTGCAGGGGGTGGGATGGGAGGGTGAAGACGTGGAAGATGGCTGGGGAAACAGAAAGTGCCCAGGGGTGCCGGGGGGCTCAGGGGTGGAAGCTGCGGAAGAGGAGGCAAGAGTGTTGGGATCCTGGTGATTCAGGCGAGGGGCCAATTAAGTCAGGGGTCTCAGTGACCGGGGGAACTGCTCAGAATCTGGTGTACTGGAATCTCGGGGCTGACTCTTGAATTGTATTCGGCTGGGGATTCAGATGTTGGGTCTGGGGTCTCGGTCCCAGAGTTAGGCTTTAGGTAGGTCTGGAGTCCTCAAGAGTTGCCTGTCAAGGGCCTGGTCCTCTGTAGGGGGAGCGGGCTCTCAGGGTCCCAGTCCTCGCGGGGTCTCTCGGTCAGGTTCTCAAAGTCCTCATCTGCCGGAGGTCCCGACCGGCCGGTGATGGAGCTCAGTCTAGGGGCGGCGGAGGCCGGGCCGGGGAGGGGCACACTCACCTGCAGGCGGCGCAGGTAGGCGGGCGGCACGTAGCCGGTCTCACCGCTGCGCGCCCGCGCCGCCAACCACCAGTGCGCGCTGCTGCGCTCCAGCACCAGGAAGGTCTCGCCCGCGGCGAACGCCAGCGCGTTGGGCTCCGCCGAGCGGAACGCGTACAGCGCGCGGTACATGAGGCCGAGTCGCGCCGGGGCAGGGGAGACGGCGGGGGGCTGAGGAACCAGGACGCCAGGCCGGCACCTCCTCGCCGCGCTCGCCCTGCCCCGTGACACACGGCGCGTGCGCGCGCGCGCCCGCCCGCCCGCCGCAGTCCCGCCCCGACAGTGTCGGCTCCTGCGCGGAAGCGCGGCGCCCCCTGGCGGCCCCAAGGGGCGCGGCTCTCGAGAGTCCACCGCCCTTTCCGAGGACTTGGTCGTCTCCAAGCTCCAGACTCCCTGACCCGGCACCCCGCCTAGAGCCCCAGCCCCAGCTGCCCCTGCCCGGCCCTCCACTCCTTTTACCGGCTCAAGCCCTAATACTGCGGCCCACCCTACTTCACGAAGGAGAGTCCGCCCGCAGCCCAAAGGCAGAGCCTGTGTCCTGTGCTGATAAGCCTCTTGCATCTATGCCACCCCAGAGAAGTGGATCCTGACCTACTAAATTAAGGACAGCGACCCCGGGTCTCCTGTGTGTCTCGAGGCGTGCTGAGCTCACTTCTTTAAGCTCCAGCGGTGGGCAACGGGGAGCAAGAGTGGAGAGGGGGCTGCAGAAACAAAAACCAGGTCAGGCCATTTCGCTGTCCATAGTCCTCCCATCCTCAGTCCCCATCTCTTCTCCTCTGCCACTAACTTCTCTCTTCCTCTCTAACGTGGGTTCTTGCATATCCATTCTTCTGCCTGGGACGCTATTCCCCTCCTCACAGCATAAGGTCAGGCTCCCACCCTTATCAGTCACTTTCACATCACTCTCTTCTGTTGTCTTTGGAGACTTACAAATCCCGGTTATTTCTGATGCTTCCTTCTGAGAGCAGATAGAAGGGCTGGTGGATGGGGAGTGGGGTACCATGTGGCGTTAAGAGCCTGTTTGGCCCAACTTCCAGTCAGCCCTGACCTGGTGAGGTCATTTGTAGTCCTATGAAGCAGCAGGGAGCAGGGAAAACCAAGGGGACCTGGGTTTAGGTAAACCCAGTGTCCTTGGGACCTCCTATCACCGTCCAGAGGCTGGTCCAGCCACATTCTTCTCTGGAAGCCTGGACCCAGGCAGCAGGTAGGCACAACCCGGCCAGTGTATGCAGTTGGGTGATTTTGGATATAGTGGATATAGGCATAGTGGATCTGGGAGAGGTGCTGAGAGGTTCAGGTAAGAGGTGGGGCTGCTAGACCTGGACATCCAGATCCTCCTTTCTTGGCACTAGTTCTGTATCCTTCTCCCTCGTGCCTGTGTCAGCAGTTCAAGATCTCGTGCCACACTTCTCCCTGAAACCCTCTGAGAACAGAGCAGAAACAGCTCTCTTGGGGGCTGCCCAGGCTGGAACCACATGAAGGATGGCACTGGCATGGCTGCTGTGGGCTCCAGGGCTGGGTAGGAGTGCTAGCAGATGGTGTGGCCAAGATGCCCACTCGGCCCAGAAGACACCCTCCCATCAAGCGCCCTACCTCCTGGGACCTTGACCACAGAGCCAATAACCGCCAACAGACCAAAGACTGGTGGCCACCTAAGGTCCCAAGATTGGCTCCAGGATGCCCGACATCACAATGTCCCATCAATTAGCTGCTGCCAGTGGCACAGGAGCTGGACCCAAGATTAGGCACACCTGCTGTCCAACTCTGACTAAACCTACGTGAGGGCAGGGAAAGACCTGTGTCAAGAGTCAAGTGCAGTTCTCTGCATAAGGGTGCTGGGATGGACCCATTTAAGGTTATGCCTGTGGGTCCTTGGTTAGTGGACTGAGGACTTAGCCAAGAGGCTATGGTGACTTCAGGGCCCATGGGGTGGGGGCAGTGGCAAGGGGGACACTGCTGGACCAGGGTGGAGGTTGTGGTACGTTGGAAGCTTCCGAGGGTTGGGAGGGGGGCTGGCTGCCGGCCCCCTATCCCTGGCAAGAACGACAGCAGCACTGTTACAATTAACAAAAAGATTTGTATTAGAACATTTACACTCAGGGAAGAAAGAGGTATCTGCATCATCAAATGTGGAATGTCGAAGAAACAGTTAAAATAAATAAAGACTCCGAGCGCGGCTGGGGCTGGCTCAGGCTGGGACTCCCAGAGGCCTCTGCGCATCAGCTCCAGGCTGCAGGGCCACCGCCTGGCCATACTGGCCGCCTCCCCGACGCAGCACAGCTGTGCCCGGGACACACAGAGTCTCTCAGGTGCTGGTGCAGCCAGAGCTCACTCCCCGCTCTCCTCACTTATCTCTGTGACAATGTCTATCAGGCTCTGGAGCCCAAAGATATAGCCAGCATCCTGGCCTTCGTGGACCACACTGTCCTCACCATATAGCCTGCACGTGGTGTGCGCGAAATCGATCATGCGCACGTCCACCGAGCTGGTGCCGAGGGGCTTGTAGGCATAGGCGCCGGCTGACTCGTCAGCAGACTCCTCCGACAGGTCCTCCAAGTCCTCCGCGTCTGAGTCCAGGGCCACTTCAGGCCGCTCCTTGCCGTCATAGATGATCAGCAGGGAGCTTGAGTAGAAGCGGTAGGATTCTTGTCGCTCCAGCACGCCCTTGAGTTCAGTCAGCTTCCTGAGCACCGGGCCCAGGAGCTCCCGGCGCAGGTACCGGCCATTGTGGAAAAACTGGAAAAGTGCCTCTTTGAAGCCCTGTACGGACAGCTTCCGTCCGTGGTACTTGTTCATGAACATGAGCTGCCCACTGCCTGCCTGGTACACCTGTGGGAGGGAGACCAGCAGGTCAGGGACCGACAGGCATCTCTGGCAGAGATGGCCCAGCCCCAGGAGAGTGGCAGCAAGACGACAGCCCTGGACCCGATCCTTCAACTCGTTCAGTATACCAGTCACACAAGGCCCTGTCCTTGCCAGTCAACACCCCTACAGCCCTCTGACTTGGGCGCCGTCGCCAGCCCTCTGTTTAGTGTGTGGCTTGGTGGAGAGTGCCCAATGTCTCCCCTTTCCTCTCTCTCCGGTCCATAGCTTCTGGACTCAGCCAGTTCGGCCAGCCCCAGAGAGCATTACCCACGCACACAGGCTTTCCTTCCTCACCAGAGAGCAACAGGATCAGTCCAATCTGGAATCTTTTGAGAAAATGGGGCTCTGCCATGGTGGGAGAGTGGCAGCTCCCGGCTGCCCAGCCAGCCCACGCCCACCATGTGCCGACACTACTCTCACCTGCATGCCGCACACGCGCACACCGATGACTGCCGACGTGCTCTGCTGGCACTTGCGGATCTGGTTAGCTGCCTTCTCCTCTGAAGCATCGTCACCATGCTGGCGTGTCCCCATTTTGAGGTCCAGGACACAAGGCACCTCATAACAGGAAGTCAGGTTCTCCAGTAAGATAAATTCTGAGTGGTTAAGGATAAGGCCCCTCTAAAGAAAAGGTGCTGCCCCATGGCACTCCCAGGGTGCAGGGCCTACACATGGCGTCCCAGAAATCCTGCTCTACCTCCCAGGCGGGTGGCCCAGGGCTGACCAGAAGGCTAAAGGGAACCTGCAATTCTGGCCAGGGAACTGGCGTGAGAGAAGCATGGGAGACACACACACCATTTCCTGACTCAGCAAGATGTGGACCACAGTCCAACAACAACCTGTCCTAAATCAGACACAGAACATTAGGAAGTTCTGTAATCCCAGTCTTAAACAAGAACTAGAAATGTCACTTAGGAACTCATCAAGTTTTCTCTTTTCAAATAAATATGTATTTCCCAGATGGGGGCACTGAAAAGGCAGAGAAACAATGACCAGATGTATGAGTTCCCCTGGGGCTTCCCAGGTGGCACTAGTGGTAAAGAACTTGCCTGCCAAGTCAGGAGACATAAGAGACGCCGGTTCAATCCCTGCATCAGGAAGGTCCCCTGGAAAAGGGCATGGCAATCCACTCCAGTATTCTTGCCTGGAGAATCCCATGGACAGAGGGGCCTGGCGGGCTCTGATCCACAGAGTTGCAAAGAGTCAGACACGACTGAAGCGACTTAGCACAATGCCCAGACCAGCTCCTACAGAGGGGACTGGTGAACCGTGGGCCCCTGCTCACTGTTTTACAGCTGATAAGTTAGGAACAAGTGGTTCTTATAAATCAATTTTTTCTTTTTCTGGTCACATGGCCTGCGGGATCTTAGTTCCTTGGCTAGGGATTGAACCCAGGCCCTCGGCAGTGAGAGCATGGCATCCTAACCACTGGACCACCAGGGAATTTTCAGTTTTTGCATTTTTAAGAGGTCAAAAAGTGTATATAATATTACATGACACATGAAAACGGAATGAAATTCAAGTCTCAGCAACCATAACTAGGAGTTTATCTGGAATACAGCCACGTTCATTTACATCATCTATGGCTGCTTTCATGCTACAGATGACAGAGCTATGATAGTGTATGGCCTGCAAAGTCTAATATATTTACTATCTGGCCCTTTACTGAAAAAGCTTGCAACCCCTGCTTTAAAGGAATGACTGAATGCACATCTGGAGTATGAAACATACCTGACCCTGTACCATCTCTGCATTCCAGAAAAGGAAGGCAGCTGCACAGACAACTGGGCTTGTGTAAAAATGACTCAGGAGCCTAGTTTTTTACAAGTTTTTTACAACACTCGCCACGCATAGGACAATTTGAGCATCAGAAATAACTGCAATGAACTGAAACACGTCAAGTATGTTTAGGGAATTCCCTGGCAGTCCAGCGGTTAGGACTTTCTACTTCCACTGCAGGGGGTACAGGTTTGATCCCTGGTCGGGGAACTAAGATCCCACATGCCGCATTCAAAAACTTAAATTCATGGGTTCATGATGATGCGGAAAACCTCACTGGTTACCTTTGGAGGATGTTAAGAAACCATCTCGTTATTTCAAATAGTAAACTAAGGAAAATAAACATTTAACCTGCCTTTCCTATTTGAACTATACTTCATGATAAGCACTTAGTTGATGAGGAAAAGCTTCTCTTTCAGCAGGATTCCAGCTCATGAATGAAAAAGGAATGACAAAAAACCACCTACTTAAAAAATTGATGTAAGGCAATGGCAATACAAAAGAGAAGGACAATGAAACTCCGCTTCCCAATCAACGGGTAAATACCATTTCTGAAGTAGTCTTGCCCTGACTCCCTCAAACTGCCCCTGAATCTAATCAAGCCTGTAGATCAAATTATCAACTTAATGGAAACAGAGGGGAAACAGTAATGTGTAAAAGACACCACAGGATGTAATCAGTAAAAACCAGAGGGTGGGTAACTCTAGAAGACCCAGTTTCTCTGACAAGAAATTTCCAAGAAGAAAAAAACAGAAACGTATTTTACAAGACTTAAACGTTTCAACTGAATGCAACATGTGAACATCATTTGGACCCGCATTCAAGCAAACCATAAATAAAACATTTATGAGACAATTAGGAAAATGGGAAAACAGATATTTGACAGTAACGAATTACTGTCCACTTTCAAGGAGTAACGATTGTGTTTTAAAATATCTTTATCTTTTAGAGATATACGCTGAAGTGTATACAGATGAATTATCTGACACTTGCTTCACAGCGAGTTCAACTGGGGGTGCTGGGTATAGAGAGACAGGAGACTGACATGAGCGGGTTAACCAGATGCTGGAACTGGGTGACGGTACCATTAGGTTCAGTGCGTTCTCTATAGTATGCATCCAGGTTCCCTGATTGAAAAAAAGAAAGGAGCCTTTCCCTTGTGATTTCTTCATGTGGCAGCCTGGTAAACCAGACTGAAAGATCAGTCCAACCCCACCGCAGACCCTGGCATTTAAGCTCTACTTGGGGACTTCTGCAAGTGTGTGAAAACATAAACCAGCTCCTTGCATTCCAGGGTAAAGCACCCCGAATGCAAGTTGGCCCCTCCATGAGGTGACCCTCACCCCTAGGAACCCATCCAACTTCCTCCCCAGCACGTGCATTCCCAGACCAGCGCTCAGCCCAGAGGGAAGTGATGTCTGCCCAGTTATCACACAGGGTGTCCTGGCACAACCATGACTTTAAAAAATCCAATTTCTCTCTCCAAGCCTGAAGGGTCTCCTCCCTTGTGCTCCCCTCTCCCCAATGCAGAGATGCCCTGTGAGCAAAGGATACTGTACTGGTTCCGGTGTTTCGCATTCTCCTTCATTCTCTGTAACTGTTGCTGGTGACACTTCATGCTCCAAGGGTTGTAGTGTTTAAGCTGAGAACTTACATTCCCCTTTTTCTCTACACTGTAGTACAAAACTTCCGATTTCTTCAGCCACTCAAATTCTTCTTCTAACTTATGGCTATAAAGAGACAAGAAGCTGATAAATCATAACATCTCATCAGAAGTCAGGGGCAAAGAGGCATGAAGGAACTTTCTGCAATGATAGGAAGTTTGATGCTCTGATGTGGTGGCTGTTTCAGTGGACACATTAAACATTTCAAATGGGTACATTTTACTGTAGTATACCACACCTCAAGACAGTTGATTTAATAAAAAAATTAAGGGGTTAGCTTGTTGCTTTAGGAAAACCTAAGATGCAAGGACAGCCTCTCCCTCCAGCCCACACCCCACAAGGCAGCCTTCCCTGCTCCCACCTTCTAGGCAGTACCACCCCCTGGCCTCGAGTACATCCAAGTTCCCTAACTCAGGACGCTGGAGACAGAGGCTGAAGTGAAATTCCATGAGAATAAGTCAATCCACTTGGCTACACTAAAAAAAAAAGTATCTTTGGCTGCTCCGTGGGCTTTCCTCTGGTTGTGACAACTGCGCTCCAGCCGCAGCTCACAGGCGCCCCCTTGCGGCGGCTCCTCCTGCTGCGGTGCTGGCTCCAGGGCGAGCAGGCTCAGCAGTTGTGGGCCACTCGGTTCAGCTGCTCCGAGGCCTGTGGGATCTTCCCAGACCAGGGATTGAACCTGTGGCTCCTTCACTGGCAGGCAGATTCTTTATCACGAGCCACCAGGGAAGTCCTTAGCTACGTTTTTAATACATATGCATACACAGTTTATCTTTTCATAAGCTCTGTCAAGGTGTGCCACTTGGGAGGGCTCTGCCTAGGGGGATCCCCCAGATGCATCCATTTTGTCTCCCACTATCAGTGAACACCTGCGGTAACGGGATGGCTTCTGTCTGGGTCACTGCTACATTCCCAGATGCCACGCGGGGCCTGGCACAGGACAGCTGCAGGAGGAATGAGTGACTCAAACTCTCTTACAGCTGCCACGACAGTTGTTTCACCCAAAATGGCACAATCTAACTCAGAGTCAAGCAAAGAGAAGCCGGGGACGCCACGTGGGAACCGACCCGAGTGACACGGCACCTACTGAGTCCATTATGTGAGCCCTCAGCCCCGGGGCACTGGGCTGTAACTGAGACCCCTCCCCTCCTACCGCGTCCAGTCCCCTCTCAAGTCTATACCCACCTCTTCACTTTTTCCTCTTTCCGGTGTTGCCGTACCCAGTCCTTAGAGGTCTTGTCTGTTTCTAGAACGTGATGCTTTTTGTTTGTCCACCTGAGCAGCTTACTTTTTGGTTCACAGTCTGAATTATCTACACTGTCCACAGTTCCGTGGTCCCCTTTTACTGGATATGCTATTAAACACAAGTTCCTGTCTTCGTCTTCTTCGAAGCTCACGGATACCACACCTAGAAGGAGGGTGAACACGGAGGACTTTCAGTTCCACGGGAACATGTGTTACAAATAACATGATTGGAACATTTGTTTTTTTCTTACCCTGTTCCTTAGTCTCTATGTTGCCAGAGGCCCCAAACTCATCTGCAAACCTAACAAATATCAAAACAGCTAGAAAAGATGACACCATACAAGACAAGCGATTAGGGAGCAAACATGGCCGAGAGTCTTCCTCTATGATTCACTCAACGAGGCAAGAGCCAAAGAATTACAAGACACATTTTTCCATCATTGAAAATGTTTATTAATTTTTATGTAATTCTTCTAATCCTGAGAGAGACATGAGGACATTTGCTTTTTAAATCTTGTGGGATTTTTTTACTACCTTAAACAGAATCTCCGACGGCCTTGAGGCTTGCTTTAAAGCAGAGCCTAAACAGAGATTTGCCTGAGGGGTAAGAAGTGTCCGAGGGTAAGGGAAGACTGGGCAAGCAGAACAAAATAAAGGAGCAAACAAAACAAAGCACACAGCACAAGACACCCGGCAAAGGCTTCTTGCGGCGCCCCCACACGGTGGGCACCCAAGCCTTTCGTCCTTCTCAAATATATTCCTTTATTGGTCTTTGCAGTCTCATGTCACAAGAGAACAAGATGAACACAAGGCAAACGGGGTTGGGCTGGGAACACAGACGCGTAGTGGCCTTGAAAGCAGCTCTCCCCGAGTCTCTAGAACCTGCCATGTGTAATGAGACAGTCTTTGAGGAGGGGGCTGTCGGGTGGGAGGGTTTCAGCAGGTGCCGACGAGTGCCTTAAAACCGACTGGCTGAACACCTTTCCTCCCAGGCCTCTCTGGCCTGGGATCACTCAATTTGCTCAGTTCTTGCTGCCTGCCCGCTTGCTCGCTCGCTGCAAGGGAATGCGTGCTTAGAGAGACGACGCTTCTGAGGTGGTACCCGGCTCTGGGCGCAGAGGAGCTGGGGTGGGGAATTCAGGGGACCACACTTTCCTGTGGTGGGAAAGAACCAGGGAAAAAATGGGGGCAAGGGCAGCCAGCTAACAAGGGACCTTTCGCTCTGTCCTGGAAAAAACAATAGAGAGGACCAAGTGAGGGCCCCAACTCCCCCACCCCCACCAAAGCACCATGCATGTTCAGAGTACAGACGGAGGCGACTGTAACATTCTATCCTCAAAGAATATGTTTCGACAGTCCCAGAAGAACCCAAGTTGTTCAAGAGTCTTTTGCCTAAGCAGGCAATGCAGCTTTACAATTAATTTCCTTAAAGGATTCTTCTTTGATTTACAAAGGATCCCCCCTCCCCAGGAAAGACCACACCATGCTGATTCCCCCCATTAGAAAAAGGGAGAGAGTCACCATATGTGAATCAAAGAGTTGCCGTAATATAGCAATTTCGGGGACATTCCGTAATAGCAAAGGGCTTCAACTAATCAGCACAAGCCTCCCACTCCTGCGCTCCAACTGACTCAACCCTGCTCCCAGCCTACCTAATCACCAGGGCTTCTGGTTTCCTGGAGGACAAAAAGCAGGCGGCAAGTATTCTGGGTAAAATCCTCTCAAAGTCTTCCCCGATGTCCCCTCATGGGGGACTATAGGTTACCGTGATCAAGAGACACCTGAACATAAAACACAACTACACTTCCACCAAAAATAAAACAAACCCACAAAACAGAATTGAGCAATCTTACCAGGGCTTGTAAACTGAGGGTGTGAGGTGCTGGGCGGAGGGCCAAGAGGAGGAGGAGGGAAAACACAGAGCGGGTGGGAGGGGTGAGGGCTCCAAGGGTGGCTGCCCGGACCTCCTCTGGCCGCGGCGCCTCACGTGTCCTCGCCAGGCGCTGGCGACCCCTAAGGCAGCTGCGGGCTCACCTTTGTACTGGGGAGTGAATTTGCGCATCTCAGCTGGGAGAGTCTCGTAGAACTGGTGCTCCCTGGGGACCAGGGGCTTGCACAGGGTCGTCTCGTTGAAGCGGAGCACACACGAGTGCCCCCCGACCTGGTGGACAAAGGGCTCCAGCAGGATGCCCTTGTCGCGGGGCTCCACGTCCATGGCCCTGAAGGCTGGGCTCATCCTCCAGGTGCGGGCAGCAGGGAGAAGGGGGGGCAGCGGGGTCCAGCGGCCAGCGCGTCCTCCGTCTGTCGTCTGTCCGTGCGTCCGTCTCCCTGGCCTCAGCTTCGCGGTCGTGTGGGCCAGGACGCTCTGCGGAGAGTGACAACGGAGTTGTTAACAGCCGGGCACCGCCTTAGAGGCGCTGGCCGTCCTCTTCGAGAAGAAAAGACAAAACAGCCTGAGCTCCCGCGGAGTCCCGCCCACGCCGCCCACTCGGCCCCGCCCCGGTCCCGCCCACTCCCGCAGAAACAAACAGCCGCCGTTGTCCCGGGAGGGGCCGGATGCCGGGCGGGGCCGGATGCCGACTCGCAGGGACTGGCTGCGAAGCCCAAACAGCTCCAATCTCCCCCACCAGGCCTTAGAAAGCCACTACCACGAAGCCACGAGGAGGTGAAATCACAATTTTAAACCTAATAGTCGCATTAAATCGTACCATTTTCTACTACAATTGTTAGATTTAAGAGTAATTGACATCCAAGGCTCTCCGTTAATTAATATATTTTAATAGACTTTATATTTTACAGCAGTTTTAGGTTCATGGCAAAACTAAGAAAATACAGAGGTTTCCCACATACCCATCTGCCGCACACATGCATAGACAGCCTTCTCCATTATTAATATCCTCCATCAGAGTGGTACACTGGTTACAGATAATGATGAATCTATACTAACACAGCATGGTTTACATGGTGGTAACAGGGTTCCCTATTGGTCGTTATTTATGTTTTTATAAAATGCATTTAAAGGGAAACCTGCTTATGCACCTAGTAAGATTACCCACCATCCGCCCCCAACAGGTGTGCGCACTGCCCCTGCTCAAGGCCAAAAACAAGGCCCATTAACCTTATTAGCAGTGGAGCTTGGGCCCAGCTTTAATGATTAACCTCTGTATCTAAAAACAACAGATCACGGCTGGCTAACTCTTTTAAAAAAGATACACAGTGTTCTAGGTCACAGACTATTTTTACTGGTTCTCTCCCTATCTCCAAAAGCTGGGGCACACCTTTAAACCAAAGCTGCATTCTTGGGGCCCTTGTCCACTGAGGTCCAGGAACTTCAGATCCCCAAGCACACTGGATCTCAGAAAGCACACCTCCACACGTTAGTGAACCGTTTCAGGGTATGCCATGTTCATTCTGTTTTCCGTCTAGAATTTACAGACTGAGTACACAGGTGCTACTAGCAATACTAACGGGGGGCTTGGGCTATGCTTCAGTATCTGTAAGGGGTTCTTGCTGGGAACTCCTCCAATTCCCACGACTCCAAATGAGTCGGTGGTGGTGGTGAGAATGGGTCGGATGGAGGTTTGCCCACTGTCCTCTAAGGTGGGTAAAGCACCCACTCTGTGCTAGGCTCACTGCAGGGACTTAATTTGATCCTCCCGATACTTTCTATGAGACATTATTCTCCCTGTCAGAAACAAGGAAGTTGGTTCGGGGAGCTGAGGAAACTCATCCAGGGCTAGAGCCAAGAAGCCGGAGTTTCCAAACAAACTTCAATTTGTTGTCTGTCCCTCCACAGCTGCCTCTGGGGCCCAGGGTCTCTGGCACATGTGCTTCCGCACTCAGACGTACCTGGGGCACTTAGCTTGTCCTGTGATGGTGTTTTCACCATATTTTTATATTTTCTATTTATAAAGCAGCCTCTTTCAAAGAGTTTAGTTGGTGTTACTCTTTTCTTTCAGAGAGAACTGACAGTGGGCTCCCTCCCACTGGACTCAGGGATTAAAAATCAATACGCTTTCCTACATGCAAAGAGCAGAAAGTCAAAGGTTCTGATTTCTCACACCCGGCACTACCTTCTCATTACAGCAGCCCTCAGGAGGGCAGGTGCTGAGAAGCGTCCCAAGACACAACACAGGCGATCAGCTAAACGGACGAGTACCTTCCAGCCATTCCAGACTCTCGACAGAAGGTGGAGCTCTGAGATGCGTGGCCACACAAGCCCTTTAGCTTTATAGAGAGCTGTTCACACCAGTTTTTCAGTAATGAAAAAGACCTCTGGAGTAAGAGCCAACCCCAAAGGAAAGCTACTGATTCATGATCGGTCTGCCAGTACCCAAGAAAGAACTAGGTACCATAATTATTAAATTATGAAAGCACAAGATGTTCTTCATCGGCCAGGCTTTAGAAACACAGTTCAAACCTTTCACAAATGTGAAAACTCCTTTTGTTGCCACAGCAATGCTAACACCAAATGCCTAACACCCTTTCTAATAACTCTGTTCAAGATTCCTTAAATGTATTCAATTAAAAAAAAAAATCTCTCTCCAGGCATCTCTCTTACTCCAGTGAAAAATCCCAAACAGTAACTGGCCCTTCATGAAAGCTCTCTGGAGTATGGTTCATGGGTGTGGCTGGAGGCTGAAAAGCCCAGTGAGGGTCTCCACCTTCTCCCAGGTCTCCCATGTGTTCATTAGTGGCTGGAACCTTGGTATGGAACCTTGCCACCCTCCCTCCAGCACCCAACTCTGGCACTTCGCAGAACACTGCTCCCTGGAGAAGAATCATCACCTTACACAGAGGCAAGAAAACTAAGGCCCTTTCCCGCCTGTGCCAAGTCTGATGATGGAGGAAACTCCTAAATGGCAGAATTGGGGAGAAAACTGATCCTGTAGTTAGATGGAACCAGATTCTAGCCCCAGTTCTGCCATTTCATTGCTTGGAGAAAGACTCCCAAGTCACTGGCTCCCTTTGGGTTCCAGTTTTCTGGTCTGTAAGGTGGGAAGGAAAGACCTGAGGTAGACATCTACTCTGAGGGCTTCCCTTTGTGCTCAGTCAGTAAAGAATCTGCCTGCAGTGCAGGAGATGTGGGTTCAACCCCTGGGTCAGGAAGATCCCCTGGAGAAGGAAATGGCAACCCACTCCAGTATTCTTGCCTGGAAAATTCTATGGACAGAGGAGCCTGGTGGGCTGCTGTCCATAGGTCGCACAGAGTTGGACACGACTGAAGTGCCTTAGGATGCATGCATGCATTGAAGAAGGAAATGGCAACCCACTCCAGTATTCTTGCCTGGAGAATCCCAGGGGCAGAGGAGCCTGGTGGACCGCTGTCTATGGGGTCGCATATAGTTGGACAAGACTGAAGCGACTTAGCATGCATGCATGCATTGGAGAAGGAAATGGCAACCCACTCCAGTATTCTTGCCTGGAGAATCCCAGGGGCAGAGGAGCCTGGTGGGCTGCTGTCTATGGGGTCACACAGAGTCGGACACGACTGAAGCGACTTAGCAGCAGCAGCAGCATATCTCTAGTGGCTTCAGCCTGGTCAGAAGAAAAATGCCCCAAGAACCTGCTGCATTTCACGGCTAATCTTTTCCCACGTGTGGTTTGAGCAGGTGGGCCTCTTAAAGGTTTTTCAACATCTGAGTCGTCTAAGGCCTGGTTTCCCAGGAATCCTAAAACATTAATGGTTGCTAAGAAGTCCATGTGATGGACCCTGAACCTAGTGTGAAAGGGAATAATCGGAAAATACTGACTTCACGTTTAGCATCTGTTTTAGCTTTCCACATTGCCTCACATTTGTCCACGAAACTATCAATCGGTGAGAAATGCAGAACATGATTCATCCTAGGACATGACACATATTTCCCCCACAGCTCATGCCCCTAAGCCTGTTTAAGGTTCTGCTGGAAACAATGCCTTAATAGTTGTATCCTTTAAAATACTGAAAATAAAACAACTAAGATCCTTGGGCCCTTAGCTCACACATCTAGAATTTGGTTAACGTGGGAGGCTACAGACGGGATCTGCTGGGGCCACTTACTCTGCCTCAAGAAAAGCCCCAGGGTTGAGCAGTCACAGGGGACAGCAACAAAACAACCTTTACCAGCTGAACCTCCTCCATGAGCCTCAGAGCCAGTGCCCACATCCATTCACAACCCATGACTATACCACCAGGGTCAGTCAATGTAATTCTCAAACACTGTTGGTAGGAAAAAAGAAGTACAGCCACCATGGAAAACAGTTTGGCAGTTTCGTATGAAGTTAAACATATACTTATTACATGACTCAGTAATCCTACTCATAGGTACTGACCTAAGAGAAATGAAAACAAATGTCCACATAAGCACACTGTACTTGAATGTTCACAGTGGCACTAGTCACAATAACTAAAAGGTGGGGAAAATCCCAGTGTCCATCAAATGGGGGAATGAATAAACCAACTGTGATGTATCCATATAATGGAATATTATTCAGCAATAAAAGGAATGTACTGATATACACAACAAAGATTAATCACAACAACAAAGATTAATCCCAAAAACGTTATGATTAACTGGAAAAAAGCCAATTACAAAAGAATGTCTGCTGTATGATTCCATTTACATGACATTCAAGATAAAGCAATAGCAGAAAGTACGTAAGTAGTTGCCAGGGGGCAGAGGGTAGGGAACCAGGACTGACTGCAAAGAGGCCCAAGAGAACATTCAGGGGTAATGAAAATGTTCTATGCTGTGACTGGACAGTGATTATATGGCTGCATAAATTTGTCAAAACTCATCAAATTAGAGATTTAATGTCAATGAATCTTACTGTATATAAATTATATTTCAATAAAGAGCTTGAATTTTTCCTTATACTTTTTTAATTTACAAAAATTTCAGAACAAGTACAAATTAAAACAATCAGAAAGATTGTAGTTAAAAGATCCTATCAGCTGACAAATAGTTTCTACATGCAAACACACTGGCTGGAATTCACCCCCTATTACCCTCCTGTCTATTCTAACTGGGCTCACTTGCCTCCACTGAGCATCTTGAGTCACTCATGCAAGCAAGGTAAGCCTGGGTCGCCATCCTGGTCAAAGTAAGGGCTTTGCCCTTTCTGTGAGAGCGCTCCCTGACGGTAGAGACTTTCAGGGACAGCCATGTTCTCTCTTAAATCCATGACACCCACTGCTAATCCTGAAGCCATCTGCTCACCTTCAAAGCCTAGTTTTTAGCAGGCTTTTACTCTTAATACTAAGAGTGGAGAAGGAAATGGCAACTCACTCCAGTCTTCTTGCCTGGAGCATCCCATGGACAGAGGAGCCCAGCAAGCTACAGTCCATAGAGTCACAAAGAGTTGGACTGGATTGAGCACACATACCCATTTAGCGCGGGCGGCTGCGACCGCATGGACGTGAGTCTGAGTGAACTCCGGGAGTTGGTGATGGACAGGGAGGCCTGGCATACTGCGATTCATGGGGTCAAAAAGAGTCGGACACGACTGAGCGACTGAACTGAACTGAGCACGCACACACGGCTAATACTAGGAGACCTATACCAGTTGCATAGTTATCTTTTTTAATTCTTGCAAAGTCAAAGCAAAAGCATCCTTTACACACAAATAAGCAGAAGAGACACAAAATGGTCCAATAAGCCTTCCAGTAAAACACCCATCACGAAAGGTCAACAGAAATCTGCTTCAATTATCCTGGCTTTCTTGTTATTTCTCAAACATGCCTGATACACACTTACCTCAGGGCCTCTGTTCTTGCCATTCCCTCTGCATGGTACACTCTTTCCCAGATATCCCTCTGGCCCACTCTCTTACCTCCTTCAGCTCTCTATCCAAACATTACCTCTTTAATGAAGTCTTCCTTAGCCACCCCATCTGAAGGTGCCATATCTCCCCATCCGCATGCCTTACACAACTCAGCTTTATCTTCTCCTCAGCACTTATCACCATCTAACATGCTGTATATGTTTTATTTGTCCTGTTCATTTTCTGTCTCCTCCACCCTGCCCCTACCAGAAAACCAAGTCCATAAAGTTGGAGATTCGTGACTGCTCTGTTTACTGCTCAATCTCCATAGCCCAGAAGAGCACCAGCACAGAGTCAGCACCCCATAGGAGGTGCCTCAAATCACCTCTGCGTCGTGAGTATCTGCTGCACACAGATCAACAGAGATCTCGAAAGGCACCCGCTGCAATGATCCAAACCCACCCCAATCATACAGGGAGTACCACCATTAAATAGCCACACCCTTCACCAAATGCATTCTCGGCATCGACTAGGTGTTAATTTTGTATTTATAATCTCCCACTGTATTAAGTCTGCATTAACCGGGGCGTGTAAATGAAGGGCCCTGCACCTGAACACTCATCTGGGACCTGCTGCTGTGGAACCGTTTCATGTCAACAGAGCCTAAGCTCTTAATCTAATAAGAGCCAATCTCTTGGAAAATTCTCTCTGTAGAAAATCAGGCAAAAGCATGGTCACTGAAGAATAAAACTTTAAAATGTGGATACAAGAAGATTAAAATCCTCTCGCCATTTACAAATATACTAATTAGCATTCAGAAATTCTGCGTTAGCATTGAGCTGACATCCCAAAGACCCAGCTTTCAGGTTGCTAAGTTATCACTTAAAAAAGTAACACTGACTCACAGGGGTCATGGCTGTTCATCTCCTTCCAAGGCCCTGGAGTCACTGCATAAAAAAAAATATTAAATTTTTAACCACAGGATCGCCAGGGAAATCCCTATGTGACCTTTTTATAGAAAAATTACGACACTGCTGTCATAAAATGAGGCGGTCAGCACAGTGCCCTGAAAGGCAGGGGCAAAGTACTATAGTATTAGCACTGCCCTAGAGGTCCAGTTGTTAAGACTCCACACTTCCACTCAGGGGGCATGGGTTCGATCCCTGTTCAGGGAACTAAGATCCCACGTGCCACTCACCACAGGAGAAAAAAAAAAGTATTGTAGTACCGATTTTTTAAATGTATGACTTTTTTTTGGTTTCCTTCTTTCAATCCAAATTTACTTTCTTACCTTACTGGTGTTTTTTTCTTTTATTAGCGTATCATTGATTTACAACGTTAGGTTAGTTCCAGATGTACAGCATAGTGAATCAATTCTACATATAGACATATCCACTCTTTTTTAGATTCTTTTACCACATAGACCATTACAGGTTACTATGTAGAGTTCCCTGTGCTATACAGCAGGTCCTTATTACTAACTATCTTATATACAGTAGTGTATATATATATGGCAATCCCAATCTCCCAGTTTATCCCTCCCCTCTTACCCGTGGTAACTCTAAGTTTGTTTTCTTCATCTGTAACCCTATTTCTGTTTTGCAGGTAAGTTCATTTTCTTATTTACAGTTTTCATAACTGTAAATTCTTTTGTTTAAAGATGGATGATACTTATATGTTTATATAAATCAATTACATATATTTATGTTACATTATATAAACCTCAGCCACCAGAAAAGCTGGATCTGCCCTGTACTAAGTGGTAAGATCATTATTCCCTTCTCTTTAGTTTCCTGAATGCTTCAAACTTCTTGAAATGTTTTCAAACTCGGAGCATGTCTATTATCTTTATAACTGAGACTGAAAACATTAGGAGGAAGAACAAAAGAATTCACTATGACCGAAACAGAAAAATACAGATGGCTGCTCAGCTCTCGAAGGTTATGAACTCATCCACAAAGACACTGATGCCACCCACACTGCAAGCTCACAGCTCTACTCCACAATGGAGACACTGGGAGACCAACGACATGTAAACAAGTGAGGATAATAATCCCAATAATCCTGCCCCCAGAGTGTGTACAAGGTGCTGAAAGGTCAGAGGAGGAAGTGACCAACTCAACCTTCAGTGACGATGGGATACAACCATGCCAGAGACAAGAGCTACTGTTTACCAAGCCCTTAGTCTGTTCTGTAACTCCTCCCCTCCTCCCACAGCCTTCTGGAGTAAATACTGCGATCACTCCCCTACACACGGCTGCACTGAGGCACCAGACCACCTAGGCCTCATCATGGAAAACAAGATGTTCTCTGAGATGAACGAGGTCACCCTCATGTCACAGCAAGCAGTGGCTCCACCAAAGAACACAGCAGGGCTGGAGAGACAACACAGAAGCCCTGCAACTGACCTGACACAGATGCCTGGGGTCCAACACCAGGTGTTCATTTCCCCCCGCATTAGCATCTTCTTCTAGTTTTAATAAAGGAGAAACTACAAGTTGTAAGTGTATTTCATGATAGTCACAACAATGCAGATCCTTCCACCAATTCTGAGGAACAAATAAAACAGCAGATTCTGTTCCAAAAATGCAGACAAACTTTTCCATAAGGCGAACAGCAGCCTCCCAGAGGATTCTCTGAGGATCACACTGGTCGATCTCTTTGCCTCATCAGACCAGATTTCTGGAATGAGACTTGAGGGCCGCAAGATGGAGGGGGGACAAGGAGAAGGAACTTGCCGCCAACCCAGAAATACGTTTATCAGTTACAATGCTTGAATGACAGAGTTTGAGCAATTTAAAAAGTTTTTCAAACTAAAACTGGAGCACTGCTCCTTCAAGAAAATCTAAATTGTTGATTCTAAGTTATCACATGTCCCCTTTACCAGAATATCAAATCTACTTATAAATAGAGATCAGTCCTGGGTGTTCATTGGAAGGACTGATGCTGAAGCTGAAACTCCAATACTTTGGCCACCTCATGCTAAGAGTTGACTCATTGGAAAAGACCCTGATGCTGGGAGGGATTGGGGGCAGGAGGAGAAGGGGACGACAGAGGATGAGATGGCTGGATGGCATCACCGACTCGGACATGAGTTTGGGTGAACTCCGGGAGTTGGTGATGGACAGGGAGGCCTGGCGTGCTGCGATTCATGGGGTCGCTAAGAGTCAGACATGACTGAGAGACTGGACTGAACTGAACTGAACCTAAATGTATTCCATACACAGACCAAGAATTCTAAGTCCTCCTTAAAAAGCCTGTTACCGCTCTTCAAGGGCCATTTTCCATCTGGCACCTCTTCCTCCTTGATGCAACTGCAACTCCTACCACTGTGTAGGCAACATACCCAACAGGAACAACAGAAGTGATGCTTGAAGACTGGCCAAAACTGATCTTGATCTATGGGGGACTTTCCTACCCTGACTCATGGTTCTCTCTTGTGCCAGTAAAGCAACAGTCCATTAGCTTCAGGCAAGATCATATGCTCCCTGCCTGCGGTCAGTGTTTACCCTGCTCATTTCTCAGCAGTTCCCAAACCAGATGACACGTGAACCCATTCTCTGAAACAAATGGTGCCAAAAATGATTCAGTCCTCATGGGCAGCCACAGAACCCAAGCAGCCCCAACCTGCGCAGGCCAGCGCAATGAGTGCTATGCCTGCCGGTGGAGGAACCAAGGCATGCCCTGCGCTATACCAGATCCCGTGCTCGGAGGGCAGTTTCCTCCGGGTCTCACAATACCTCGTTCAGGTGAACGCTCCCCTCAAGGGTATGCAAAGCGTCCCATGCTAACAGGACCAATACAGCAGCTTTGGACGTCCCTGGTGGTCCACTGATTAAGAACCTGCCTGCCTATGCAGGTGGCCCGAGTTCGACCCCTGATCTGGGAAGATTTCACACGCCGAGGGGCAGCTAACTCTTACTGAGTAAGTGGGAGTCCTCAACCTCCAATCTCCCATGTGGAAAATGGCAAAATGGTAAAGGGCTACAGCCTCCCTGGTCACAAGGCAACGGTCTCTGGAAGATACCACCACAGCTGACAGCAGGGTCAGCTGGGCAGCGCTGACTTCCTCTCTCCAGTTCTGGTGGGACACAGTGCAGTGGTGTCCTTTCAAACAAGCCAGGGTGCGAGGCCTCTCGGGAAGGTGGATGGGTCAGCGGGGAGGGGGCAACACGGCGGGTGGGGGATACAGGGTTTTTTTTGGGATGAGTCACATGAGATGTGAACTGTATCTTAATAAAGCTATTATTTTAAAATATCAACACAAAAAAGGGCGGCACTGCAGGGGTCACAACCAGCTTGGAGAAAGGTTCCAGTGACAATGTCAACACTGAGAGGAGTGGAAAGTATTTAAGAGGAGAGCACCTCCAATTGTGGCCACGGTAATGGCAGAAATGCACACAGGCAACTCAGAGAACCAATTCATGACCAATCAGTGAAGCTGCTCAGTTGTGTCCGACTCTGTGATCCCACAGACTGTAGCCTACCAGGCTCCTCCATCCACGGAATTTTCCAGGCAAGAGTACTGGAATGGGTTGCCATTTCCTGTGTGGATAAAAAGCGTAACTTCTAAAGGAAGTTATTTATTTATAAAGAGATAATAACTAAACACGTATGTGCAATTAAAAATAAATATTAGAAGAAACCCAACTTTCAATACCTCTCTGTAAGTCTGCACACTTAAATTGTACCAAAAAACTCTTTTACAAATCTTCTCCCTGACATATTGGGCCTGTCTGATGCTTGGGTATAAACGGTGCTTCACGTACTCTCATGTCTCTATCTGTACACCAGGCACGGTAACTTTAAGGAGGTGCCATGAGATGGGAACACAATGAAAAATCCAGCCTCTTGCCTCGTTTACGGGTGGGTAATGCACTCCTCAAACGTGAGCTGTCCTCTGTCCACTGTCCCAGTTCCTACAGAAAGTCCAGCGGGAGATGGAGGTCAGAGGATGGACTTGACAGTGTAAGTGGATAAGGGCGTATTAAGCCTGCCCTGGTGGAGGCGGAGGGTGAAGAAAGGGGTGACAGGTAAAGGAACAGAGCGCCAAAGCACATCCTGTTCACTTCTTACAAAAGAGACTTTTAAACTGGTTACAAGTGTGATAAAATGACCACCATTGTTAGCTTGGGGTCTCTTCATCCTGTCGATTTTCTTCAGTGCACTTTTCTATTCTTTCCAGAAACAGGATCAGGCTATATACGTTGTTTTGCCTTTCTTCCCGCCAGTAAAATCAGCTTTATTTTTCTCACCTAATGTTTAAAAAATACTGATAAAATACACACAATATAAAATTTACCTTTTTAACTATTTTGGGGTAGACAGTTCTCTGGCGTTAAGTACATTCACAATGTTGTACAATAATCACCACCATCTCCAGAACTTTTTCATCATCTCAAACTGAAACTCTATACATGTTAAGTAGTAACTTCCCACTCTGCCAAGCACTGCCCCCTGGAAACCACCATTCAACTTTCTGTCTCTATGATTTTGAGTAAAATTATTCAACATTTGTCTTCTGTTTTGCCACTTTTTCCCCCCAACTAAACTATATGGCTTAGACAGCCTGCTACATCTATCTATACATGATTCCTTTTAAAGGCTGTGTAATAGTCACACAAAATCGTAATGTATTTATCTACTTCCCTACCGACACTATTTCCAACTTTGAAATTACAATAATAATGCAGTGAGCATGCCTGTATCTGTCTTTGCATACCTGTGAAGTATTTCTGTAAGAAAAAGTCCTAGAAGTAGAACTGCCACTGGGACAGAGCATAGATTTTAAAAGATTGCACCTATTCTTTACTCTGACCTGACCCACAAGGTATGTGAGCTACTGCATCCTGGAGCACTAGGGTAACATTTTATATCAGGAAAGTTAACCAGGCAGAAGAGACAAGGAAAAACGTGGCTTCAGAGAGGTCCAGCCGGTCACTACTACAGTGACATGAGTGGAGGGTGGGGGCAGCAGGAACCAGCATTTGCCGGGAGCCTTCTCCGTCTGCATTCTTACCTAAGGAACAAAGGAAGAGATACCAATCTTCTTCATATTTATTAGAAGCTCATGTGTAAAAGGGGTTCGAAAGAAATCCTTAAGCTTTTAAAGAAAAACTGAGTGCCTTAGAAAACTCTCTCACGCTTCTCTGTCATGTTTCATACCACAGAAATATTTCAGGTAACTTTGTAAGCTTATGAATTTAGTATCTGGTTACTGGAAGATGTCAAAACTAAAGGTAAAATAGAAGGAGCCAACACACCCTCCCAGTCCCAAGTTTGGGAGTTCCCTGGAGGGAGGATATGACAGTAGGAAGAGCCGCCCCCCAACAAACAGGGCTGTGACCCCCAGGAGGCCATCAGGACTGCAACCAAGCTGATCTCTCCATCATCTCACCACCTGGGCTTCCTCCTCTTATGAGTCTCTCTGCATCTGTTTGTCCCAAGAGGGCAGGTGAGAAAACATCCTGACAGCCCCCAGGCTCCAGGACCACTAAGACATCAGAACTGCCATCTCCAGACACCTGTCTCACCTGGAGTGACCTCATTATCGTCTTCTCCCCTACTCAGTGGCACACATGGCAGGGCACAAGGCCTCCTGTCTTCTCCACTGCACCCACAGAGCCCAGCCCACACAGGGGAATTAAGGAGGGAGGGGAGAAGATAGAGAAGGATCTGGTGGAGGGTGAGGTGTAGCACGCTGTAGCCCCCCTAAACCCTTGAGGGGGCAGCTGACCCGGGAGAAAATCTGAGACAACTGTAGGCCTCTGTCCTGAAAATGCATACCCTCCCTGAACTCTGCATAAGATGTGTGGAGCTGGCGAGCACAGACCCTCTCTTCAGAACCCCTAATACATGGAATCAAATTACAGGAATGAGTCAGATACTAAGTCTTCAAAACAAGTCAGAACAAGGATGTTTTGTTCATGAAGTCAGATACAACTGAGAAGATGTGCGTTGACCTGCCAACAATTAAATATAAGGGATGATCAAGCCATCAAGAAGAAATGTACCGCAGGTAATTGGTAAGGTGGGCGTGAAGCCTAAGTGAACCTAACTTGAAAACAGATTTGGAAATTAGCTGCAAAGGAAAGAGCAGATGGCACTCGAAGTAACATGCAAAGAAAGAAGAGCTCTGGGTCAAGATGCCTGTAAATGAACAGCCTGTGGGCAGAGGGTGCAACACTAGTGAGAGGAGGAGGTCTGTGAGGAGACAAGGAGCAAAATCCCTACATTCTCCTGGAGGCCAAGGGTAAGACTCACTGTTCCACATGGAAAATTTGGACCATATGACACAGAGGGAGGAGGAGGGTCTTACACTGTGTGGCCCTACAGGTCCCTGACAGTCCTCAAGAGTTCACGGTTCGGGGCTCACTTTTGATTGAGTCCTGGCTACTCCATCACAACTTCTTCACTAAAAAGATATACAGGTGTTGTGACCCCTTCAAATGTGGCCACCATTGTCAAAAGGTCTCAAACGCAGGGTGTGATCAGTTAAGGCCAGAATGTGGGAACCCCTACAAGATAAATGACAGTTGTTTCAACAGATTAATTACAAAACAGAGTGACCATATACGTATCTCCGGGAGTTGGTGATGGACAGGGAGGCTTGGTGTGCTGCGATTCATGGGGTCGCAGAGTCGGAAACGACTGAGCGACTGAACTTAACTGATATACGTATCTAAGAGACACTTCATCAGATGCAATTGCAGACTTTATTTGGATCCTAGTTTGAACAAACTATTAAAAAAAAACAAAAAAAAAAAAACAATGAAACAATCAGGGCCATCTGACCATGACTAAATATTTGAGAAAAATCAAGAAATTATGGCATCACCAACTCAAGGGACATGAGTTCAAGCAAACTCCAGGAGATAGTAAAGGAGAGGGAAGCCTGGTGTGCTGCAGTTCATGGGATGGCAAATAGTTGGACGTGACTCTGTAAGTGAACAACAACAAACAAAAGGCCTACTGGTGTAGAAACTGTGGGTAGCCCCTTGTCTTGGTGATATGCCATGAAATACTTATGGATATTATAGTTTGGGGACAGGCCTCCTAAAATTTCAACTTTTTTTTTAAGGGGAGGGGAGGAAGGCAGAGTGTAAAGATCGGATAAAAGATCGGATAGGAGTTCCTAACTGCAGAGGCTGGTGATGGATGGATGGTTAACAGACCTAAACCACCTTATCCATCATTTTCGGAGACTCTTTTCCTTCAAATTCTGAGGATTCTGAGGTAAACACTTAACTCAATTTTGGGGGAAAAGGCTTCTTCCTTGCTACCAGAATATACTGCAAACACTAGAACTGCTTATTGCTAGTTGGTATGCAAATAAGCAAAAATATAATTTATTTAAAAAACAAAAATATGCTTTAAAATGTAATCACATGAAAGCAATCATTTACTATACAAAAATGTGTTCAATGTCTTTAAGGTGATTACCCCACGAGGTAAAATAACTTCACTTCAAGGAAAAATTCATCCCCAGCGCATCCTTTTGAGCCAAACAATGGAAAATTTTCACCTCAGCAAGCTGGCCTTGGGGAGGCTCAGTCTTAGCCCTGTTGCCTAGCGACGGGTGACATCTTCAGTGCTTACAGAAGTCTCTGGCACCCCTCTGAAAAAAAGACTGGCTACAGTTCATCAGTCAGTAGTCGTGCCTTCCTCAGACCTTCCACTGCTCAGACAGATATAGGGCTGGTGGATGTCACCTGCAAAGCCTTGAGACGAAAAGAAGTTTATTACATCTGCTAAACTGGCTTTTACAACTGTATCAACCCCAGTCCTAGCTCTCATCTGACTGATTCCTAACAATTCCTGCGAATTCTACTCTAAAGTCTAAAGTTACAAAGCAGGTAAACCAAGTAGAATACCAGCTAACCATTCAACTTTTTCCTCCAGAAAAAAATACCAAGTGATCAACTGGTTTATTACGTCAACATGATAACATATTCATTACGCCAATTTGATAAAAGTATATATCTTGCTCAGGTTTCTAATTTTGGTAGTGGTTAAAGTTAAAACAATAACAATACCAGCCTGAAACTTATCTTTAAATCCTAAACACCACGTTACAGGATGAAATTACACAAACTCCACAAGAGCAATCTATGTAAATAAGCATTTTAGTTCACTTAAAATGTTACCCTGCTAAAAATGCAAATACAGCAAATAATTAAATACTAGAATTCATGAAAACTACTGTAATCATGGTGCTTTATACAAAGTATCATAAAACTTGTGATCTGCAACATTTTTTGTTATCACTTTTCAGAACTTCCACTGCTTAAAACTATTCTTTCACATGATTATATCTTATTCTTGTTCTAGGTACATTTCACTACCAAAATGTTTCATTCCAAGCAGTGATTAGTTTTACTTCCCCAGTATCTAAGAGCACTAGATTTTACTGGTTTCTACATTTTCTTTTCACAACATTTGGACTCATTTTTCTGCAATTCGGCTATAAGAAATTGAATAAAATCCAAAAACGAAACTAATCACTTGGACGCAAGAGACAAAATGCAGTCTGCAATCAACCCAACGTGAAAGATCTGCACGCTCCATCCATGGTGAAGCTTATCACTATGAAGAAGACGTCCTCGGATCCATTTTAGGGCTTTGGGGGATAAGACGGTTAGGTTTGCAAATACCCCCCTCTCCTCCCGCTGACACCAGCTGACAAACCCAACTGACATTCAACACTCAAAATGGCTGCACAGCTGCCAGCCTCAGGTAACCGTACCTGAGGCACTGAGTTCTCCAGAAGACTCAGGGAGACCCCCATCAATAACCCGAGATATTGGACGCCAATGTCCTGGGGAGACCTCCCTCAACGACCCAGAGATCTTGCCCTCTTACAAAGAGCGGAGACTCCAATGACCAACAGAGACCCCGTATCACCAAAATATTCGGGAGACCCCCCCCCCCGTCAATGACCAGGGAAGATTCTGCCTCTCAAAATCAGGGGAGATCTTCTCTCCCCAGTAACCTGAAGAAATAATGCCTCTCTCAAGTGACCGGGGGAAATCTGGCCCCACAGGGACCCTGAGAGATCTCTCTTACACCCTTAACCGGGGAAGAACCCCTCCCACAAAACCTGGGGACACCCCTAATGACCAGAGACTTCGCTCCCTAAAGACCCAGAGAAACCCTCTTCCAAAGTCCCCGGGGCGGCAGGGCCGTAGGCCGAGGAAAGGTGGCATTACCTGCTGCCTCAGCCCGGTCCCTCGGAGCTTCCTTCCTATTGTTTCTCTCCCAGCAAGATGGCGGCCGCCGCGCCGAGCCCCGCCCCCTGCGTCTCACTCCCTGAGCCCCTCACTATTGGCTCGCACCGGGAGCCCAGCTCGCGGACTGGGCGGCCCAAAAAGCGCTGTTGCTAGGGCGCCCGGATTCGCTGTAGCCGCTTCCGGAAGGGGCGGAGAATGGGCGGAGTTAGGGAGAGGGTTGGACTCTTGTCTGCCTTCAAGGGAGAGGGTGGCCAAGGAGGTCAGGGTGGGTGGACAGATGGGCTTCGAACCCATGGGTGTAATAAGGGATGCCAGGGATACAGATGGATGAGCCAACTGTATCATTTTTCCTAGGACCGAGGAGTTTCCTGGGATGCAGGACTTCACATCGAGAGTGTGTGCAGCAACTTGGGAAGTTGGTCACCCTAGTAGATGGATGGACAGAGGGCTGGATGAGGTTGGATAGAAAGATAGACAAAAGAGTGGCTGTAGACGGGAGATAAAGGGCAGTTGTATGCATAGGCGGACAGATGACTGGATGTAGATGGAAGGACAAATGACTGGGTAATAGAGGGGTGAACAGAGGAAGGGCTGTTTAGTCCCTTTGTGGACTGGTGGGTGAGCCAGGGTTCAACCCAGGTTCCACCAAGCTCCACCCTTCAGTGCTTGTCTGAAGCTTGTTTGTCCTATGCCCTGTTGTTGGCCAGAAGGGCTCCCACCTGAGTGAATGTCAATGTGGCTGTCAAAGGCAAGGCAGGACAAGGATGCTACTGAGAGTGGGTAGGGCCTCCTACCTGTTCTCTGCTCTTAAGAAAAAAAAAAAAAAAAAATCAAAATCACCTGTGCTGGGAGCTCACAGAAGTGTGGATTCATGAACATACCCATTCATCCAACAAGTATTTATGGAGCACCTACGCGCCATACTGGAAATACAGCAGTGAGTGAACAAAAGCAGTAGGGGAAAAAAAGAAAAAGCCTGCCCTTATGATGACAGGCTGGAAAGATTTCCTGTGACCAGCTGATCTCTCCTCTCTTTGAAGCACCTTCCCTGTGTGGCTCCCAGGGCTCCATGCTTCTGGTTTCCTCTGCCGTCAGTGGTTTCTCGTCTGCATCTTCTCTCTGTCTACACTATTGCTCTCATAATCTTACCCAGGGTCATGACTTCAAATCCCACCTACATGTCAATCAGTCCCAAAGGTGTATGTCCAGTCAGACCTTTTCTGAGTGCCAGACTCAATCAATGTCCAGCTGTGGACTAGGCATCTCACTCTGACTTTCCTCTTGGCATCTCAAACTCAACTTGTGCCACCCTAGCTCCAGCTCATCCCCCAAAGCTACTCTACCCCAGCTCCACCAGCGCAAGTGATGGCAGCTCTCTCCTTCCTACTGCTCAGGCCAGTCACCTCAGAGTACATGTTGATGACTTTCTTTCCCACTTAGATTCAATGCATCAGAAAGTTTCCATAGAATCATCTACCCACAATGAAACCACTTCTTACCAGGTCCATGGCTTCCACCTAGTTCAAGGCACCACCATCTCTCCCCAGGACAATGTCTCAGTCATGTCCCAGTTTCTTCCTGCTGCCCTTGCCACCTTCAGTTTGTTCTTCTCACACCAGCCTGCTGCTGCTGCTTCTGCTAAGTCGCTTCAGTCGTGTCCGACTCTGTGCGACCCCATAGACGGCAGCCCACCAGGCTCCCCCGTCCCTGGGATTCTCCAGGCAAGAACACTGGAGTGGGTTTGCCATTTCCTTCTCCAATGCATGAAAGTGAAAAGTGAAAGAGTCAGTCATATCTGACTCTTAGCAACCCCATGGACTGCAACCTACCAGGCTCCTCCGCCCATGGGATTTTCCCGCCAAGAGTACTGGACTGGGTTTCCATTGCCTTCTCCGCCTCTCGTCAGCCTATGTATATATAAATCAGAACCTCTCCTACCCTGCTCAGAAGCCTGCAGTAGCAACTCCCTCAAAGAAAAGCCAGAGTGGAAGGGGCAACATTGTTCCCTATCACCTCTGCCAGCATCTCCTTTGTTTGCCTCTGGCACCATGGCTCACCTCCTAAAATTTCTAACATCTCACATTCTGTGCACTCTGGTGGCTCAGATGAAAATCTGTTTTGCTCACAGATGTATCCTGTCCCTTCCTCTGCCCACCCAATCTCCCATTCCAGTGCTCCTATGTGTGGGGAGGAGGCTGGACAGGGCGAGGTCTCCCTGGAGGCCATTCAGTTTTAATTCACTCTTCCATTCCTTCCATAAGTGCTTAATGCAGGCTTCCCCAGGTTAGACACTGGGTACCTGGCAAGAATGGACACAGCAGAAATTCAAATGACTTACCAAATCCTCATCCTCTCTTTAGTTAATGCAATGACTGTAAATATATAAAACTACTACATAGTTTTCTTGAAAACTATTACAAAGAGAAGAGAAAATGTTAAGGTGATAAATATAAGAAAATATAATTAAAATAAGAGCATTTACTAAAAATAAGCAAGAAAAACAGTTAACTATAAAATATTTAGGAATAAAATTATCAAGAAAAGTATAGGAACTATATAGGTGAGAAACCTCTAAAATATTATTAAATGACATGAAACTTACAGAACATTATTAAAGGATAAGATAAGAACAAGTGGAAAAATACTAAATTCCTGATGTGGTGTGTGGTCCAGATCTCAACTCTCAGCTCTCTCTCTGAGAATGGTCCTCAGCAGAAGGCAACCACCTCACCCAAGGTTAATCACCGCCACCCTGAAGGTAACCCCTTGGCATCCTAGTTACTATTTCTCCTGCAAAGGTAACCACTATTCTGATTTTCATTACCATAGACAAATTTTGTCCATCTAAAATTTCATATAGATTGACTGATACAATATGTACTTTTCATAGGGCTTTTTTATTCAACATTATATCTGTGAGTTTCATCCATACTGTTGTGTATTGCTTTAGTCTTTTCTTTTCCATGTCTTCATAGTATTCCACTACATGACTGCATATATCACCATCATCCTTAGCTTATTGACTTTTGTCTTCATGCTTGTGGACCCAGCTTTACAAGGTGGTAATTGTCTCTCCAGACATCACATTAGTATGCAAAGCAGAAGAAAATCCTGCTGTTGGCGCCACCCACATCTTTCTCCTTTATCTGGTAAGCAAACACCTTTCCAGAACTCCCAGTAGACTTATATTTATTTCCCAATGATTAAAACTGGGTCATCTGTGGCCACTCCTAGATATAAGGAGATTAAGAGATGAGGGAATGAGGTCAGGGGATCACTTGGGACTGGACACTTGCTGCTCTGGACAAAATTCAGGTTTGTTAGCAAAGATCAAGGGGAAAAGGGTATTGTGAGGCAAGCAACAAAACCTTACAAAGTGAAAAGATGTTCAAATTCATCAGAAAGCAAGGAATGCAAATCAAAGTGAAAACTTTAACAATGGAAAAACTATGGAGACAGTAAAAAGATCAGTGGTTGCCAGGCATTTGATAGGGAGGGAGAGATAGGTAAAGCACAAGAAATTTTTTAGGGCAGTGAAAATACACCCTATGATACTATTGATACAATGGTGCTTGTTGTTTAGTCGCTGTAAGTCGTGTCTGACTCTTTTGCCACCCCCTGGGGTCCAGGGGGTTCTCCAGGTAAGAATACTGGAGTGGGTTGCCATTTCCTTCTCCAGGGGATCTTCCCGACCCAGGGATCGAACATGCAACTCTTGCATTGCAGGCAGATTCTTTACCCCTGAGCCACCTAGGAAGCCCTGAAATAATGGTAGATACACGTTATTAGACATTTGTAAAAACCTATGAAATGTACAACACAAAGAACAGACTCTGTAAACTATGGACTTTGGTTGATGATGTGTTACCACTGGGTCACTGACTGGAACAAACTATGATACTAGTGCAGGGTGTCGATGGTGAGCAAAGCTGTGTGTCGCAGGAGAAGGGGTTATATGAGGACTCTTGGTACTTTCCGCTCAATTTTGCTGTGAACCTGAAACTGATCTAAAAAAGTCTATTTTTTTTTTTAAGAGTAATAATGAGAATAAGTCACTTTAAACTGCAGGGGGCACAGGTTCAATTCCTGGTCAGGGAACTAACATCCCACATGATGCATGGTGTGGACAATAAGAAAAAACAAAGGAAAAAGAGAAAAAGAGCTACACCAGGTCTGGCTTTCAGGGATGTGAGGAAAAATATTTAGCAAACACTGTTGCTAAAGGTAAGATCAGTTATAGCCTTTTTGGAAAGCAATTGTGTGTGTGTGTGTGTGTGTGAGAAAGAGAGAGAGAGAGAGATGCCCAGGCTTAGTTGCTCCATGGCATGTGGGATCTTTCTGGACCAGGAATCGAACCTGTAGCTCCTGCATTGGCAGGTGGATTCTTTACCACTGAACCACCAGGGAAGCCCTGGAAAGAAATTTAACAAGCTCCAATAAAATAAAAATACATATGCTTTTGAACTCTAATCCCAATGTTAAGATTCTCCCTTATAGAAATAAGTATAGTAAAAAGAAAATTGCAAAGTGATGGCCCATCCATGGGCACCGTCGGGACATTTGGTATCTCCATAGTGTTCTGGTTACTAGGTTGTGTAATATATTACCCAAATTTAGTGGCTTAAAACAATATTTCAATTTTGCTCACAAACCTGTCCTTTGTGAAGAATTCAGTAGAGACTGCTCTTCTCTGCTGCATTTTAAAAACTAGGGCTGGAATCATTTGAAGGCTCCTCACTTGAAGTCTGGTGTTTGATGTTGGCTGTCAGCGAAGACTGTTTTCCTCTGGCCACGCTGCATGACTTGTGAAATCTTAGTTCCCTGACCAGGGATGGAACCCGGGCTCTCAGCAGTGAGCACCCCAAGTCCTAACTTCTGGACTACCAGGAAATTCCCTGTGAGTTAAGACTTTACCTGGAGCTGGAACACCCATACGTGGCCCCTGCATGTTCCCTGGGCTTCCCCCACAACAGGGTGGCTAGGTTCCAAGGATGATTGTCCCGAGAGAGAGGAAAGGAAGCCAGACAAAAGCTGTATCATCTTTCTTTCTTTTTTTTTTTTTTTGGCAAAAACAAACTTTGTATTGAAATATAGTTGATTTACAATGTTGTGTTAATTTCTGCCATACAGCAAAGTGATTCAGTTAGAGAGTCTTTTTCATATTCTTTTCCATTATGGTTTATCACAGGATATTGAATAAGTTTCTGTGCTATACCATAGAATCTTATTTTTTATCCATCCTATCTATAATAGTTTGTAGTTGTTAATACCAGTAATCCCAAACTCCCAATTTGTCCCTCCCCCTTGACAACCACCAGTCTTTCTGTACATCTGTGAGTCTGCTTCTTTCACCAGTGAACCAGCAAAGTCGCTCAGTCATGTCTGACTCTTTGCGACTCCATGGACTATAGCCTACCAGGCTCCTCCATCCATGGAATTTTCCAGGCAAGAGTACCAGAGTGGGCTGCCATTTCCTTCTCCATGTATCATCTTTCTAACCTAGACTCAGAAGTCACAGAGTCATTTCTGCTTCATTCTCTTCATTAGAGTCAAAGTCACTAAGACCAGGCCTTATCCAAGGAGAGGGAAATTAGACTTCACATTTTGTGGGAGAAGTATCGAAAAGTGTGGGGACCTGTTTTAAGTCACCATCAAAAAGGAGGACTTGGAATAAATAATGCCACTTGATTTAGGGGACCTACCACAAAGTTGAGATGAGAAAAGTAAGATAAAGAAAAATGTATACAAAAATGATCTAAATATGTAAAACAAAGACAAACCACTCTGTAAATGTGTGTATATAGTATGTATATATATATATACACATACTATATGTGTGTATATATGTATAGTGTATATATATATACACACACACACTATATATATGTGTATACATATGATTATATAAGCAAGGAGAGATATAGGGAACATATTCTGGTAACCACAGGTTCTAGAGAGTAGTGATGATAGAAGGGAGAGGCAGAGGAAGCAAAAGAGAGAAAGACAAGACTGTTCAAAACTAGCAGTGAGGATGGCTTCTCCTTTCTGCATTTAATTACAGGTATATATTTCACTGTATGAGGAAAGTGATTCCTTAGATATGTTTAGGTGGTAAAAACGAATCAAGAAAGTGATGACCACCTTACCTTAAAACTCAGGATAGAGCAGGAGGGAATGACTGGTGGGCCACAAGAGGGGCTGCACGGCCCTGACGGTGTCTTCATCTGGGCTGCACTCCAAGTTTCTGGCCTATGGGAAACCATTGAGTGGAATGTCTTTGTCTTGCACAGCTTTGGTATATTCCACATTTTTAAAAATTAAAGGGTGGTGGGAGGGAGGCTCAAGAGGGAGGATACTTAGAGCCAATTCATGTTGTGCAGTGGAAACTCTCATAACACTGAAAAGCAATTATCCTCCAATTAAAAAAAATTTAAAGAATAAAATTTTAAAAAGAAAAAAAAATGAAAGAAAAGCAAACCTTTCAGCAAGTTCCCAGTAGGAAGAGTGGAGAGCCAGGAGAAGGACCCTGACCTGGGGCCACCAGACCCTCAGATCATCGGATGTCCCAGGTGGAGGTCTAAATCCAAGGTGTTCAACAGGGAGGTAACACCCCAGGGCTGTCCCTGCTGAAACCTCCCAAGGAGGGAGAGAGCAGAACCCAGAGTGGAGCCCTGGGGCATTTCAACCTTTAACTATAACTATATTTAACTACATTATATTTCAACCTTTAACTATAGTCCACACCTGGCAATGGAGGTGGGAAGAAAACCAGGAGACCTGGATGCTCCTGGGAAGGTGGTTCTTGTGGTAGAAGGGAGAAGTCTGCCATGGTGGATCAGGCTGAGACTCCAGAGGGTCGGCTCTGTTCTCAACTGCTCAGCAGCTCTGTCCGCCCCGTTAGCCACCGGGAAGCGCAGAGCAGGGCTGGGCTGTGAGGGACGGGAGGTAGGGCGCAACTGCAGGCAAGTCTTAGGGCTTTTGCCAGTGAAGGGAGAACAGTGGGGCAGGAGCGAGCAGAGCATGTGGCGATCAGAGGAGGAGCCCGGCGCTTCCAACCCATTGCTTCTCTTTTCTGCCTGAAAATCAGGAGAGGCCATTGCTAGGGGAGGGTGAGCAGGGATTGCAAGAGGCTAGAGGACAGGGCTGGACTGTGAGCAGCGTGAGGGGCCTGGAGGTGAAGGATGGAGGGGAGGTGCTGATCAGAGACCTCATCTCAGGGACGTATAAGTAACCAGGCCCCAGGCAGGAATGGGCTGTGAGGTCAAAGAGGCCGTCCGAAGGTGCAGGGGACCAGCGTTGGACCAGGAGATCAAGGCAGCCCTTCTATGCTGGAGAGGACGGCAGCAGAGAGCTTGAGGTATGTGTGTGAACAGCTGTGGCGCCTTGTCTTCCCGCCAGCCCTGGGCTGGGGCTGTGAGGTAGCGCTCCTCTCTGCCAGGGCCTGGGCCAGGGGAGGGCCGGGGCTGGGAGTACATAGAGTTGTTCTGGAATCAGATGTCTCTTGGAGTTCCTTTCCCTTCTGGTTTCTCAAACTGAGCTGGCCATTCTCACTCAACCCTGTCTCCTCCCGCCTGGAGTCCTCCCAGGACCCCTAGTCCTCAACGGTTGGATGAGCATCTCTGAGTAGGGAACATGATGTTCCCACCCGGGCAGGGGAGGGGCTCAAATCCCAGATGTCTCCCTCTCACCCCTGGCCAGCCCTGGGATTAGGCCATGGTGGGAGGGACTGGCTGCAGATCACTCCTAAGATTTTTCTTTTTTTCCCTCAACACATACATCCTTGACACATACACCCTTGTCACCAGCTCATGCGGGGAGTAGAGAGTCTAGTGAGGCAGCTGGAAGAATTTCCATTGTGCTGGAAGCCAGGCTGGTCGGTCGTGGTGGGCCCTGCATCTCTACTCTTACGGTACTTTCACCAGCATGTTGTCAACCTGGCACTTCAACCTAGTCCGGAATGTGAGGCTCACCCTCCTGTTATAGTTTTACCCATGGATCAGGTATGAGGATAACTCACCCTAGCCTGAAATTTTGAGGTCAGCTCTGTCAGGGAGTAGGGGCTGCTTTTCCTGTGAGCTGGTGATGTCCAGCTTAAAGTGAGCACAGCGGGAGACCGCACCAGCCACCAGGCCCCAGCCCCTGACAGTAATTATGCCTTGGCCCAGCCCAGGCAGATGAGAGGCAAGGCTGGGAACCTCCTGGACTGTTGCCTGTGGGCAAAGCCAAGGGCAGGGGTTGTGTGGATGCCTTCCCATGAGTCTACCTCTTTCTTCACAGTGGAGCAAGCCAAGGCCCTAGATGAGGGCTCCAACTCACCGTTGTCTGGTGGGGCCTCGGGCAGGAGCTGTCAGCTGGGTGGAATCATCCTGAGTTCTCAGGCAGACGCAGTGCCTGAGTTTGGGGTCTGTGGGGGTCATATACCCTCTGTCCCCCAGCTCCATCCTGCTTGGGAAAGTGTTCAGGCTTCCAGAGCTGCCAGGGGGCAGAGCCTGTCATCTGGGGTTCAGGCCAATTCCTGGGGGCCTTTCAGCCCATGCATGGCCCCATTTCTCACCCTGGGCCAGCTGCACAGCTCTGGGACAGGACACCCAGGGGCCAAGGGGTCTCCTGCAGGATTCCGACTTGCCTGGAACTAAGGCGCATGTGCCTCAAGAGGCCTCTTCCCCCGCCTGTCCCGCAGGCCTGAGGCTCAGTTGCTCCTTCAGCTGCCTAGGATGGGCTGAGGGCAGGCCTGGGAATGTGTACTAACTACAGGTGTCCCTTCATGCCCAGAAGAAAAACGTCCAATTTAACCATGCTTGAAAGTGCTGTTTTTGCTTATTGGGTGGGCCTGGACTTTAGCTCTCCCTTTTCAGTTGTGTGTTAAAACAAACAAACAAACAAATCCAAGTGCACACCCCTCCTTCCTCTTTCTGGGGGTGGAGGGCCTGGCCAGAGAGGAGATTGCTAGATCCTTGCTCTCAGGAGCACACACAGTAGCCTCTGACCCTTGCCCTGCAGTTCTGCCGAGGGAGGAAGGGCCGTGAAGCCCTGGCCGATACCATCTGTTTCCATTGCCTTCCCCAAGAGTGGACTGGCATGCACCCATTCTTCCGCCTGCGGGGATGGACTGACTGATGAACAGTCAGGTCCTGCTGGCTTCTGAGCGTCGGGACAGCGCCCAGTCCCCCTTTGATTTCATGTTCCAGCCTACTCAGCCTCCAGCATTGTAGTCTTCAGATGGGCTGCACACTGCTTGACCCTGTGTACTTAAAGACAAGCCAGATGACCAGTTTTAGAGGATAGAAAGATTCTCCAGGATGGAGGATTCTGTTGGGGAAGAAGTCAAAGAGGAAGGGGAAGAAATGTCACACACTAAAGACACGGAAGCAACCAGGTCAGCAAGGCATCTCTGGCCAAATTTCATCTGGATATTTAGGGTGACTATGGACGGAGGAGCCTGGTGGGCTGCAGTCCATGGGGTAGCGAAGAGTTGGACACGACTGAGCGAATTCCCTTTCACTTTTCACGTTCATGCATTGGAGAAGGAAATGGCAACCCACTCCAATGTTCTTTTTTTTTTTTTCCACTCCAATGTTCTTGCCTGGAGAATCCCAGGGACGGGGGAGCCTGGTGGGCTGCTGCACCACCAGGGGTTGCACAGAGTTGGACACGACTGAAGTGACTTAGCAGCAGCAGCAGCAGCAGCAGCATGAAGATGACAATTTCTGAGAAGTCCTTACCTGGAGGGAGCCTTGCGTAAAAATCTTAAATCTTGTCTTTCTCTTTGGCCGGCTCCCCAGATGCTTTGGGAACCATAATCATGTGATGCAAGTCAAGGCAGTGAGGGACGCTGTGTGCTTGTGTGTCCAAACTGCTCACTTTAAGAGGCAAAGGGAGGGACTTCTCTGGTGGTCCAATGGCTAAGACTCTACTCTCGCAATGGAGGGGGCCGGGGTTCAATCCCTGGTCGGTGAACGAAATCCCACACGGTAAAACTACTAGTTCACCTGCTGGGACTTCCCTGGTGGTCCAGTGGCTAAGACTTCACACTCCCAATGCTGAGCACCTGGGTTTGATCCCTGGTCAGGGAATTAGATACCACAGGACACAACTAACACTCAGCACAGCCAAACAAGTAAACAAATAAAAGTAAGTATTAAAAAAAAGAGCCCACTTGCTGCAGCAGAGACCTGGTATATATAAATAAATATATAAATAACAATTTTTTAATAAATATTAAAAAAAAAAAAGAAAAGGCTGTGAGAGTCATATACAGAAGAGGAGCATGACCAAGGGCAACCACAGGCACTGGGAGCGTGATCATCCTTGAGGCAGGAGACTAGAGCTGCTCTCTATGTGAGTCCAGAAACACGAGGATAAGCTCCAGAGCACTGGAGGAAAGGTCCAGGAATGCCCTTCAGACCCCAGTATCATAACTCTTGATAATTTCTGGAATTTAAGCACTGTCAGGAATATCCACTGCAGGTAATCAAGATTTTGTTCCATGAGCAAATGAGCTGAGTCAGACCTAACTGTTGTTTGTTGTTCAGTCACTCAGCTGTGTCCAACTTTGCGACCCTATGGACTGCAGCACACCAGGCTTCCCCGTCCTACACTATCGCCTGGAGTTTGCTCAAACTCATGTCCATTGAGTTGGTGATGCCATCCAACCATCTCATCCTCTGTTGTCCCCTTCTTCTGCCCTCAATCTTTCCCAGCATCACAGTCTTTTCCAGCGACTCAGCTTTTCACATCAGATGGCCAAAGTATTGGAGCTTCAGCTTCAGCATCAGTGCTTCCAATGAATATTCAGGACTGATTTCCTTTAAGATTGATTGGTTTGATCTCCTTGCTGTTCAAGGGGCTCTCAAGAGTCGTTTACAGCACCACAGTTCAAAAGCATCAATGCTTTGGTGCTCGGCCTTCTTTATGGTCCAACTCTCCTGTACATGACTACTGAAAAAACCATAGCTTTGACTAGAAGGACCTTTTTGGCAAAGTGATGTCTTTGCTTTTTCATATGCTGTCTAGGTTTGTCATAGCTTTTCTTTCAAGGAGCAAGTGTCTTTTAATCTCATGGCTTCTGTCACCATCCACAGTGATTTTGGAGCCCAAGAATAAATAGTCTGTCACTGTTTTCGTTTTTCCCCATCTATTTGTCATGAAGTGATGGGACCAGATGCCATGATCTAAGGTTTTTTTTTTTTAATATTTATTTTCTTTTGGTTGGGCCAGGTCTTAGTTGCAGCACTTGGGATCTTGGATCTTAGTTGTGGCAGGTAGAATTTTGTTGCAGCATGTGGGATCTAGTTCCCTGACCAGGGATCAAATCCAGTCCCCCTGCACTGGGAGCACACTGTCTTAGTCACTGAACCACCACCAGTTAAGTCCCCATTTTAGTTTTTTTGAATGTTGAGTTTTAAGTCAGCTTTTTGACTCTCCTCTTTCACCTTTATCAAGAGGCTCTTTAGCTCCTCTTCACTTTCTGCCATTAGGGTGGTATCATCTGCATATCTGAGGTTATTGATATTTCTTCTGGCAATCTTGATTCCAGCTTGCGCTTCATCTAGCCTGGTATTTTGCATGATGTACTCTGCACAGAAGTTAAATAAGCAGGGTGACAATATAGTCTTGACATACTCCTTTCCCAAGTTGAAACCAGTCCATTGTTCCATGTCTGGTTCTAACTGCTGCTTATTGACCTACAGGTTTCTCAGGAGGTATGTAAGGTGATCCGGTATTCCTACCTCTTTAAGGATTTTCCATAGTTTGTTGTGATCCACACAGTCAAAGGCTTTAGCATAGTCAATGAGGCAGAAGTAGATATTTTTCTGGAATTCCCTTGCATTTTCTATGATCCAGTGGATGTTGGCAACTTGATCTCTGGTTCTTCTGTCTTTTCCAGACCCAGCTTGTACATCTGGAAGTTCTCAGTTCACATACTATTGAAACCTAGCTTGAAGAATTTTGAGTATCACCTTGCTAAATTGTGCGGCAGTTTGAACATTCTTTTTGGCATTGCATTTCTTTGGGATTAGAATGAAAACTGACATTTTCCAGTTCTGTGGTCACTGCTGTGTTTTCCAAATTTTATTGGCATGTTGAGTGCAGCACTTTAATATCATCTTTTAGGATTTGAAATACCTCAGCTGAAATTTCATCACATTCACTAGCTTTGTTCATAGTGAAACTTCCTAAGGCCCACTTGACTTCACATTCCAGGATGTCTGGCTCTAGATGAGTGATCATACCATCATGGTTATCTGGGTCATTAAGACCTTTTCTGTGTACTCTTGCCAACTCTTAATATCTTCTGCTTCCATTAGGTCCATACCATTTCTGGCCTTTATTTTACCCATCTTTGCCCTTCATATCTCTAATTTTCTAATATATATATTTTCTAATTTTCTTGAAGAGATCTCTAGTCTTTTCCATTCTTTTGTTTTCCTCTATTTCTTTGCACTGTTCACTTAACAAGGCTTTCTTATCTCTCCTTGTTATTCTTTGGAACTCTACATTAGAATGGGTGTATCTTTCCTTTTCTCCTTTGCCTTTTACTTCTTTTCTCAGCTATTTTTAAGTCCACCTCAGAAAACCATTTTGCCTTTTTGCATTTCTTTTTCTTTGGGATGGTTTTGATCACTGACTCCTGTACAATGTTATGAACCTGCATCCATAGTTCTTCAGGTACTCTATCAGATCTAATCCCTTGAATTTGTCACTTCCACTGTATAATCATAAGGGATTTGATGTAGGTCATATCTGAATGACCTAGTGGTTTTCCCTACTATCTTCAATTTAAGTCTGAATTTTGCAATAAGGAGTTCATGATCTGAGTCACAGTCAGCTCCCAGTCTTCTTTTTGCTGACTGTATAAAGCTACTTCCACTGGACATGGAACAACAGACTGGTTCCAAATCAGGAAAGGAGTCCATCAAGGCAGCCTATTGTCACCCTGCTTATTTAACTTATATGCAAAGTACATCATGTGAAATGCCAGGCTGGATGAAGCACAAGCTGGAATCAAGATTGCCAGGAGAAATATCAATAACCTCAGATATGCAGATGACACCAGCCTTATGGCAGAAAGCAAAGAACTAAAGAGCCTCGTGATGAAAGTCAAAGAGGGGAGTCAAAAAGTTGGCTTAAAGCTCAACATTCAGAAAACTAAGATCATGGCATCCAGTCCCATAACGTCATGACAAATAGACGTGGAAACAATGGAAACAGTGACCTTATTTTTTGGGGGCTCCAAAATCACTGCAGATGGTGACTGCAGCCATGAAATTAAGATACTTGCTCCTTGGAAGAAAAGCTATGACCAACCTAGACAGCATATTAAAAAGACATTACTTAAAAAAAAAAAAAAAAAGACATTACTTTGCCAACAAAGGTCTGTCTAGACAAAGCTATGGTTCTTCCAGTAGTCATTTATGGGTGTGAGAGTTGGACTATAAAGAAAGCTGAGCGCTGAATTGATGCTTTTGAACTATGGTGTTGGAGAAGACTCTTGAGAGTCCCTTGGACTGCAAGGAGATCCAACCAGTCCATCCTAAAGGAGATCAGTCCTGAATATTCAGTGGAAGAACTGATGCTGAAGCTGAAACTCCAGTACTTTGGCCACTTGATTTGAAGTGACTAACTTCCAGTCAACTTTCAGTTGACTCACTTCCAGTGACCCTGATGCTGGGAAAGTTTGAAGGAGCGAGGAGAAGGGGACGACAGAGGATGAGATGGTTGGATGGCATCACTGACTCGATGGCCATGAGTCTGAGCAAGCTCTGGGAGTTGGTGATGGACAGGGAAGCCTGACATGCTGCAGTCCATGAGGTCGCAAAGAGTCGGACATGACTGAGTGACTGAACGTACTAAGAGCTTCTTCATCTTCAGCTTCAATGAATATAATCGATCTGATTTCAGTATTGACCATCTGGTGATGTCCATGTGTTGTTGAAGAGGGTATTTGCTTTGACCAGTGTGTTCTCTTAGCAAAACTCTGTTACCTTTGCCCTGTTTCATTTTGTACTCCAAGGCCAAACTTGCCTGTTACTCCAGGTATCTCTTGACTTCCTACTTCTGCATTCCAGTCCCCTACGAGGAAAAGGACATCTTTTTTGGTGTTAGTTGTAGAAGGTCTTGTAGGTTTTCAATGAACTGTTCAGCTTCTTCGGCATTAGTAATTGGGGCATGGACTTGGATTACTGTTATATTGAATGATTTGCCTTGGAAATGAACCAAAATCATTCTATCATTTTTGAGATTGCAACTAAGTACTGCATTTCAGACTCTTGTTGACTATGAGGACTACTCCATTTCTTTTAGGGGATTCTTGCCCACAGTAGTAGATATAATGGTCATTTGAATGAAATTTGCCCATTCCCATCCATTTTAGTTCACTGATTCCTAAAATGTCCGTGTTCACTCCTGCCATCTTCTGTTTGACCACTTCCAATTTAACCTTCAATCATTGACCTAACATTTTAGGTTTCTCTGCAGTATTGTTTGTTACAGCTTTACTTTCAAACACATCCACAACTGGGTTTTGTTTCTGCTTTGGCTCAGCCTCTTCATCCCTTTTGGATCTGTTTCTCTGCTCTTCTCCAGTAGCATATTGGACACCTACCAACCTGGGGGATTCATCTTTAGGTGTCATTTCTTTTTGCCCTTTCACACTGCTCATTGGATTCCCTGGTGGCTCAGATGGTAAAGAATCTGCCTGCAATGCAGGAGACCCAGGTTTGATCCTTGGGTCAGGAGGATCCCCTCCGTGGAAAAGCGAAGGGCTGCCCACTCCAGTATTCTTGCCTGGAGAATTCCATGGACAAAGGAACCTGGTGGGCTATAGTCCATGGGGTCGCAAAGAGTTGGACACAACTGAGCAACTAATACTTTTAGACCTAATTACTGACATTCTAATTCAGAACTTAGATAACACTCATCTGAATTCACAAATGATTATTTAGTATGTTCCTGGCTGATGCTCTGCATTTCTCCAAACAATCAGATAACGGCATGTATTGCTGGCCATCATCTGTGATGGGACATTTGTCTTGAGAGAGAATGTGTAAAGAAAGCAAAATTCATATTTAACATGAATGATGTGAAACAACTCTAATCTCCTTTATCACATTATAAGTAATATAGTTTCAGTTCTGTTGTTAAAAAGTTGATGCACTAAAATCACTAAAGATATATTCAGTTAATTTGATGGCACAACTTTCTAGCTTCCTGTTAGAACATATAATAGAAAGCAAAGTCCTCATATAATGTTCACTTTTCAAGGCAAAGGCTGTGGACCATATGATCCTGTCATTTTCCTGGCACTTCTTAAGTGTTCATAGTAATACCACCACCAAAACCACAAAGGCCAAACCACATTTAATGTTTAAAGCCTCGAAACAAGGCCAGTTTGGCTTTGCATAGCTCAGCAACCAGTTTCTCAGACGCCTATCACGTGGGTGTTTTGTATATTCACCTGTTACTTAGCCCTTTTGTAATGTCAGGTGAAGGCAAGATCGATGTGGAACATGATTTTGTTATAGAATGAGCTTCCTTTGGTCACCAGGAAAGAAACTGTAAATACAGTGGGCTATCACAGAGGCGTTGCTAGTTCTGTTTGTAACAATGCTGTTGTTTAGTCGTTGTGTCTGACTCTTTGTGACCCTGTTGACTGTAACCTGACAGGCTCCTCTGTCTATGGGATTCCACAGCAAGAATAGTGGATTGGGTGCCATTTCCTTCTCTGGGCATCTTCCCAACCCAGGGATAGAAATTGTGTCTCCTGCATTGGCAGGCAGATTCTGTATCTCTGAGCCACTAGGGAAGCCAATAACTACGCTACAGAGAAGGAAGTAATTAATATTGTCAGATAGGAGATGTTCTCTACTGGGCTTCATTAGTGAGCATATCATTCCCCAGCAAGAGACATACTGGATGCCCTTGTATACCATCCCCAAATGATTCAAATAGCATGCTGTGGTGGTTTATTTTATGTGTCAACTTATGGGCCATGGGGTGCCCAGGTATTTGGTCCAACACTGTTCTGAGAGTTTCTGTAAAGGTGGTTTTGGATGACATTAACATTGAAATCAGGCTTCCCAGGTGGCGCTAGTGGTAAAGAACCTGCCTGCCAAGGCAGAAGACAGAAGAGACTCAGATTCGATCCCTGGGTTGGGAAGATCCCCTGGAGGAGGGCATGGCAACCCACTCCAGTATTCTTGCCTGGAATATCTCATGGACAGAGGAGCCTGGTGGTCTATAGTCCATAGGGTTGCAAAGAATCAGATACGACTGAAGCAACTTAACATGCATGCACACAACATTCAATCAATGAACTCAGTACAGCAGATTGCCCTCCCTAATGTGGGCAGGCCTCATCCAATCAGTTAAAGGTCTGAACGTAACAAAAAGCCTGGCTCTCCCAAGAAAGAGAGAATTATCCTGCCTGACTGCCTTCATAGTGGGATGTCATCTCTTCCTGAGTCTTTAACCTACTAGTCTTTGGATGAGAACAATGCTATTGACTCTCAGTTCTCAGGTCTTCAGACTCAGCCTGGAATTGAACTATCAGCATTTCTAGGTCTACAACTTGCCAACTCGCCCTGCATATCTAGGGACTTGCCTGTTTCCATAGCTGTGTGAGCCAATTCTCTATAATCTCTCTTTCTACCTGCCTCCCTTTTTGGCTGCAGGATCTTAGTTCCCTGACCAGGGATTGAACCTGTGCCCCCTGCAGTGGAAGCGCAGAGTCCTAACCACTGAACCACAAGGGAAGTCCCCTTTCTAATTTTCAAGAGCTCACACCCAAATCTCAATAATGTATCCGCCAGATGAATGCTGTGATGGCCTAGAGTCCTGAAAGGAGAGGACAAAAACAACACAAGGTTGCACCAAAGATTCAGACGTGATTTGTCAGCCTTTATTAACCAAGAGCAAAGCCGAGCCCTAGAGTTTCCTTTTAAAAAACCCAACCTTCTTTATGGCAAACAATGATTTTAAGTATATGTTCAATACTACAGAGCAAGAATTGATTACTTTCTAATCACTTATTCTTCAGAGATTAAAATACAAGTGTAAAACAGGTTAAAACAAGATTCTCCCCCGTGATTTAAAAATAATTCTAATTGAAAGACATTTCAAACAGTATGTGTAGAACTCAGGACCAAAAAGACCTTACAACATTTTTACCTTTGAGGTAGCACAATAATGCTGAATTAGATTTCTTTTACTACAATGAGCTCAGAAAAACAATGAGGAATCTACCTTTCACTCAAGGTGGCCTAAATGGTTTTTTGCAAATCCCCCATGAGTTTGGTGACAGTTTTCTCCTATTTTTTTTTTCCCTTGAAGTATAAAGATAGCCCTGCAGTGTGTAAAAGGAAACCCACGGGAAGGCTGCTTCCCATAAAATAGACATTAGAATCATTGAGCAACGTCAGCAGTCAAGACAGGAGGAACAAGAGGTAATTGTAGTGAAAAGCCAAAACAACTTGTATCTTGGCGAGATTGGTTTACAAGTGCATGTCAAGAACAAAAATTCCAACATTGGCCAACTGAAAACAAAATATAAAAGATGACATTCATGGGTCTTTTTCCTTTTGCTCTGTGCAAAAATGCTCTTTTAATTTCCATAAATGAGAAGATTGTTTGTACACTATGACAGGACATGGAGATGCTGTGTGTCCAGGGGGTGCTGGGCGCCAGTGGCACCTCACTGACCATTGTGACTAGAGAATCTGGGCAGTAAGAGGATGAACAGTACCTCTCCTGGCTGGAGAATCATCTCTTGACACTTCGCTGCTGAATTCACTCATTAAACCATTCAAAGAAAAGCTCCGCCCGGATTTCTGAGAATCTACTGCAATCATACATAACACATTAACATGTAAGTATGAAGGATTAAGAGGACAGGGAAGATGAAACCTTCCTTCAGAGAATACAACCAAAAGAAGAGGGTGAGGGGGGTGTGATAAAGTGGGGCCAGTTGGAAAAATAATACTGCAGATTAGACCTCAAGGCTCTCAGGAACAACCTCCACCATGCAAAATCAATAGCAAAGCCAGAACGGAGGGCATGAAGCTCTAACCCATCCTAGAAGAGAACGATATAAAACAATGATCAGAAAGATCTCTTCCCAATAGATGCTCCTCCCCGTGAGGCTCAGCTCTCAGCACAGGGCTTGCACAACATGGTGTGGACAGTAGCGTCCAGAGTCAAACTTGGTCTGCTGCCTTCGACTCCCCGTGCTGTAAGGAAAAACTGGAACACTGTCAGGCTCATGGTGCCTTGGTAACAGCTGTGTCCTTTTCACTCACACTGGTCCCTTGACTCCCTTCCTCAAGCCAGACCCTCAAGGGGCCCTAAAGGCAGTGAGGGTTTGGACTGATGATCCATATGTCCATCTGCAGTTAGAGCAGGAAGACTTAAACCTGATGAACTCTACTTTGTAAAACAGAAACCGTCAGTATGCTGGGGGTGTCACAGAGCTCCTATGAAGGGGAAGACTGAACTGGGATGTGAAAGAGGGCAGGACGAGAAGTCCTACCCCTAGCAGCCTGCAGGAGTGACTGGCTCAGAATTCACAGCTGGCCCTAACTAATGCTGGCATGGGGATAGAGTGGGGGGGTGTAAGGGGGCACGTGTTCACAGAGTCCTTACACAGTCTGGGGGGGGCCGAGATCTCTGCGTCACTCCTGAAGCCCAATGTACCTGTTACCTGCGTGAGAGACAGGCATGGCTCTTGTCTGCTAAAGTGCAATGTCTGCTTTCTTAATTTATGTGATAATAAAGCAATGCCATACAAAAGAAGAATGTTGGAAAATCATGGGGAAAAACCACACAGGCTTTCCCGGTGCTAGCTGCCGGTTTTGGAGTATTAGTTACAACCTTTCCCAATTCTGAGAGCTGCAACACAGGCTGCTGACTGAGAGTCTTTCTGCTTTCAATTTATGGAGAACAAGGAAAAGGGAGAACCGAGCAAGGCGATGATGAGCCGCCGCTCTAAAGATCTCTCAACTATACTGTCTGAGGCAAAAGCAGACAGCCTGGTTTAAGAGGGCAATGGTGACTGCATGGGCTCCATCGCTGTCTACAACAGGGATGACTTGAGCCCCAGCATGTTAATCTCCCAGGGATTCACTGAGATATACAAGTTTAAAAAATTAATATCAGAAAGGGCCTCTTGATTTAATATAAACGTGGCTATGACATCCAAATTTATCTTTAGGTAAATGTCACACTGCTCTTAGGATCTCTTGTAACATCTGATTCTAGGTCATTCTGAAGAAAAAAATTTCATTCTGAAATATATCTAGTTAATTATGATAATTCATCAGAACTCTACCTGATATAATCAAAAGGTTAAAAAAAGCTAAGTTACTTTCCTGTGGGATTAACAACTGGAACCCCAAATATCCCAATATCTTAATTAGAAAGGTCTTTGCAGTAATTTTACGAAATTGTACACTATACCAATTTTTTTAAAACAAAAAGAGTTGATCTTTAGGATGAATGCTTGAGTCAGCTGACAAACTGATATAAAGGAGTATGTGCAAGGGGAATTCTCTAAATAGAGGGGAAAAAATTTTTTTTTTCCATAAAGATAGCTGCTTTTTCTTTAAAGAGTTTAAAAATTGATGGTTCAACAGCAAAGCTACATAACCACTCTGGAGTAGAAGGGAAGGGCTCTGCCAGCACAATGCCATCAGCTGGTAGAAACGACTAGAAACGAGACAGGCAGGAGTGGCCCAGGAACATATTTAAGTCAGATACAGCAATGGCAGTCCCAGACCCTGGCTCTTTATAGATAGACAGCAATCCACTCATGCATACTGCACAGAGATTAAACAAAACGAAAAGTAATGTGCTAAAACAAAAGAAAACACACCCCTCAACCCAGAAAACCTTCCCTGGCTCTCTGCTACCTGAAGAATGTGCCAAACCCCAGTTTTCTGCTCTAACGTGGATTCCGATGACTGATCAGTGAGCTCTGGGGTGCTGACCTGCTGGGCCCTGGGCAGGACCTCTCCCTAAGCATCACTGAGAATTGGGGGACAGCTGTCGTGTGCCACTGTCCGCAGACAGTACAGTGCCACAGGCCCACAGGCCTCCATCACATCTGCCACCACTTTAAACGGTACAATCAAAAAGGCTACAACTGTGAACAAATGTGGACTTTCTCCAAAGACAGATGAGGAGACTGAAGGCTACAACATGTCCCTCCTTGAGAGAGGTTGGGGGAAGGTGTCTACAGTTACACCACAGGTTTGTGCCAACCTGTGGTAACTTTCAAAAGCCATAGTAGCAGCAAGAGAGGAAAGGAAGATGTTTACACTTTGGACTTCGTATCAGGCACTTAAATTGTTGGAGAGACATGCCATTTGGAAACAAAGATGTGAAGACTGGGTTGGAGTGATTGTGACGAGTGGTCTAACAACGGACTTTCAGAAGCAAAGTGGAGGTGTGGGTTGAACCTCTCCCATCCTTTAGTGCTGACTTTCAGGTTTTCTAAGTGCCCACGGCCATGGCAATGGCAGCGGTGGTGGCAACAGCAGGAATGGTTCTGTCATGTCTTCTGTTTGTGTTCTGTGGCTGACCGGAAGTTTCTGGTGTCACACTGAGAAGGCTCTGGGGTGTGGCACACCTACTGCCCGGGATCGATCAGATCCATGCTGGAGCCAAACATCTTCACCAGCTGTTCCTCATAGTGCGAGATGTTCCTCTTCATGATGTCCATGCAGGGTCCCAGCAGCCTCTCGAACGCTTGCACATCCATAACTGTATTGTTAGAAAGAGGTGAGGGAGAGAATGAGTTCTCCACACCAGCAAGTCAAAGTCGCTTCCCTCATGTAAACCTTTCTTAAATATGTCCATTCCTGTCGGAGGAATCAGACTACTGGATACTGGACATTTGAAAAAGACGGGGTGTTATGTGGACACAGCCCTGCTATTGAGACTTTGCGGAGCATAGCAGCACCCATTCTCTCTGTCCCCGCACAGCCCTGGATACCAGTCTGCGTCTCTGCTCTTTCCACACAGGCTGGGGGCTTCTATGCCAGTCTTATTCACAGGCTATTGTCAGTGCTCACGAATGTTTGCTAAAAGAACACATTCACCCATTTCTGGTTGGTCACACAAACTGTGCAAGCATAGATGTGAGAGCTGGTGGAGTAAGTCAAGGCATGTTGATGGGGAAAAAATACTGCATATTAGGAAAAAAATAAATAAATAAGGCACAAAGCATCTTTCTTACCTAAGCACTTCACATCTCCCACTGCATAAGCTGAAGCAGCTCTGGGTTTGTTGGTGACCAGTGCAAGCTCTCCAAAGTACTGCCCCTTGTGGCAGCGCGCAATCTCGACCTCCTGGTTCTCACCATCCTTGTTGACTTTAGTCTAGAATGGGTAGAGAACACGACTGATTCCAGAATCACAAGTAGGCACGCCCAGTTGCACATCCTTGTGGTCCCTTCTCAGTACACTTACCATGATTACCTAGAGATTCGTGTTGCAGAGACTGACTACACTGTGTAAACTGCATGGGCTACTCCCAGGGGCCTGGTTTAACCAAAGGAGCTGGCTTTTACCAAGAGGTGAGGTGTGTGTGTATATATATAAATATTATTGTAGTATATATTATATACTAATTTACATATTAATGTAATACAGTATATAAACCAACATATAATAGTATGTCAATATACTTTAACATATATTAAATGTATGGAATAGTTAATATATTATATGTACATTTAAATATATATATGAATGCAATCCATTTGGTAGATGCTGACTTCTGAGACACAAGGAAAAAGAAAAGGTCTTTTGCTAACTCTTCCTAAATAATGCCAATGCTTCTCTTGGTTAGAGTCACAATTCAGAGCTACTTCTTTTTGACTTAAGGCCCAGCAGGACTCAGACAATACATTACAGAGACCAATTTCATGTTTATGTACTTACATTACAGAGACCAATTTCATGTTTATGTACTGTCTGCATCTTAAACTAGTGGCCCCACTACATTTGTTTAGAAGAGTTAAGTAACTAAAAACTTATAGTAGTTTGAATTTTAAAACAATAGTTTAAGAAATCAAACAGGTTATATTTTGTGCTTTTTGAATTACTGAGAATAATGTACTATATTTTACTTACTATCTAGTTTTTTTTTCCTAACAAATCTATCTGCTAAGCTAAGCAATAACTTGTTTAAATGAAAAAATACTTATTAGTAAGAATTAGTTTCAACCTGTAAGAGCCACTTTATGGCAGGGGCAGATAAATAATTTTTTGAAGGTTAATTTAGCAAAATAAATAAAAGCACCATGCTCACTTACATGGTTGGATCTTCCCTCCTTCCACACTTCTGCCCTGACCTGTTTGCTCTAAAGCTGATCTACCCGTTCCGAGCCAATGCTCTCTCTCCAGTGTCTGTCGTATTCTCTGGGACTGCAGACATGCTCATGTCCGCCTAGTCACTTCTCTAGAGGAGCACTTATCCCACTGTATTGTGAACACCAGCCCCCTGTAGGTTTTGATATAATGCAGATTCTGATTCGGTAGGTCTGGGCAGAGAACAAGACTGAATCTCTGACAAGCTCCCCTTCTTTCCCAATCCAGTGCCACAGTGCTGTTGGACCTACAAACACAATACTATGCTGTGATCAATAGGTGTCAATAAATACAAGAAATGTACGAACATATATCAGTAGTCCAAAAACTATAAGTAAAAAAATTTTAATTAGGAATCAAGCCATCGTATGGCAGTAATCTTATTTTTCTTTCTCCATTCTTGCTGTTTAGTTGCTCAGTTGTGTCCGACTCTCTGAGACCCCATGGACTGTAGCCTGCCAAGCTCCTCTGTCTACAGGATTTTTCAGGCAAGAATATTGGACTGGGTTGCCATTTCCTTCTCCAGGGGATCTTCCTGATCCAGGGATCCAACCTGCATGTCTTGCAGTGGCCAGCAGATTCTTTACCCCTGAGTCACTGGGGAAGTCCTCTTTCTCCACACTTAACTTTTACAAAAAATATTCTGTAAAAGGTTTCACACTAAGTTGATTTAGTATCATATAGTAAGTCAGTATTTTTTAAAATTCTTTATTCTTAAAAAAAAACTGAAACAATATCTAATGATGATGAATTTATCGTAAGAATCACTCTTTCCACCTATAGGTCATTGTGTTTTCTGGGTCTCCCTATCCATCAAATGGCCAAATAATAACTGCCCTAGAGACTCCCTTCCTAGCATGCTAAAAAGGAAGCTTTTTCATAACTAACACTCACAATGTATTCTTTGTTATATATTCAATAATCTTCCAATTTTCTATTAGGGTACTTACCCTTCTTCTTATTGATTTATAGGTCACTACTTCTCATATCCTTAATTACGTAACAGAGGTAAAAGCAACAAAAAAGATATATATACTAAATATTTATCAATGAAAGGGCTTAAACCCTGGTCTGTCAGTCACATATCTCACGTAACAATTATGATTCTGGCACATGAAACACACTTCACACTATTAAAGTAAACAGTTACATTCTGTGCATATACCTGGCATCTGGATCTCCCCTGGAACAACCCACATCATCATACATAAACTCACCTTGCTTTTGATCAAGATGCTCACTTCACCAGACTCTATAATGTAAAAGCTATCAGCCTTTTCACCCTGAAAAGGGAGAGGAGGTGAGGTCAGAGCCATACATATGTACTAAGGGACACAGAAATAGACAATCTTCACATTGCCTGAGTTCCAATTTTATTATTTTCCAAACCTACAAACCAATCGATGGCTAACAATTCAGAACAAAAACAGGAGGATCCTGATCACCAGGGATGTCAGTCCAACTACGACTGACAAACATCTCTCCTTCCTAACATGCAATATTCCCATCTGTCTCTGTGAATATACTCAGGCTGGCAACTGCACAGATCATATTCTTACAGCTCATGTTGGTCAGCTAACGAGACCTATGATAAGGGGTAAGTAGCCAAGTCGGCTGCAGGCAGTATCAAGGTGACTCCTGGCTAACCCTGGGTCATGAAGCCCAGCGATGATCTCCACCATCAAATACAGCCTTCCAGAGGACAGCAAGGAGCTAGAGAAAGCACCGCCTTGGTGAGGCAGGTGTCTTCATGAAGGCTGATGTCACTCTTACAAGCCTCAGGCTTTGCTTTACTTGTTTTGATGTTAAACCACTTAGTTGAACCAGTTATTCAGGTAATTCAACAAATAATTATTATGTGCTAGGCATGAGAGATAAATCAGTGGATAAACAATATCCCTACCCTTGTGAAAATTACAGTCTGGTAGAGTAAACAAACTGTAAATGACCAACATAATGAATCAGTAAATTATGCTGCTGTACTGGAAGACAATAAGGGCCACAGGAAAAAAGTAGAGCAGGGAATGTGGGATCTGGAGTGGTGAGGGAAGAGATGTTATATAGCATACAGGAGCACCTCAGTGAGAAGGTGAGATGCGAGCAAAGCCTGGAAGGAGGTGAGAGGTAGGCAAGCAGATATGGAAGAGGAGGCTCTCAGGCACACATCAGTCTCTGACTTCTCAGTTAACTTCTGAAGCAAAGACCATCTACATTGAATAATCCAATACTAATCATGCGCTCTCATTCCATGTGACAGGTTGTATGTCTTCATAAGACTTCATGTCCTTCATGCATCACACAGGGACCACACACAGCTGAGGCTGACATTCCTGAGTTAATCTAGTCCTAGGTTACCATATAACTATCACTGCTCCATAGCCTTATAAGGGGCTGTCTGTGGATTTCTGTGTTGCTATGTTGGGTAGGTACCCTGCGTCCTTTGGTAGACAGATTAAACCATCCTTTGGTTTGATAGATCACACCAGTCCATCCTAAAGGAAATCAGTCCTAAATATTCATTGGGAGGACTGATGCTGAAGCTGAAGCTCCAATATTTTGGCCACCTGATGGGAAGAACTGACTCCTTGGAAAAGACCTTGATGCTGGAAAAGATTGAAGGCAGGAGGAGAAGGGGACGACTGAGGACAAGATTGTTGGATGCAATCACCAATTTGATGGACATGAGTTTGCGCAAGCTCCAGAAGCTGGTGATAGACAGGGAAGCCTCGCATGCTGCAGGCCACAGGGTTGCAAAGAGTCAGACACGACTGAGCGACTGAATTGACCCTACATCCAGCAGAACCAAATCACCAATAAGTTCTATTCGTGTAATACACATAGCTTTAGGATGTAAGTTGATGAAAGATGGGAAGCCATGAAAGAAACTGAAGAGGAGCCAGACACAGGGCCACCAAGAAGGAAAATCGTTTCTAGGTCCAAGAAGGGAGTTTCATAAAGGAAGATGTGATTACCAGTGTTCAGAGCTGCCAGGAGGTCAAGAGTAATAGTCAAATGTATGGAAACACTCTGGTGATCAAGACGAGAGTAGTGAGCGGTAGAGAACTGGAGAAGTGAGAAGTGGTCAAGGGCGGTGTCTGAGCCCTTTGTTTAGAAAGATATATAACAATCATAATTTAAAGTGCTCATTTCAATGCTGCAGCTTGATGAATTTTTACACTTCCCAGAATTTTTACACTTACAAAGTTCCCAGATGGTTGTTACACCTGTGTGACCACCCCTAGAGCAAATGAAAACTGCCTAGGTGACCCCACTTTTACATTCTTGTGCCCAAATTCCTACTCTTTTGTTTGTGTGTATGTGTTAGTCGCTCAGGCGTTTCTGATTCTTTGTGACCCCATGGACTGTAGCTCGCCAGGCTCCTCTGTCCATGGGATTTTCCAGGCAAGAATACTGGAGTGGGTTGTTGTTTTCTTCTCCAGAGGATCTTCCCAACCCAGGGATCGAACCCAGGTCTCCCGCATTGCACACTCTTTACCGTCTGAGCCACCAGGGAAGATACTCTTCTGTTTGAGGTATACCAGTGAGGAGTAAACCTGAAAAGCCCTGGGCACCACAAGCACCATCATCCCAGTAAAGGCAACTCCAGGTCAGTACATGCGCATGTATGGACTTTCCCCTGTGAACTCACTGTGCGGCTCTGGGCCTGCCCCTCAGGACCTGTGAGTAATAAACCTTGTTTTTTCAAAGTTCCCAGATGGTTGTTGCTCAAGGTGCATCTTGCAATCATAATAAGAACCAGAAGGGCTGGGCCAGCTATGGCGTTGGCTCTGCCAGGGTAAATGTTTGTGAAGGCTCACCGCAAGTATTAACAGCACGGGCAAAGATGAGTACCCCAGGCATTCCTAGCCAACAGCATCACTTTCAATAGGCTGAGGCTGTCCCAAAAGGCTCACTATTAAGATGTCAACTACTCCCCGAACTTATCTATAGATTCAACTTATGTAATCCCAATAAAAAAGCTCAGCAGGTTTTTTTGGTAGAAGTTGATAAGCTGGTTGTAAAATGTATACAGAAATGCACAGACAAAATAATTAAGACAAAGAACAAAAAATTTAGAGGGCTTTAAACTATCTGATTGAAAGATTTACTATATAAAGCTATTATAATCAAGACAACACAGCATTAACTGAGAGACAGGCATAGATCAGTGGAATAAAAGAGACCAGACATAGACCCAAACATATATGGGCGACTGATTCTCATTCCAAGTGTCCAGGCAGTGGAATAGGAAAATGGTGCTGAAGTAACTGGACAGCCATACGAAAAGCTCTAATCTTCTCTATCTTGTAATTAATTCAAAATGGATCACAGATCTAAACGTAAGATCTAAAACTAGGAGACCAGAATTGCATGGTTCAGTTTCGGAGCCACTAGTCACATGTCACTACTGGGCACCTGAACTGTGGCTTGTATAAATTCATAGGTGCTGTAAGCGTAAAATATATGTTGGATTTTAAAGACTGAATATCCTCCAAATGTAAAATATCTCATTATTAAATTGTTATATCACTTAGATGTTGAAATGTAATATTTTAGATACAGTAGGTTAAAATACCCTATTAAAATTAAAGTTCACCTGTTTTTTTTTTAATTTGGCTACTAAAATACTTTAAATTGTTTGTGGCTCACATAATATTTCTACAGAACAGTACTTGCCTAGAAGTTAAATAAGAGAAAATCTTATTGATTATGCAAACTTTTTTTTTTTAAGTAGGACATAAACAGAGTGAATTACAAGAGGAAAAAAATGATAAACTGGACTTGTCAAAATTTAAAACTTTTGCTTTTTAAGGTATTACTAATAAAATGTATTACTAATAAAATGAAGAGACAAGCCTCACAGCCACATTCTGGGAGAAATATTTACAAATCATTTGCCTGGTAAAGGATTTTTTCTCAGAGTACATAAAGAATTCTTACAACTCAGGGGATTCCTTGGTGGCTCAGTGGTAAAAAATTCACTTGCCAATGCAGGGGACACAGGTTCAATCCCTGGTCAGGGAATCCCACAAGTTGCAACTAAGCCCATGGGCCACAACTACCGAGCCAGTGATCCAGAGCCAGTGCTCCACAATGAGAGAAACCACTGCAATGAGAAGCCAGGGCACCACAATTAGAAAGTAGCCTCCGCAACAGCAGAAGGGCTGCGTGCAGCAATGAAGACCCAGCACAGCCATAAGTCAATCAATAAATCTTTTTTTAAGAATTCTTACAACTCAATATATTAAGAAGCCAAATAACCTAATTTAAAATAGGGCAAAAGGTGTACTTCACCAAAGAAAACATATGGATGAAAAGCAATCACAGGAAAAGATGCTCGCCATCATTAGACATTAGGTAGATGTAAAATAAAACCAAAATGAGATATTCACTCTAGGATGGCTAACACTAAAGACCTGGTACTAACTGCTGATGTAGATGCACAGCAGCTGGAACTCGTGAACACTGCTGGGGGAATGCACAGTGGTGCAGACATCTTAAAAAACATTTTGGCAACCTGTGAAACAAATATTTACCATGTGACTCAGCAATTCCATAAAAGCATATATCCATGCAAAGACTTGTATGTGAATGCTTATTGCAGCTTTATTCATAACTGCCAAAATTTGGAAAGACCCCAAATGGCTCTCAACTGCTGAGTGGAAAGACAAGTTATGGTATAATGGAATACTATTCTCCAACAAAAAGGAATAATCCTCTGAAACATACAACATAGACAAACCTCAAAAACATTATGCTAAGAGAAATAAGTCAGACATGAAAAAACTACGCATTATATGGTTTCATTTGTGTGAAATTCTAGAAAAGGAATTTCTAAAGTGATAGAAAGCAGATCAGTGGTTTTCAGGAATAAGTGGGTGGGTGAGGGGATTTACTTAAAATACAAACAAGCAGCTTTTTGAGGTGATTAGAAAAGCTCTACACTATGATTATAGGGGTGGTTATAAAACTCTCAAATTGTATACTTAAACTTGGTAATTTTATTTTATGTCAAATACAGGGTAACAAAGCTGACCAAACAAACAAGCAGACAAACAAAACAACATAAAGTATGGTTTTTGCAGTTGGTCTGGCGTGGGGCCCAGGAACCATAATTCCTAACAATTTCTAACATTCTGATATAATGCTAATACTGCTAGTCCTTAGAGAAGTCTTGGTCAAGAGACACTGCCAAAAGGGGTCTATCAGGTGGGTATCATCTTAATTTGTGTCCATTCTGCACCACCACCTAGCACTCCTAACTTCAAGAACACACATATCCCAGAAGACACTGTGGGTTTTTATACCTCTTGATATACCTCCTGAAGGCCTGGGGCTTTCAGGACAAAGTAGAGGTTCTATGGGGGTAAATTAAAGCACTGCAGGTTCAGAAACAAATGTGGCCAGTCAACACATTCCATCTTGGCAACTCAGCTGCATGTTCTTCCCATACCAGGACACCTGGCCTGGAACAAAGCTCACACCCATGGCCTTTGCTTACACTGTTCTCTTGCCCTGGAAGATCCTTTCCTGACCTCGACTGCTGAAAATGCACTTGTTCTTTCAGCTTAGTTCAAAGGTTGGTTCCTCTTTAAAACCATATGGAATACTTCCTTTTCTACATTCTCATTGTCATTCTTTTCCCTCTCATTATAGCACTTAAATCTGGTCCTACTTGTCTATCTTAACAAATACTTACTGAATCAAACCAACTTCTAATTAAAGGAATTATTAACAGTGGGGCTATCTGGAAAACAAAGGCATTTGGAGATGCCACTTAGACACCATTTATTCGTTAGTCCTTTCTCTCTGGGAGCATCTCTCTCTCCTTCTGCCACCAGTCTGATTAATTTCTGTGGCACTGGTTGGGTCAACTCCACCTCCAGGCCCCAAGGGTGGTCTGGGGATTTAGGTTTGTTCACTCTGAGTCTTCCTTCTATCCCCAAGTTGAGGTTCAAGGAGGGCACATTCCTCAACCCAGACTAACCAGATATCTCCCCAGTGCTCCTTTTGTTTTTTTTAATTAAAAAAAATTTTTTGGCTTCAGTGTGTGGCTTGTGAGATCTTAGCTCCCAGCCTGACCAGGGATTTAACTCATGACTCTTGCAGTTGAAGCATGGAGTCCTAACCACTGGACTGCCAGGCAAGTCCCCTTCCCAGTGATCTTGCCAGAACCACTCACAGAGAAGTTTATAATATGGAAACGGAAATATAAAATTATAGATTTGAAAAATCTATAATGCCTTTTACATATAACTTAAAAAGCAAACATAGTAGATAAGGAAAATTATTACACAGCACTCATTATAATGTTCAAGTCCACTGTGTGGCAATCCTTACAGTACCTGAAGTAACAAAGGAAACAACGGAAACACTAAAGGCACCATACACACCTGGTCAGTCACCGAAGCCTGCTGTGTACTGGGTTAGCTAAGAGACACTCTGGGCCAAACAGAGAGAGAAAATACACAACCCTCTGACCTCCAGGTTTTAACAGTGATGAAGGAGGCTTACTCAGGGTTAAAAGAAAGCGATATCCAAAAGAACAAAACCAGAAGCCTAGGAAAGGTGAACAGAGGCCAGAGGTGAACATCGATGGGCTTCAGAAGATCCTGCAGGAAGTGTACCTGAGTACCTCGCAGCATGAGTTCCCCAGGATGAGTGGCAAATGACACACTAGTCCTACAGGAGGTGACTTCCGAGAAAGGAGCTGCCCAAGGTCTCCACTCACCTGAGTGATTATGCGCTCTCCATCCTTATAGACCTTTTCTCCTATTACATCCACGATCTTCATTCGTTCTGACACCTGAAACAATGAACACACAAATTCTAAGGAAGAGACCTTCAATAAAAGTCACAAATACTGACAGTATCCATAAAACATTGAAATGGGCTAGAATAGTATGAATTACCATTTCATGCCAGTCAGAATGGCTGCAATCCAAAAGTCTACAAGCAATAAATGCTGGAGAGGGTGTGGAGAAAAGGGAACCCTCTTACACTGTTGGTGGGAATGCAAACTAGTACAGCCACTATGAAGAACAGTGTGGAGATTCCTTAAAAAACTGGAAATGGAACTGCCTTATGACTCAGCAATCCCACTGCTGGGCATACACACTGAGGAAACCAGAATTGAAAGAGACACGTTTACCCCAATGTTCATCGCAGCACTGTTTATAATAGCCAGGACATGGAAGCAACCTAGATGTCCATCAGCAGATGAATGGATAAGAAAGCTGTGGTACATATACACAATGAAGTATTACTCAGCCATTAAAAAGAATACATTTGAATCAGTTCTAATGAGGTGGATGAAACTGGAGCCTATTATACAGAGTGAAGTAAGCCAGAAAGAAAAACACCAATACAGTATACTAACGCATATATATGGAATTTAGAAAGATGGTAACAATAACCCTGTATACGAGACAGCAAAAGAGACACTGATGTATAGAACAGTCTTTTGGCCTCTGTGGGAGAGGGAGAGGGTGGGATGATTTGGGAGAATGGCATTGAAACATGTATAATATCATATATGAAACAAGTCGCCAGTCCAGGTTCGATGCACAATACTGGATGCTTGGGGCTGGTGCACTGGGACGACCCAGAGGGATGGTACGGGGAGGGAGGAGGGAGGAGGGTTCAGGATGGGGAACACGTGTATACCTGTGGCGGATTCATGTTGATATATGGCAAAACCAATACAATATTGTAAAGTTAAAAAATAAAATAAAGCTGAAACTCCAGTACTTTGGCCACCTCAAAAAAAAAAAAAAAGAAACCTAACAAGAGAATTGTTTTAACAGCTTTTCTTAAGTTCCCATATACAGACTCATGTTAAAATAGGCTTTACCTCTAGTGATTTAAGAAGCGGCACAGATTCAATAAATGATTCAAACATCTTCCTCTTCTTTGCATTGTTTTTCACTATGATTCTTCTAAATGTCACACGGTCCTGTAAGAAAGAATATGAAAATTCTGGTGAGTGCCCGTATAAGAGAGCATCTGTCATTTAATTAATACTATGCCACAGCAAAGATTAGAGGTCTTTGGGAGGTACTGGATCAACTTGAGTGTTTAATGATATTTCAATTTGAGTCATCACTGGAAGAAAAAGATCTGCAGCCTGGACAAGACAGATGTCTCATGTTGTCACTTGCTGTCAAGTACTCAATGAGTGCCACCTATAGGTCATAAATAAAATAAAAAATTGAAAAAGCTCATAGTCACTATTCAAGGTGAAAAGATACACCTTCAAAAAAAGGAGATAAGACAGTAAGATGGTTCTTGCCCTCAAGGACTTTATAATCTCAATGGGGAAGTAATACAAAATTTATAGGAATTAAAAAAACCACAGTTCAAGACTGCATATGAAATTTGCTAAATGAACTATACAGACAAAGTAAGTCCCATAAGAATTCTGAGGAGAGAGTGCATTCACAATAGTCTGGAGTGATCAAGGAAAATTTTGTTGCAAAAATATAAATTTGTTCAGTATCCGAAGGGGAGGTTTTATAAATTAATGGAGAGAGAAAGTAGGAAACTCAAGATGGAAGGCAGGTATGTGAAACATATCTTGACCCCAGCAAGTCAGGGATTCAAACTCGAGACAGCTAACCAGAGTTATGGTCAGGTACTTCTCCAATACATGTATGCGTGTATGGGGAGGGACATGAGCCAGGAGAATGTTAATTGCTTAGGCTCCTCCAAGGTTAGGCAGTTTTTTATACCTAAGTTAATTGCACCTTTCTTCTACCTTGGGCTCTCAGGAATAGAAAAAAAAATTTTTTGAAAGTATACTAATGACATCCTAAAGGCTGAAAGAATGAACAACAGTAAGGGGGTAAGGGCAAATTTAGGTGTAGGTTTGCTATTTTAGTATTCTTGATGACGGGGTAGGAGTTGGGTGGAGGAAACACATAGAAGACAACTGCGAAGAGATGTCTAAATAGATTTCACTGGCTCATACACCATCAGAGTTCCCTGGTCCACTCCCATGCCAAGTTCCATCTGCAGAAGTCACCTCCTGTGCCCTGTGCTCCTAGTGTAAAACGTGGCAGACTCCTACCCTCCCTTCCTAAACTGACGTACAAATGATGTCTGCTCTCTGGCATTAAGCCAGACTCTGCCTTCATTTTCTTTTCCATCTGTCTGCTTGCAAAGAGCCATGCAATCCCTGATTGCTCTAATGGGCTGCACCACTCGCCACTACTTTTTTGAAGTCCAAGGCTGGAGATGTATTAATATCATTTAAAATGTTACTACTGTACTTTGGAATATCACTCCATTATCTTTAGACTCAGTTTCCATGTGTTTTCTGGGCCAATCGAGGCCAAGGGTGCTGTGGAAAGAGAACACTCAAGATTGAGACAAGGGGAGTTATGAAGTTCCCTTCCTTATGTTTGAGTAGACATTGTCAAAAAACTAGTATTTCTAAATCCATTTATAATGTTACAAAGTGAAAGTGTTAGTCGCTCAGTGGTGTCTGCCTCTTTGAGACCCCATGGACCATAGCCTGCCAGGCTCCCCTGTTTATGGGATTTTCCAGGCAAGAATACTGGAGTGGGTAGCCATTCCTTTCTCCAGGGGATCTTCCCAACTCAGGGGTCAAACCTGGGTCTCCTGCACTGCAGGCAGATTCTTAGCCATCTGAGCCACCGATAACATAACAAAGATTACCAAAATTGCAGCAATGAACTGTATTTCCAGCTAAAGAGAAAACAACTGCTATCTCTTAGAGTGACTTATCTGTGTTCCAATCTTTCTGTGTATGCTTTTACACTTCCCAGAGCTCCCATGCTGAACAAGCCCAGCTCCTGTGACTGTGGAGGGTATAAAAAAGCACCACCCCAGCTTGCAGGGAGCTTCCAATGGAGCTGTGAAGAGGAAACTCCTACTTGTGAAATGGTAGCTCCCTCAGCAAACAGCCTTGAAGTTCAAAGAGAAAAAGAATGCCACCCTTTCCTTTGACTGCAGAAGTTCCCTGATAAAGATTCTACTGACTTTCATGCAAGCAAGACAAAGAGGGAAGAGACTAAGTGTAGCAGTTGCCCCTAGTAAAAGAAAGTGAAGTCATTTAGTCGTGTCTGACTGTTTGCGACTCCATGGACTATAGCCTACCAGGTTCCTCTGTCCATGGGATTTTCCAGGCAAGAGTACTGGAGTGGGGTGCCATTTCCTTCTCCAGGGGATCTTCCTGACCCAGGGATTGAACCCAGGTCTTCCGCCTTGTAGGCAAATGCTTTGCCGTCTGAGCAGTACGGAATCCAATCTGAGAAACTCAGTGGCAACACCAGGTCCTCCCTGCTTTAGCCACAGAAGGCATTTCCAAGACCTTGGGAGGCACAAGTGAGAAGTCACACTGTGGAGGACACTCTGGGGGTCACTCTCCTGAACAAAGTACTGGAGCATTGGAAGGGCTTGGACTGTAAAGCAGGAGAAAAAGACATCTAAAAAGATCACTTAAGGCAGCAGGGAGATGAATCTCACTTAAGATAGCAGGAAGAGGAAGAAAGTCTGCACAGGATAAGGCGAGGAACTAGAAAGGCAGAGCAGGGATCTTAGGAGAGGGAGCTTCAGGAAGAGAGGGGTGGGGAGAAGCCCCACAACCAAGGGGCGCAGGTGTCCCCACTCAGTAGCACCCAACATATGCCAGGCACTAAGGGAATGGCTTGTCTTGTGTCCTTCTGTTTAATTCTCATATCCCAACCAGAAGGCAAGCAGTTTTACAGTTCAGTTTTAATAAATTTCTATTGAGACTTTCAGATTACTTATGAATGGGTTAATTTCCAAGTGTTTGGAGATTTTCCTGTTATCTTTCTGTTACTGATTTCTGGTTTCATCCCATTGTGGTTAGAGAACAGTTCTTTTGAATTTGCTAACTTTTTATATCCCAGGATATATGAAGTTTATCTCAGTAAACATTCACGGGCTTGAAAAGAATGTGTATTCTCTGCTGTTATGCAACGTGTCTTATAAGTTTCAATTAGACCCTTTTGGTTAATGGTGGTGCTAAATCCTATAACCTTCCTGATTTTCTTTCTAGTTGTTTTATTCATTGTTGAGAAAGGGGTGTTGAAGTCTGCAAATACAGTTGTGGATTTATCTATTTTTTCTTTCAGTCTATCAGTATTAGCTTTACATATTCTGAAGCTCTGTTGTTTGGTATATACAGCTTTAGGGCTTCTATGTCTTCTTGGTAGATTAACTCTTTCATTATTATGAAAATAATAGGGTTAGAGTTTGTTGCTTCTGGTAATTTTCTCTGCCATGAAATCTACTTATCTGATACTAACTTAATTTCTCCTGACTTCTTCTGGTTAATGTTTGCATAAAGTATATCTATTACTGTCCTTTTACTTTCAACCTACCTATATTATTATATTTGAGTGAGTTTCTTATTAATAGCATATTGTTGGGTCATTTAAGATAATCCATTCTACCAGTCTCTGTCATTTAATTGGCATATTTAGATCATCTATAGTAACCAATCATATGTTAGGGCCTACATCTACCATTTTATTCAATGTTTTCTGTTCTCCCCTCTCTTTTCTGTTCTTCTATTTCACTTTTCTTGCCTTTCCGTAGGTTACCTGAATTACTTTTTAGAATTCCTTTTGATTTGTACAGCTTTTGAGTATATCTCTTTGCACAGGTTAATTTAGCGGTTACTCTAGCAGTTACTCTAGGTATTATATTTACATATGCAACTTACCATGGTCTACTGGTGTCAACATTTTAGAAGTGTGAGTAAAGTGTAGAAGCTTAACTTTCATTTCAGTTCAGTTCAGTCGCTCAGTCGTGTCCGACTTTTTGCGACCCCGTGAATCGCAGCACGCCAGGCCTCCCTGTCCATCACCAACTCCCAGAGTTCGTCCAGACTCACGTCCATCGAGTCAGTGATGCCATCCAGCCATCTCATCCTCTGTTGTCCCCTTCTCCTCCTGCCCCCAATCCCTCCCAGCATCAGAGTCTTTTCCAATGAGTCAACTCTTCGCATGAGGTGGCCAAAGTACTGGAGTTTCAGCTTCAGCATCATTCCCTCCAAGGAAATCCCAGGGCTGATCTCCTTCAGAATGGACTGGTTGGATCTCCTTGCAGCCCAAGGGACTCTCAAGAGTCTTCTCCAACACCACAGTTCAAAAGCATCAATTCTTCGGCACTCAGCCTTCTTCACAGTCCAACTCTCACATCCATACACGACCACTGGAAAAATCATAGCCTTGACTAGACGGACCTTTTTTGGCAGAGTAATGTCTCTGCTTTTTAATATGGCATCTAGGTTGGTTATAACTTTTCTTCCAAGGAGTAAGCATCTTTTAATTTCATGGCTGCAGTCACCATCTGCAGTGATTAGGACCCTTTGAAATATTTCCTCTACATACAGTGAGAATCACGTAAGAGAATGTTATAACTTTGCTTCAAGCATCTAATCTATTTTAGAAAACTAAAGAGGAGGATAGACTTTTATGTCTATCCATATGTTTACTCTTTTGGTTGTCCTTTCTTCATTCTTGATATTCCAAATCTCCTCTTATCACTTCCTTTCTGTTTATAGAACTTCCTTTAGTCATTCTTTCAAGGTAGGCCTGCTGGTGACAAAGTTTCTGAAGGAAACTTAATTTCTGAAGGATAGTCTCACGAGGTATAGAATTTTCAGTTGACAGTTCTTTTCTTTCAGTTCTTGAAAAATGCTGGGATACATGGCAATTAGTAAGAAAACCTGGGGAACTCACTGTTATATCCTTCCTTAAGTCCTGAAATCCCTCACCAGTCCACCTTCTTGCTTCCCTCTCTCAGGGTCACCTATGTTGGCCTGTTGTATGATATCCAGAGTTTTCTAGCTTTAACAGGGAAGACTAGGGAGGAATGGGGCTATTCTGTCTTAGCCTGGACTAGAAGTTGTCATCTACGTATTTTAAAACTGAGTTTATTTTCCCCCATTATTTCTTGATCTATGTTGAATATTTTAAGTACTGGGTTCCCAAATGTGTGATGTATTTTTCTTAAGCCAGTTTATTACTCATCCCTCAGGACCAATCGTTTTGTTTTGTTTTGTTTTTGTGGCTGTACCACACCACATTCAGGATCCTAGTTCACTGTGGGAACTAGGAATCAAACCTGAGTCCCTGCTGTGGAAGCAAGGAGTTCTAACCAGTGGACTTCCAGGGAAGTCCTGCTCAGGAGCATTCTTAATTCTGCACTGCTGCTGCTGCTGCTAAGTCGCTTCAGTCGTGTCCGACTCTGTGCGACCCCATGGACTGCAGCCCACCAGGCTCCTCCATCCATGGGATTCTCCAGGCAAGAGCACTGGAGTGGGGTGCCATCGCCTTCTCCACTAGTATAGCACAATAAAGTGCTTCAGTATGTCTTTAAAATGTGATTTCATTTGAGGAAATATGTTGATAATTTTAAGGTATACATTTAATTCTGCTTGTAGGAATTCTGCTTGGACTGGTGAGGGATTTCAGGACTTAAATGGAAACAAATTACCACAGAGGTGAATACGTTAAAAACGAAATCTGGAATTTGAACAAGAGGATGATTCTTTTAAGAAGGAAGAGAGTTTTATATTTTGAAGGCTTGATACTGAAGGATGCAAGGCGGGTCATCTATAATACAGGTTAGGACCTTAGCAGACCATGCCTAAGATATTCTGGGAAAGTTCTGTTTCCCAGAATACGGCTGTCAGCCTTTCTGGTCATCTAAATCTACTGATTATTGGCATGGACCAATGAATAAACAGATGGTCAAACACCATCTGTTAGTGAAAAGTTAGTCCTAGGATAGTTAGAGATGGAAAACACTTTCGGCAGCGCTTTCAACGACACTCATTTTTCTAGACTGGTCTCTTCTGTAGTTATCCTTCCTCTCTCTGCTTGTCTGATGAAAACATAAAGAGAAAATGCAATAAGAGCTGACACAACTGCTAGGCCACAAGACCCAGTCTTTTCCATGTAATTTGTAATAAGCAGTCTGTTGACAAATCACTTCAGGGAAATGGAAAAACACATTGGTCAAGACCTTCCAAAGTGTCTTTCAGATAATCAGCCATGAAACATACCGTGAACCAACAGCCAAGGACAGAGACCCAGAAGTAAGGGGGATTAATACCATGCTATGCAAGGAGGACCATTTCTCTAACTCACCAGTCCCCAAAGGGAGCCTTCTGAAGTGGCAACAATGGTAGCAGCTCTCGGGGTGTTGTACATCAGAGCTAGTTCTCCAAAACTTCCATGGTTGTCATACTGACCAACAGAGCGGGTTTGATTATCTTTTGTTACTAAAATATCATAGGTTCCCCTGGAAATACAATAAGAAACAATTTCATTTATAATGGGCAGGTATATATGAATAGAAGGTACATATGATATACAATATTGTTATTGGGGGAATTCCAACAGATTTTTTGCTGGCATATAGAAACATAATAGATTTTTGCATCTGACTTAGTATTATGTGACCTTGCTAAACTCATTAGTTCTAATGAGTGAACTTGGCATTTTCTAGAGGATCATGTCATCTGCAAACAAAGACAGCTTTATTTTTCTTCCTTTCCAACCTGTATGCCCTTCCTCCCTCCCGTCAGTTCTTCTTTCCTCACTCCCTCTTTCTCTTTGCTTTATTGCATCGGCTAGGACCTGCAGTGTAATACTGCATGAAGAGGTGAAAGCAGACATGCTTCTCTGGTTCTCCATCTTAAAGGGAAAACATTCAGTCTGTCACCATTAAGTATGAGGTTAGCTATAGATTTTTTAAAATAAATGCATTTAATCGGGTTGGATAAAAGTCCCTTCTATTCCTATTTTGCTGAGTTTTTACCATGAAAAGGTGCTAAACTTTGTCAAATGCTTTTCCTGTAGGTATTGAAATGACTGGTTGGGTTTTCTTTTGTAGTCTGTTGAAAACTAGGATGTAGAATTGATGAAAATTTTTTAAAAATACAATTTTCTCTCTATTGATTGTTCATTAACAGTGGCTAAAGAAAAACATTCACAATGGATGGCATTTGGAGAAATAGGCACTCTCAATATACCACTGAAGCAAATGGAAATTTCCAAATTTCTCCAAGATAATTAACAACAGAACAAATTCCTTGAAGAGACCCTTTTAACAGTAATTTCATTTCTAGGTATTCTAAAGGAGATAATAGAAGATACTGGAAAATATTTAACTGCAAGGATGCTCACCAGGTAATATTTATAACAGCAAAAATCACAATTTAATCTCCTAACAATAAGATAGGTCAAATATATGTCTATATTCATATTATGCAGTCAATATAAATGATGACATAGAATAATATTGTATCCTATGGCAAACCACTTCAAACAGATTTTTAAAATGAAGTCAATGTATATGAAAGCAATATATATATAAATTTAATAAAGAGTTAACTACATTTTACATGTTTGATTGTTATCAGCTTTGAAGCCCTACCACTCCAATATTTCCTCCCCTTCTGTCTCACATCTGGGAAAGTTGATAAGAAAACCTAGATGCCCCCTCATTTGGTGTTGATGGGAAATCCAAATCACACAAGAGCCTGCCCGTATACAAGAGTACTCTACCTTCTACACCATGAAATACCAAGCCAGTCACCTCTCTGTGCTGTCTTAAGTCATTTTTGAACCTCTTGGGAACCTACCCTGTTCGCCTTTAAAACACTCATTATGAGAATGATCAATCTTTTCATATCCTCTTAGTCTGTGTGTATGGTATGATCAGTCTTGATATCTGAACCAAATCTGGGGTAATGGATCTGACCTAACTGTAAGGCAAAGGGAGGAAAAAAGAAAGAATATACTCTGGCGATAAAATTAGGGCAAAATTACTTTCTTCTCTGTTTCGCTTGTTTTTTTTTCCTTAAATTTCGTACAAAGAGCCTCCACTTGTCTGATAAAAATCACTAGGTATCACATGTTACACAAGAAGCAAAAAAGTGGTGATATAACTTAAAAATTTTTTCTGCCACTACTTATAGAATTCTATGAAGGAAGCCTAAGCATGACAGATAAAAGTAAAAGACTCTTTAAGACGATATCATTTGTATCATCTTTCCTCTTTAAATAAAACATTTCCTTCCTAACTCTAATTGGAACCATTTGTCACGGTATCAAGGGCCCAAAGGTTATCCAAGGAATACATTCTTAAACATTTTTCTGAACGAGCAAAAGGCTTTGATAAGGAAAGGGACTAGTTGAATCTAGTACAGCTACTTGGTACAGATAAAAAGACCATTAAAAATCAGGGAAACAATTGGAAAGAATTGAGTAAGGTCTGCACAGTAGATGAGAGTACTGTATAAAATGTTAATATCTGATTTTTATAATTGGTCTCTGCTTATGTAAGAAAATGTCCTATTTTAGGAAATATATACATGTATTTGGAGATAAAAGGGCTTATACCTGCAACTTACTTTCAAACACAAAGCTAATCTGGTAAAACATTAACCCGGGAACCTAGGTTTCTAAGAATTTTTTGTACTGTTTGTGTAACAATTCCATAAGTGTGAAATTAGTTGAAAGGAAAAAATGAAAAATAACTAATGGAAGACACTGGTGAAGAAACATCTTATTGATCCTAAACTCTGGTGAGTGTTCTTTTCAGGACTGAGAGGGAGTCAGAGGGAGTCCCCCAGATATACCAATAGTAATAGCTCAAGAGGTGAGAACACACCAGGGTGAGCAGGTTAAACCCTCACGTTTCATGTCTCCCAACAGACCTAAACCTGGAACAGAGCCAAAAGGGGCCAGCGGTATGGAGGTTGAGGAAATATACCAAAGTGTAAAATCAGGCTAGGATTGAATGATCCAGATGACAATAAAGTGTCATGGAAAGTACTTCTCTTGGACACTTGCAAATAACATGTTTATAAAGCGCATCTTGCACAGCTCACCTAATTGTAGATAGTGGCAACCCAAGTATGCGCTGTACTCAGGACTCAGGACAGCAGAAGATAGAGAAGGGCAGGCTGTGGACAGAGAGCAGCAAACTTTGAGGAGCTTGTTAACCTGGCCCTAAGTCCTGTCTGGGCTGAACAAGGCACAGGGTAAAGCACTTGCCCTGAACCGCGAATCTTACTAAGTACAGGTGTACAAATGCAAAACACCATCTCCTACCGTTCAATGACATAAAAGTTGTCTCCATCATCTCCTTGGTCAATGACATGCTCATCAACTTTTACCGTCCTTTCAAACATGGCATCAAGGACTTGGGATAGCTGTTCCTGCAGGGAACACACAAGGAGAAATGGCCTTTATGTTTATGAGGAAAAAAATTAACTGTGTTTATCTCAGGTGGTGACTACATGGGAGAAGTCCTCACATCAGACTATCCCCCACATCCAAGCAGAAATGCAAGGGTCTGAAACAAATGCCTTCCTGTGGCCATCCAGCTTTGCATGTCCACATACACAGCCCAGTTGCCAAGCTCTCTGGGGCAGTATTGTTTTTGAAAAAAGAAAACAAAAACCCACAACATTCTACAATTTGCGTGAAAACAGCATCTAAACCATGGTGCCTATTCACCCAGCCACACAAGACTGTCACCTGCCTTGATGACGCATGTATAGCCATGATGGCTCTACTGTATCATGTGTAATGTTGTGACGCCACCTTCCTACAGGTGTTGATCTTAACAGGATCGTCGAATCTAACAGGCTGAGATGTTTCAGAGGTTATCTCATGCAGCAGCACAGCTGCCCTTCCTAGTCAAGCACGTCACTTAATCTGAGTCTGTTTCTTTATTACAAAAAAGTGTTTAATAAATAGCTTCCAGCTCATCAACTTTCATGACTAAAGGATAAAAATCTATGGAAAATATTTATCATATAATAGGTACTTAATAAATAAGCTCTATTACCAGGACTTAATATTGCTATAGATATTTATATACAACACATACAGTTACTTACCAATATCACCTGCAATAACCAGAAGGTAACTGTACCAACAAATATTAAAATAATCAAAACAGTGCTATTCAATTCTAACAATACAGTGGTCTCAGTCTAGGGCCAGCATCCCTCTGTCAGTGACTGCTGAGCGTATGTGCATGCTAAGTCACTTCAGTTCAGTTCAGTTCAGTCGCTCAGTCGTGTCCGACTCTTTGCGACCCCATGAATCTCAGCACATCAGCCTTCCCTGTCCATCACCAACTCCCGGAGTTCACTCAGACTCACGTCCATCGAGTCAGTGATGCCATCCAGCCATCTCATCCTCTGTCATCCCCTTCTCCTTCTGCCCCCAATCCCTCCCAGCATCAGAGTCTTTTCCAATGAGTCAACTCTTCGCATGAGGTGGCCAAAGTACTGGAGTTTCAGTTTTAGCATCATTCCTTCCAAAGAAATCCCAGGGCTGATCTCCTTAAGTCGCTTCAGTACCGTCCAACTCTGTGTGACCCTATGAACTGCAGCCCACCCAGGCTCCTCTGTCCATGGGATTGCCCAGGCAAGACTACTAGAGTGGGTTGCTGTGCCCTTCTCCAGGGGATCTTGCCACCCAGGGATCAAATCTTCATCTCTTATGTCTCCTGCATTGGCCGGCAGGTTCTTTAACACTAGCACCACCTGGGAAGCCCCAGTGACTGTTAGGGAGCACTAAAGACCAGTTTCAACTCACAGAAAGACTTTCTCTTTGGAGGATTGTGGATTGAAGGCCTGGCAAGGAAATAACTTTATTGCTGCATAATTCCATATGATTTAGCATTCTGCTACTTAAACTAATGTATCACCAACAAGCAGCTCCTTAGTTCCCTAGTCCCATGGGTGGTGAATACTGTACAAGCTGACAGATACCATAAAAGAAGTCTTGCTATTCGTGTGTCCACATTCATGTGGAGTGTGAGCCCAGCATTGCCTGAAATCTCCTATTTAAATACAGGTAACAAATTCAAATTTTCACATACAACACAGGCCAAACACATACATCTACACCTGGTGTGTCTGGCCTGTGGGCTGTCCATTGGCAGCCTCATGTTCTGAGTAACAAATCTTCTAGCCTAGAAGATCTTCAAAAACATCAGTGTCGTGAGACATAGAATAAGGTACGGGGGGAGCATTCTGGGTTAGAGGGACTAAAGTCATGCCACAACAACCAAAAGCAACATGTGATTCAGGACTGGAAAACAAAACGAAAAAGCTATAGAAAACTTCCCTGGGAAAAGCTTAATATGGACTGTATTTAGGTAATATTATTACAACAGTGTTAAATTTCTTGGGCTTAATAATGATAGTGTGTTAATGGAGGAGAATATCCTTGTTCTTGGAAAATATAACTTAAGGCATTTAGTGGCTAAGAGCCATGATGTCCTCAATATATTCATAAATGTCTCAGGACCTAAAAAAGCAGTTTATACGTACCTATATATGTGCATACATATACACATAAGACACAGAGTAAATGTGGCAAAATGTTAACAACTGGTCAATCTAGGTAAAGAATATATGCAAGTTTTGATTTTTCCATAAATTTGAAAATTTAAACACAAAAGTTTGAGAAGCAAATTGTTTTTAAAGTGGAAACAAATACACTCACTGGAATGACTAAAATTTTAAAAGACAGATAATATCAAAAGTTGGTAAGGATATAGAAAAACTGGGAATATCATATATTGTTGGAAGGAATACAAAATGGTAAAACCACTTTGAAAAAGATCCAGCAGTTTTTTATAAAATAAAAAATACATCTACCCTATGACTCAGGAATTTTTGTCCTCGGGTGTTTTACTGAAGAGTACAAAATGTCCACAACATTATTATCAAGAGTTAAAAAACAAGAAATAGACCAGGTACCCAATGTCAGAAAAATGAATAAGCAAACTGGCATCTTCATATAATGGAATACTACTCAGAAATAAAAGGGAATGAACTAACATCATGAACAATGACACATTGAATGGATCCCTCGACTTGATTCTCTGAGAAGGACACAATATAATTTCTATAGTAGTCTGGCCAAGATGTATAACCACATTTCAATCGTGAAGAAAGAGCAAACAAATTCAAATTGAGGTATATTCTATAATGTAACTAACCAGCACTCCTCAAACTGTCAAGATCATGAAATACTAGAAAGGACTGAAAACTATCACAAACTGGAGGAGAGTATGGAAAAATAGCAACCAAGTGCAATAAGGGATTCTGGACTGGATCATTAACTATGGAAAAAAAAACATTAGGGAGAAAACTGATGAAAGCTGAACAATGTTTTTAGTTTAATTAATGATACTGTAATAATGTAAATTCTCCGGTTTTGATAACTGTACCGTGGTTATGTAAGATGCTAACACTGGGGGAAGTTAGATGAGGGCCATATGGGAACTCTTTACTATGTTTACATCTTACTTGTGAGGCTAAAACTAGTTCAAAACAAAAAGTGAAAAAAGAAAATGGAATGCTGAACAACATGAAAGAATCTCAAAAATACTGTGCTGAGCAAAAGGAGTTTCTCACAACGGAGAGAAATATTGTATGATTTATTATGTGAAATCTTATATGATTTCATATCATGTATGATTCCACTTACATGAAATTCTAGAAGGCAAAATGAATTTATGGTAGAATAAATCAAAATAGAAGTTGCCTCTGTGGGGAAGGGAATAAGAGTTGATCATGAAGGGGCATGAGGGAAGTTTCTGAAGTGGTAGTAATATTCTGTGTCTTTTTTCTGGCTGCATACATTGTGTGGCATGCAGAACTTTAGCTCCCTGCTAAGTGCCTGCATTGGGAGTGCAGTCTTAGTGTTAGTCTTAGCCACTGGACCGCCAGGGAAGTCCTAAGTTCTATAATTCTCTTTCTTTTAAAAAAATATTTATTTGTATGTATTTGGCTGTGCTGGGTCTTAACTGTGGCATGAGGGATCTAGTTCCCTGACCAGCGATTGAACCCGGGCCCTCTACACTGGGAGTGCAGAGTCTTAGCCACTGAACTACCAGGGAAGTCCCCGAAATTCTATATTCTTGACAGGGGCTTGGATTACTTAAGTGTATACATTTGTTGAACCTAAGTGAATGTACATTTAAAACTCATGCATGCGTTTCATTACATGAAAACTTTACACTAAAAAGCAACAAACAAATACTGAACTCCAGTTCATGATATGAACACCAAAATATTTAAGGGAACTATACTGAGACTATCCAAAAAAAATAAGATGGGTTAATGAAGGGCAGCAAACAGCTGACTGTAAACATTTTACTGGAACACAGCCATACACTTTCATTTATGCATTGCCTATGGCTGCCTTCCTGCTACAATAATGAAGTTGAGTAGTTGTGACAGAAATGTTTCATATTTGCTATGGGCTTCCCTGGTGGCTCAGATGGTAAAGAATTCGCTTGCAATGAGAGAGACCTGGGTTTGATCCCTAGGTTGGGAAGATACCCTGGAAGAGGGCATGGCAACCCACTCTGGTATTCTTGCCTGGAGAATCCCATGGACAGAGAAGCCTGGTGGGCTACAATCCATGGGGTCCCAAAGAGTAGGACACGACTGAGTGACTAAGCACTGCACACATTTGGTTCTTTAAGCAAAAGGTTGCTAACCCCTCTGTTGAGGGTAGATGGTATATAACACAACAAGCATAGCAAAATGTTAATGTCAGAATCAAGGCAGAGGATAAATACATGTTCTGTAAAACCCTTCTCACTTCATTGTATTTGAATATTTTCATGACAAAATGTCAGAAAAATATAATTAAATCTGAAACTTTTATTTTTCAATACCGAAATGATAAAATGATGTTCTTCATCACTGAGAAAAATCTGAATACTAGACTGACATAGCAACTTCCTTTAGAACATCTGCTAGTATAACATTTGCAGGGGTTTTATTCACAGTCGATAAAGAAGTCCCTTTTCTATTGATACAGATGGGTCTTCCAGGGAAAACAGCACACAGACTAATATTTCTTACAACAGCCTTTCTTTCAACTCACTGTCCTTGTTTTATTCAATCTCAGACTAATAAATTTCTGATTAAAGTTCCAGCTATTCCTATAACCACAAAGCTACCAAACAGTCTGGTTTACAGACTCCAGGAATACATCATGGACTCATGTCTGACCAATCCAATTCCCAGAGGGCTGTGGGAATATCTTCAGAAGATTTTATTTGCAGGAACTGGGTAGTAAGAAAATTCTATTTCCCATCCCTCCTGTCTCTGCACATTCTGGGATTCCCTAGCAGGCCCAGCACTTCCGTCATCCATGGGCCTTCAGCACATGGCCCTCAAAGTACTGAAGAAATAGGAAATTTGAAGCATCTCTGTGCTCAGGAGGCAGCCCTATTCTCCATCTTCACCGAGAGAGGGAAGATAGGCACACACAGATCCTGTGCAGAGCCCTATAGACACATACCATTCTGTGTGTCCCAGGCCTGAGGTCTTCACTGAGAATAATCACAAGAGATGCCTCACACCAAGGAGGTGAGAAGCAGTCACCCATTTCCACTGTGTAACTGCTACCAGTAAGGAGGACACCACACTGGCATCTTTAGAGAAATTACTCTGCAGCATAAATAAAGACCCTCCAAACTAAGCCAGAGTCATGCAAACCTGAGCATTTCCTTTTGACATGACCCAAATGCATGGTTCACAAATGGTACTGCCTTGGAGGAAGTACCAAAGCAGGTCAGAGAAATATTAAAAGTCATCTGTGTTTAACTACAGTGCTAAACACAATGCAAAAGAAGCAGCTAAGGTTTTATTGCCTCATATGGCTGTGGCTAAGATGCTAAAAACTGTTAAAATGATGAAAAGCTAAAAGACAAAAATATTTTAAAAGTCAGTGTTACCGGATCAAGATTTTTGAAAAGAAGAATATCTTTGCAAGCTTCCTGAAGTCTGCACCGCTGTTGATCAGTTTTAGGATGAATCACCTGCCAATCGAAAGAAAACAAGGGAAATTTTAATATTCTATTTTAAAATATTACTTAACTTACAAATTAGAATATTTCTTTCTCCTAAAAATGGGAAAAATTAAGAGCACATTTACCATAATTTTAATTTTATACAAATACCAAGCAGTACCCTGATCGTGGACAGGCAATGGGATGGGGGTATGGCTGGCAGCAAGTCAGCTATCTGCTGGGAGCCCCAGAATCCCCATCCATAAAGCAGGAGGTTACATGTTCATTCATTCAATAAACATTTTCATCAACTAGGTGCCAGGCACCATCCCAGCTCTGGGGACAGAGCAGTGAACAGAAGACACAAACACCTGCTCTTACCATCAATAAATACATAAAGGATGGTAGAGAGTGACAGGGCTAAGGAGAAAAATACGGTAGGGAAGGGTGATTAAAAGTGTGTGTGTACGTGCAGGCATGTGTCCAGATGAGGCCTGAGAAGGTGACATTTGTGTCAAGATCCTAAGGAACTGAGGACAACCTGAGGGAATGAGTCATGTGGACATCTCTGTGAAGATGACCTCAAGCAGAAGGAACAGCAAATGAAAACAATATGATGGGTGAACAGCATGTTTGAGAAAAACCAGGAGACAGGTGTGACTGACAAAGAGCGAGGGGAAAAGATCAGGAAGAGACCTGGTTTTGGGCTTAGGTGGAGGGCAATGTAAATCATAGAACTGGAACTTTTCTCTAGTGACATGGGGGCACTGAGGAAGGAAAGAGATCTGACAGATGATTTTAAAGGCTTAAGTTGGTTCCTAAGTGAAGAACAGCCTTGATGGATACAGGAGCGGAAGCCAGGAAGCGTCTGTGATTATCCTAGTGTTAAACTGGGGATTAAGACCAAGGTGGTAGCCATGGAAGTGTTGAGAAGTACTGGAATTTTGGATATGATCTGAAGACCAAGCCCATTGGATTTGCTGAAAAATTAAATGTGGGTATAAAAAATTAAGAGGAGCTGAAGGTGACTTTAAAAGTGTGGACCTGAGCAACAGGAAGGATGGAGCTGCCATTTAATGAGCTGGGGAAGACTGTGAGTGAAAAAGAATGTCTCAGTGGAAATCATCAGGAGCTCACTGTAAACTGTCTGTTGAACTCTAAATGGAGATGGCAAGTAAACAACCACTATATAAGCTGGAGTTCAAACATCAACAAACTTAGTATTACCAGTAATAATACTGGTGCCTACAAAATCAGAGTTGCCATAGAATTAAATGAGCTGATACAGGCAGTGTTTAAAATAGAACCTGGCATTCAGTAGGTGCTCAAAAATTATTACTACTACCACTAATACTATAGATAGTCAATACATGTTTTTTGAACTAAAAAAGAATTATTGCCCAGCATTGCTGTTATAATTGAAAAACCTATTAAGCACCATCCTAAGTATTGTCTTCACCCTAAAAAATCTACATCACTTAATTTAGACCAGAAATAACAAGATGTCAAAAGTGCTAAGTAATTTAAATTTATAATATTAAATAGTCAGTTGAAAAAGTTTTAACTTTTAAAAGTCTTTTCAAAATTTTATAACATCAAGAATGAAAAATTTAAAAACCTACATGTCTATTATATTCACACAATGGTAGCATTTTATTATTAGAATAGTTTAGAAATCTTTTCTAGTCTGCTCACTTTAAGACATATTTGAAAGATCATTAAAGCTTCTTTATAACATCAATCTTTTTAAAAAGATGGTTCAAGTTTGCTTTTATGAAAGTAACTTGTTAACTATATAAAAGTTGAAAAATCTGAGTTTTTGAAAAAGCAACCCCCAAATCAACTGTAGTCTTGCAACAACTACTGTCAAAATCTGGGATGTATCCTTCCAGGCATAAATCTTTGTACAAATAAGTAAACAAGTAAATAGGTATGAAGATGGATAGATATTTAAAAATTTTTTATATTATAAAATGCTGTATAAAATGTACCTCAAATTTACATCATTCCATGTCATTTAAACCCAGTCCTGTACCATCATTTCCAATGGCTTCAGATTTTCTTGATTTGAATGTGCCATAATTCAACCCCTGGAAACCCCTATTTTAGTTCATTTATGTTGCTTCCATCTCTCACTATTATAATACTGCAATAACCTCCTCAGAAAGCATCCTTAGGAAGGACGCAACCGGTAGGCATGTTTTTCCTGCAGGTAACTGCTGAGTCAGCTGGCTCGACTAAGTGTAAAGCTGACGGCCACAGCTAGGCACCCCTTCTTACCATATCCTCAACCAATCTTGCTTCCTATTCTTCTTAATAATTGTCAGTCTGTTAGATAAAAGATGGTATCTTGCTGAGATTTTAACCTGTATTCATTTTAAATATCAGCATGATTAGCCTTGGTATATAGAGGAAAAGGGGAGTGAGTGGGGACTGAAATTATTCTACCTAATACCTTTGCTGTAGTTCTTACCCTTGGATCAGTATCTTCCTCTTCCTCATCAGGGTTATAGGTCTCAGCACAGACTAAAGTTGGAGAGAAAAAAATAAAGAGAAAAATGAATAAAACAGATGTGTATTTTACTGGAAAATAGGAAGTAAACATAGTTTCCTTTTGTTCACTGTTTCTAAAGCTATAATTAACTTTGCAACCCCTTCCTTCAATTAACAAATATACTAAGTACCTAGTAATGCCAGGCATTCTGTTTGTGATGAAAAGTCAGCTATCCAGGGGTTGGTAGACCAAATAGGAGAGAAACCATAAAAAACATCACCTACTAAATTCTATGGTAGTGGCAAGGATAAGGAAGGAAGTGCTGTCTCTGCTGAGCTATGAAGCAGGAACAGAAAACCACCAAATACAGTACATGCAATATAGACATATGGATATGGAATTGGAGTACTCACCAAAAAAAGCAAAATATCTCAACCTCCTTATGTATTAGAATGACTTAAAAGAATGAATTTTAACAAAATGAATATAATACTATTTGTCAGGCTCTGTTATAAATACAATATTATATAATTTAAAGCCAACTCGGTTTTCTTTGTAGGTAATCTGTGTTTGCACCAATGGGCTGCAGGACTTGTCTTTATCATAATTCAAAGATTTAAAAAATGTTAACCAAAAAAAAAAAAAAGCTAACCAAACAACTGTTTACAATACCAGAATATCATAAATGATGTAAGTATGCATTTGAATAATTCAGCTATGAGAAAGATTGAGAAAGACCCCCTCTGGCTAATTAACAGCCAGCTCTATGGGAAAAAAGGCAAAAAAAGAAGGTGAAGAATATACTATTAATATGTAGCAGACAGACTGTCCTTCCATAAAGAAGGACTTCCATGAGAAAGAAGGAGAGCTAAAAATGATGGGGAGAGGGAATAAATAAGTATGAATATATATATACACACACACACATATGAGAGAGATATATACACACACACATACACAAAAGTGAAAGTGAAAGTCACTCAGTCGTGTCTGACTCTTTGCAACCCCATGGACTATACAGTCCATGGTATTCTCCAGGCCAGAACACTGGAGTGCATAGCCTTTCCCTTCTCCAGGGGATCCTTCCCAACTCAGGGATCAAACCCCGATCTCCCACACTGCACTCTTTACCAGCTTAGCCACCAGGAAAGCCCATATAAAAAATTTTAATGTATTTATTTTTCCAAAAGGAAACAAGAGAAGGATAAACCAAAAAGTAGAAAAATTGCTTCTTAGAAGGTAGGTAGAAACAAAAAAGGGACAAAATTTTACATAGTTTTGACATTTAAGCCCTGTTAAAAGGCAGAAAGTGAAGAGGAACTAAAAAGCCTCTTGATGAAAGTGAAAGTGGAGAGTGAAAAAGTTGGCTTAAAGCTCAACATTCAGAAAACGAAGATCATGGCATCTGGTCCCATCATTTCATGGGAAATACATGGGGAAACAGTGGAAACAGTGTCAGACTTTATTTTTTTTGGTTCCAAAATCACTGCGGATGGTGACTGCAGCCATGAAATTAAAAGACGCTTGCTCCTTGGAAGAAAAGTTATGACCAACCTAGATAGCATATTGAAAAGCAGAGACATTACTTTGCCAACAAAGGTCCGTCTAGTCAAGGCTATGGTTTTTCCTGTGGTCATGTATGGATGTGAGAGTTGGACTGTGAAGAAGGCTGAGCACCGAAGAATTGATGCTTTTGAACTGTGGTGTTGGAGAAGACTCTTGAGAGTCCCTTGGACTGCAAGGAGATCCAACCAGTCCATTCTGAAGGAGATCAGCCCTGGGATTTCTTTGGAAGGAATGATGCTAAAGCTGAAACTCCAGTACTTTGGCCACCTCATGCGAAGAGTTGACTCATTGGAAAAGACTCTGATGCTGGGAGGGATTGGGGGCAGGAGGAGAAGGGGATGACAGAGGATGAGGTGGATGGATGGCATCACTGACTCGATGGACGTGAGTCTTAGTGAACTTCGGGAGTTGGTGATGGACAGGGAGGCCTGGCGTGCTGCGATTCATGGGGTCGCAAAGAGTTGGACACAACTGAGCGACTGAACTGAACTGAACTGAAAATGTTTTATATAGTCTTAACAATAAATTTGATAAGGATGGAGGAACCCAAAATTTGAATACAAAGAGAAACAAATGAATCTAACCACATATCAAGTTGATAACATAACAGAGAAAAGGAAAGGGGGTGATTTTAAGTAGCTTCTGAAAATAATAATCTGACCAGTGGGATGTATCCAATGACAAAAAAGAATTGATGTTGTCAGTGGTTCAATAATTCCAAAACTCCTCTGTGTACTACAGTTTTGAGTAAACAAATATATACTTAGTTTTTCACTGGAGAAAAGGGGAATATTAATACAAATACAGAACACAAGATGAGTTCGAATTGGAGATGTCAATACAAGTCATGCTTTTAAAATCTTACCCTTAGGGATGACAATAGTAGACACAATGAATTATGTAATGCATAAAAAAGTTAGTGTACTCATAGACTATTTTGTCAGGAATGTCTAGATGTGATCACTGGTGTTACCCAGAAAGTAACAAACCTGTTCCTTCCTCACAACAGCTTTAGTATACGTCATTATAGCTAAGGAAAAGTTTTTCTTCTAAAAAATCCTCAATTATTTGCAATAACTGTGTGACCTGGCTTGGTTTACTTCATATCTCCACCTTCTCTTCTGCACACTGGAGCTAACAGCAGTGATTCCCCTCTGAGGACTGTTGCAAGGATTCAAGTAAACAAGTGCCTGGCACACAGTAAGGAGGCAGTAAATGTCAACTCGTTGAACTATTGCTATGATCACATTTCATTTGTTCTGGTTTTCTGGAACTTTAATTACCATTATCTTGGTTCTACTCTCTACGTGAGCTCTTTCAACAACTGTGCTCTCTTCAAGGCTGGCTTGTATTACAGATTTTGCCCTTAAAATTTTTACTTCTCTTGCCCTCTCATGCAACTATGCCAAAGCCTTTGACTGTGTGGATCACAACAAACTGGAAAATTCTTTTTTTTTTTTTTTTTTACACCTGTGCAATGGCTCACATTTTTTTTTTTTTTGCTGTATCAACTTAAATATTAATCATTTGTTTATACATTTAAATTATTTTAAAAAGGTGAACATTTATAGCTCACAAATCAACGGAGTGACATTTCCACCCAGATACATTTTTCCATCTTAGTTCCCAGTTTTAACAACGGACATTCAGAACCAGAGGGACAGCACATCAAAGGTAAGTGGCAGCACCTTCTGTGAGCAGCGCCAGGGTGTCTGAGAGATACACTGAAGGTTTACATTCTTCATTAAATAAAAACAATTTATGCAGGAATATTCTTAGACCTATTTGCTTTGTTTTTACATTCTCTATGAGCTTGAAGTTCGGTGGTGGCATTCTGAGCATTAGACCTCTTACAAACGACATCTCTAAAAAAGTCTTAATTAAAGGTCATTATCACTGTCATATGATATTTTCTTGTATAACAGACACTCAGTCTTTCAGAAAGCAAAATAAGCAATTTTATTTGATTTTTCACCCCACCACTGATTTGCTTAATCCAGATCTTGTTAATCACTGTAGAAACCCTATAAGTCATTAGGAAGATGAACTTTGTTATCTACTAGGGGATTTTACAACGAATGCTGCCAAGTCGCTTCAGTCGTGTCTGACTCTGTGCGACCCCATGGACTGCAGCCTACCAGGCTTCTCTGTCCATGGGATTCTCCAGGCAAGAACACTGGAGTGGGTTGCCATTTCCTTCTCCTGGAAAATTCTTAAAGAAATGGGAATACCAGACCACCTGATCTGCCTCCTGAGAATCTGTACACAGATCAAGAAGCAACAGTTAGAACCGGACATGGAACAACAGACTGGTTCCAAATTGGGAAAGGAGTATGTCAAGGCTATATATTGTCACCCTGGTTATTTAACTTATATGCACAGAGTACATCATGCAAAATGCTGGGGTGGATGAAGCAAAGCTGGAATCAAGACTGCTGGGAGAAATACCAATAACCTCAGATATACAGATGATACTACCCTTATGGCAAAAAGTGAAGAGGAACTAAAGAGCCTCTTGATAAAAGTGAAAGAAGAGAGTTAAAAAGCTGGCTTAAAACTCAACATTCAAAAACTGGGGCATCTGTACCCATCACTTTATGGCAAATAGGTGGATAAATGATGGAAACAGCAACAGACTTTATTTTCTTGGGCTCCAAAATCACTGCAGATGGTGACTGCAGCCATGAAATTAAAAGATGCTTGCTTCTTGGAGGAAGAGCTATGACCAACTTAGATAGCATATTAAGAAGCAGAGACATTACTTTGCTGACAAATGTCCGTCTAGTCAAAGCTATAGTTTTTCCAAAAGCTATGGTTTTTCCAGTAGTCATGTATGGATGTGAGAGTTGCACTGTGAAGAAAGCTGAGCGCCGAAGAATTGATGCTTTGGAACTGTGGTGCTGGAGAAGACTCTTGAGAGTCCCTCAGACTGCAAGATCAAAACAATCAATCCTAAAGGAAATCAACCCTGAATACTCATTGGAAGGACTGATGCTGAAGCTGAAGCTCCAATACTCTGGCCACCTGACGTGAAGAACTGACTCACTGGAAAAGACCGTGATGCTGGGAAACACTGAAGGCAGAAGAAGGGGACAACAGAGGACAAGATGGTTGGATAGTATCACCAACTCAATGGACGTAAGTCTGAGCAAACTCCAGGAAATGGTGAAGGACAGGGAAGCCTGGCGTGCTGCAGTCTATAGGGTCGCAAAGAGTCAGACATGACTGAGTAACTGAACAACAAATCAGCATTTTGTAGTGGACCCTTCTAATCTTCATTCTTCTTATATCCTTAATCCACCAAGTTCATTTACAAGCCTTATGTTGTTTGTTAGGGTTTACGTCTTATTTGTGAGCAGGCAAGGAATATGACTAGTTCTTGACCCTACACTCCATTCTTCTGTATGATGGCTAAAAATCTCTATGTATCTACAATAAAGGGATGAGATGATATGTACCACTCTCAATCCCTGATTTCTGAGAGACATTTACTCCCCGCAGTGCTGGTCTAGCTGCCCTCCAGCTTCCTCCTTCCCACTGATTTTCTGAACTAATGGAATACCTGAGAAATGGTGACTCCCACATGAACTGCAGATAGGATGCCCTTTCTTGACCAGCCTATAGGTGTGGGCCATGCCTTCTGTGCTGTACTGCCATCAATACTCTGCCTAACAGGAAACCAGGATCCTTAAATAGATGGAGAAAAACTCGGGAGAAGGGAGTAAGAGAACAGACATCATTCTAATCCCTAAAACAGCACCAGGTAATGTTCTGTAGAGCGCTGCCGAACCCCTGGTAGCACAGGCTTTTGGAGCTGAGCCAGGTAAGGGATGGAATATAATGACTCCCTATCTTTCGCCAAGCCATTCTTGTTTCCACAAGGAAACACGTTTATCTCAGGTCTGTCCTAAAGATTAAGGCAGACACCTTCCTGAGGTCTTAGATGTTACTGCTGTCACTTTTCACATTTTCATAGGTATTTGGGTAGGGGGCTGAGGAAGCTGTGTTGAAGGCAGCTCTCAGATAGTATGTTAAACTGCAAACCTTTTGGTTCTCTGTGATCTTGATTAACACTGTCATTGTCAGCCCAGTTTTCTAAACTAGAAATTTGGAACTCACCATTACTGCCTTCTTTCCACCTGTTACCCAATGAATACATCAAATTCTGCCTCAGAAATATTCTCATACTTGACCTTTATTCAGTCTACCCTGTTACTCCTTGGTCCAGGATTTCAAAATGTCTTCTTTGAAAAATGCATTTTAAAAACCCTCATTTTGGAGATAGGTGGGTACACGGGGATTATTATACTAACTTTTTCTACTTTTGCATATGTATGGAAATTTTTCATTTAAAAAGTTGAAAATAACAAGTCTTTTAATGATGAGACTGACAGGATTTTACTGATAATGACACTTAGTCTTGAGCTCGCTTATTTTCAGGCTTCTTCTGATTTTGGAGGAAAGTACTGTAGCACTTAGCTCATTTTTGTACTTTTAGACATAAATGTAACTGAGGCAACAAATGTTACATCTTGAAGTCTTAAGACACAGCACTATGATTTAAACAAAAGCAATTATTTTCATTAAAATTATTAATATGTTTCCTATTTGTGAAAAATGGAGAAGGAAGTAGCAACCCACTCCAGTATTCTTGCCTGGGAAATCCCATGGACAGAGAAGCTGGTGGGCTGCAGTCTATGGGGTCGCAGAGAGTTGGACATGACTGAGCCACACAGACATTAGTGGAAAAACAGTGTATCTTTTTTTTTTAACTGGTTTGGATGTTTTCACTTTTTTGAACATCAGACTCAGCTCCTTTTTCTTCTTCCTCTGTTTACCTCAACCTCTCTACTTCTTCCTGGTCCTGATCCCAAATTACTTTTCTCATTTTCTATATAAAAATCTATTTTTAGGTCTCTGTAATTGCTGTCCCTTATGGTTCTAAATATCAGGAAGCTTATCTCAGTGTAAAAGTTACTTGGGGAGTCCCAGGGTCAGTGTGATCCCCTCTGCAGCCTCAAGAACTACACTGAATGTCATGAGATACTCAAAACCTACTGAAGACAAAAGCTAAAAGAGCAGCACAGCCTCTCACTTGAGGGTATTAACTTTGCCACCACTGTCCAGCAGATGTCACTAGTTAGTAATAGGGAAGTGTACAAAGTAACAATAGATTATCCAGCATAACTTCCTCCTCTAGATTTTAACTGCTGCTTTACTCATCCAGAAATGTGAATCACTAAAATGTATTTGTGAGAGAAAACCCCTTCATTTCTACCAGGCCTGGTCACTGGCTTCAGGCCCTATGGTGTCCTGCTGGTTCCTGTGAAGAGGTGATACAGCCTGGTATATTAGAGAGTTAGGGTTGCCATAACAAAACACTACAGACTGGGTGCCTTTTTAAATAGCAGTAATAGCGGAGACATTACTTTGCCAACAAAGGTCTGTCTAGTCAAGGCTATGGTTTTTCCTGTGGTCATGTATGGATGTGAGAGTTGGACTGTGAAGAAGGCTGAGCACTGAAGAATTGATGCTTCTGAACTGTGGTGCTGGAGAAGACTCTTGAGAGTCCCTTGGACTGCAAGGAGATCCAACCAGTCCATTCTGAAGGAGATCAGCCCTGGGATTTCTTTGGAAGGAATGATGCTAAAGCTGAAACTCCAGTACTTTGGCCACCTCATGCGAAGAGTTGACTCATTGGAAAAGACTCTGATGCTGGGAGGGATTGGGGGCAGGAGGAGAAGGGTTTTTGGTTTTCCTTTAAGTTTTTAAATTAACAGAATCAAACTAACGTTTCAAACTCAAGGACAGTCAGTGCTAATCTAGGATGAATTCAAGAAATCTGCCTTTAAAGAATTTATGGACTGTCTTCAATTGATGTATTCATCACTTGATGTAGAGGGGCTGTTCTGCTAGAATGTAGGACTTGGAAGCTGCAGGTTTTCAATTCCAGTACTTTGCAGGAGAGAGGAGGCATCAAAGAGGGGAAGGCCTCATCTCGGAAGCTACACACACTACAGTCTGGGAGTGGATCCATTATTCCACATTCACTATTTCTCTACGTCCCCAGTCCTTGGTCTCTTCAACGGTATAAGGGTGTAACAATACTAGAACCTTGTTAAAGGGTTAATAATAGGAGGAGACATTTAAATACAAGGCCTGGCTCAAGAACTGCTAGCTCTCCTCTGCTGCTTTACCTTCCAGGTTATTATTCAGTCAGACATCCTGAGTCATTGAATTCTCTTCTGCAGTGTCTGACAAAGCACATGTATTCACACAAATAGTTTAGCTGAGATCCTTGGATCATATCAGGAGCCCATTCCCTAACTCTCTTTCCAATTTATTTTATTAAAAATTTTTTTTCCTTTGGCTGTACCTCATGGCACATGCCGGAGAAGGCAATGGCACCCCACTCCAGTACTCTTGCCTGGAAAATCCCATGGATGGAGGAGCCTGGTAGGCTGTAGTCCATGGGGTCGCTAAGAGTCGGACACGACTGAGCGACTTCACTTTGACTTTTCACTTTCCTGCATTGGAGAAGGATAATGGCAACCCACTCCAGTGTTCTTGCCTGGAGAATCCCAGGGACAGGGGAGCCTGGTGGGCTGCCATCTATGGGATCACACAGAGTCGGACACGACTGAAGTGACTTAGCAGTAGCAGTAGCAGTAGCATGGCACATGCAGATCTTCCCTGACCAGGGATTGAACCCATGCTCTCTGCAGTGGAAGCAGAGTCTTAACCACTGGCCCACCAGAGAAGTTCCTCCAATTTTATCTCCTCTCCTATGGCCAGAGCAGCTGGGTCCCGTTTATCCTCCTTCAAGTTTTAAGACATTCTTCTACCTAGAATGCATCCTTCTTGGTACTAGCCCAACAGTAACCATATTTTTCAACTTCCAGTGCAATTTCCTCCTTCCAAGAAGCACTTCTTGATTTTTTTTCTGCCTACAATAATTTCTCTTCCTGATTCATGATCCTTCCTGATCTGGCCATATTTACTGACACTGTTCCAAATGTTAACTATACACCAGTGAACAAAACAGATGAAATTCCCTGCTTGACTGGCGTTTATACCCTTGCATAGTGAACTAGATGGTAAATGGGATAAGTAAATTAAAAAAGGAAGGGCACTAAGGAGAAAATAAAGTAGGGAGATAGGCTGTGTTTGTGTGCTGGGGAGGGGCGAGGATTTTAGGCCATACTTAAGGCCTGAGAAGGTATCCTTCACATGAGGGTCTGAAGAATGTGAATGAGCAGTCCACAAAGGTAGCTTTGGTGAGATATGGGAACAAAAGTCTGACTAGAACGGGCTCAAGAGAGAACAGAAGAGAAACGGGAAGCATGTATGGACCACTCTTTCAAGAGGTTTTGCTATAAAGATAGGCAGAGAGAAAGAGTGGCAGCTGGAGAGGGAAGAGTGATTTGTAAACGTTTTATTTTAAGAAGGGAGTGCCAATGATATGCTGCTGAGAAAAACCAGCTGAAGGATGAAGATTATGCAGGATAAAGAAGAGGTAACTGCTGCAAGGATGAAGGGTTGAGATCTAGTGTACAGGTGGACAACTGGACTCACAGGCAGGTGGGGAAGGACAGATGTGGGAGTCTATGGAAATTCTCTTCCATTATTTCTGTTTCTTTAGTTAATTTGAGAAGATTATCTGCTAGGAATAGGAGCGGGAGGAGGTGTTGTAGGTTTGGGGAGAAAGAAGGTATGAAAGACTCATCTAGGAGAACAAGAGAGTGAAAGAAGTATAGAAACAATATACTTGTGGTCATCAAGAGCGTACCAGACGTTAATGATCATGAACTGAGGGCAAGATCAGTCAGCAGGGCTGTGTGTTTTCCCTCCACCAAATACAGATGCGGTGCAGACACAGAATATGTGGGGAAGGGGTTTAACCAGAGTGTGGCTTAGCCAAGCAAATATAAAAGGAAAAGAGAACTGAGGGAAGTGGTTATAATCACTGATCAAGAAATTTAAGGTTAGTAAAGAGGAATTGAGAAAGAATGAAAAGGAGACAGGATCAATGAGCTGTGAGAGCTGGGGGAGGACAGCAAAGGAGCTGTGAGAAGGCAGCGGGCAGTGCTGGGAGGCCTGGACCACTGACTGAGAATACGGAGAGCAGTGATGCTGGTCCTACCACAGTACAACCACAGCAGTGAGTGGTTGAAGTAGGTGGAAGACCACAACCCCGGAGGAGAAGAGGTCAAGGAATGGAAGGACCAGACGCTGAAAGGATTATTTATGTGGAAATGAGAAGGAACCTGGGAGTTATTAGAGGACGACAACAAGGAGGGGCTGTGGCTGGGAGAATATAATGTGAGGTTTGAGGCTGAGGGCTTTAGGGAGGAGAGAGAGAAAGGTCTAGAAGCAATGAGGAAAAACAGAGACACTCACATCTGCCATGAGTGTTACAAGGAAAGGGAAAGAGACGTGACCTTGAGGGCAAGCCACGCTTTAGCTAGATTACGAAGATGAAGACCAAACTCAGAGTGTGGGCTAAGAAATTTACGGGATTTAGCTGAAGACTGAGCAAGAGTTCTAGAGGGTACAAGAATGGGTACTTAGGGATGGGAAGGTTACTACTTAGGCTTTAAGCTATCTTTGGGCATTTTATCACCTTGACTGCTTCAAGTTATGTAAGCTCTGCTTTGCCCCAGTTTCCCCACCTGAATAATGGGGTAATCAGAGCATGTAACTCATAGTGTTAGTGTAAGCATTATATTCAACAACACAAGGCAGGCATTTAGCAAGACCTTAAAAATGTGTACTGAGTACGAAGCCGGCACTCAAAAAACCATTAGCTCTTGCTAACAAGCTATTTTCTCTGCTGCATAATCATTTTTGGTTCTGTTAAGAATTCTTTATTTTCATTTAACATTTGAGTGATATTAACAAGTTTTAACTTTGCAGTAAGACTGTAAGAGTTAAGGGTAAGGGATAATACCAAGCACTTGTCTGCGTTCTGCAGAGTTCAAGGACTGAACCACACTGACAAAGAGCCTACGCAGCAATTCATCTGTGACCCTCTGTGACCTCTGGAGGAGGTGTCACTGCACTCTCCACTTCCTAGGCCTGTCCCACAGATGTCAACAGCTATTATTACTAAACTTTGGGTAAAACGAGGTGCAGGGAAGAACAGAAATGGGAGATGGCAGCTCATAAGTCTCATACTAGCCTTAATTCCTACTCTATTTCCTCTCCATAAATGACTTTTTTTTCTTTTTTAGCTGCACCTCGAGGCATAAAGGATCTTAGTCCCTTTTCACCCCCAACCAGGGATCAAACCCGTGCCCCCTGAAGTGAAAGCTCAGTCCTAACCACTGGACCACAAGGGAATTCCTATTTCCGTAAATGACTTTTTATAGTAAACAACACATTCTTCCATCTCCTTTCAACAGACTTTGGTGTACAGTCTTAGCAAAAACTTTCTGAAAACATAAATGAGCAGATTCTCTCAAAGAAAAGGATTAAGAAGTAGAAAAGGGATTTGGAGCTTTACTAGATATTAGGTCACATGACAATTTAAAACCAAGAAACTTTCCAGAACAAGGGGATATGAAAGAATGATGGGACACATATAGCTCGCATAGCAATTTTGAAACACATTAACATCCCAGCTATACGACCAAATAAACTAGATATATTCAGAAGCTTAGCATTTTAATTATAAGAAAAACTTTCAGAAAACATATTTATCAGCTCTGTGAAAAAATGGGGCCCTTCTCAGCTTAAGAACAATCATGAAATAAAGAGAGATGTATATCAGATCAGATCAGATCAGATAAGTCGCTCAGTCGTGTCCGACTCTTTGCGACCCCAGATGTATATAGTCAATACATATTTACTGAGTACTTGCTGTGTGCCAGGAAGTATTCAAGGTACCAGTCACAGATCAAAATTTTTGAGTCAATAAAAAAGAGCAAAATTAAATTATCTAGACCACACCAGTTAAATGGGAAATGTATTATTAAACTAGTTGCATATAAAAAAATAAAAATAGACTTCCTGTATTTGGAAAATATTCATTTTTTGTTAATAATCAAAGGAATGCCAGATAAAACAATCCGAGGCACTATTTTACTTCTAAATTAAAGGAGTACATTTGTAAGTCAAGAATATAAAAATATATTTAAAAAATAAATGAAAGGAGTCAGCACCGCCTATATTAGTGAGATGGAGGTGAAGAACAGGTCTTGGCAGGGCATCTTTCTCCCTGTAGCCTATTTTCTACTGTCTCTTGAAAGTAGTACAAAGAAGCAGCCAAGGCAATGCTCAGTCTCTGACCAGAGACTGCTACTCCCAGAGCTACAACTGAGGAAGTAATTTAAGGGGCTCAACAACATGAGCAAGAAGTTTAGGCTGACTTCCCTGGTGGTTCAGTGGTTAAGAGTTTGCCCGCCAATGCAGGAGACATGGATTCAACCCCTGCTCTGGGAAGCTTGCACGTGCCAAGCCTATGCTCCACAACCATCGAGCCCAGGCTCCAGAGCCTGCAAACTGCCACTACTGAAGGCCTGGCACCCTAGAGCCCCTGCCTCACAAGAGAAGCCACCACAGTGAGACGCCCACGCACCACAACACAGAGCAGCCCCCTCGCCTCAACTAGAGAAAGCCCACGTGCAGCAACGAAGACCCACCACAGCCAAAAAATAAAAATAAATAAACCTTAAAAAAAAAATTAACGGCAAGCATAATCTAGAATGCCAAAAATAGTAATGTGAAAAGTTGTTTTTAGAAGCCATAATTATGAACATGGAAAAATATCAATGACATAAATGAGACAAACTTACTTTAGTAATCTAAAAATAAGCACATATATATTTAAAATAAAATGAAACAGAACAAAGGCATCACAGGTAATTCTGATAATGTTCTATAATGCTATCAACTTACCTTATTAAAAAGATGAACTGATTTTTATTTAAGATAATCCCATCTTAAAATAGCATTTTAGTAGTATGTTATGAAAAAGAATACATACCTGACACTCGCCGATCAAATCTGCCAGGAATTGGAACTGCAGAACAAAAAAAATAATGTTTAGTCATCATTATGTCACACGACCCATCTTTATTTCCCCTTTTTGTAAAGATCTTTCATAGGAGAACCAGGAAACTCAATACCAAGTGGTGGATCAATTCATATTCTTTCATCATCAACCACAGACAGTGGTTCAACATGATCACATAAAGACAACCTAAAGAATATATATATGTCTTTGAAAACAAACTCTTTATAACTTTAACATGAGTGGCAATTTTATTTCTACTCACATTCAAGTTCTATCTAATTTGTATCACACCAGATAAGTAAGAAGTCTACTAAATTTACTGGTAATGTCACGATATCAAACATTTAAATTTTCTTCTTTTAAAAATAATTACAAGACCTGCTAACTAATAGTATTTACATTTCCTTTTAAAATAATTTAATGAGTATTACACTAAAATAAAAAAATGAACCATTAAGTTATACTCTCCTTCAAAATGGATGGGTTTTCTCTACCCATGGTCAGTGTATTAATTAGAAAAATGTATCACATGTCTTTAAGTTAAAAAAATTTTTTTCTTTTTGCTAATTTTTCCTGCTTCTCACCTGCATCATTCCTTGTGTTTGATGGTTATCTGAATTCTTACTACTGAACTATATTATTTGAACAAGCTGGGTTTTTCTATAGTTGAAGATTAATCTAATTTTAACAAACATACAGAATATGCCTTATTAATCTCCAAAAAACAGAACTTTGAGGGTTACTGAAAAAGAAATTGAAGATGGCTCTGAGAGCCAAACTCTAATGCAAAGTTTCTGAAACAAATACAGACCCAGGAAGGAGGGAAATGCTCACCTTACTAGGATTAGAATTATCATTTTGCATAGCACAGGGTCAAAGGTATGTTACTGGAACAAATAGGCAAAAATCGAAAGAAAATCCCAGTGGTTCCTGAAAGTACCTACAATAATTTGTCACTACTTCCTCAATAAAAGAGTGGATTAAAAGTATAAGCAGAGTACCTAGCACATGCCATGCAGTGTAGTAGACAATTTAGAAAACATTAGTGAACAAAATGAAGATCCCTGATTTTATGAAGCTTGAGAGAGATGCGGGAGAGTTGACTTTGATCATTTGAAAATACACGTCTCATCACTCAGGTAAACAGATGAAAATACACCAGCATAAGCCCTCAATCCAGGCCTCATGGGGTTTCCATAATTAAAACCCCACCAAATATTAGTATACAATCTGAAATTATAAACCACATAGTGATACAATTTAGCATGGGTGCTATCAGGGGATACCTCAAAGGGCTAGACAGAAAAATTATAGACTTATCATAAAATAAGAACTGTATGTTTAAAACAAAGACATAAAGAAGGAATCCAAATTTTTAAATGTGAACTTAAAATCACTATTTCCATCTATCATGCAAAAAAAGACAAAATTATTTTTTAAAATTCCTAAAGCATTCCCACTAACTGAAAGAGTTCAAAAGTGTTAAAAAAAAAAAAAAAAAGTTGACTTGCAGTGTAAAATGTAATTAAAAACAAGAGACTTAAGGCATTTAGCTCGAATGGATCACTGTGTGGATGAAAAGGTAAACAAAAGGGGCACAGACATGCTGCCTGATAAATCTATGTGTTATTTCATTTTAAATTAGTACATGTCTTAAAAACTTTTATAGGGTCAGAGGAAACAGCTGCAGTTGGAAGAAGATAACGCCAAGGCACACAGAGGATGCAGTCAATAACCACAGCAGTCAGAGACCACCCATTCTAATTTCACCACTGCTTAGAGAGCTCAAACACAGCAGATCAGACTTTATGTGAATCCAAGTATTCAACCAGTGTAAATCTGAGAAAATCTTCCAGCAGAAAACAATGCCTAAAATGCTCTCCTTTCTATCATAAACAAACACTGACAGGGAGTAGGAAAACTTAAAATTTAGGTTATCTGATCTGAAAACATGTGCCTCAAAAATATTAACAAATGCAGTCTCAATGGAAACTAAAAATCATTATTACTGATTAAATGAACTCCTAAACACAGACATACTCTGAAAATTAAAACATGGTTTTTTGAGCATGTAGAATATTTTATGTGGCAAATATTAAGAACATCTGGAGAATTTGAAAACATGTCCCAAAGTCTCTCTTAAATTAAAATATGACAGACAAGATAATAGAATTTTCCCATAGCAGGAAATGGCACAAAAGCCTGGAGAACAAAACCCAAGCACGATTAGGTAGCTCAGACGGTAAAGAATCTACGTGTAATGCAGGAGACCTGGGTTCAATCCCTGGGTTGGGAAGATCCTCTGGAGAAGGGCATGGCAACCCACTTCAGTATTCTTGCCTGGAGAATCCCACGGAGAGAGGACCCTGGCAGGCTACAGTCCGTGGGGTCCCAAAGAGTCGGATACGACTAGCGACTAATGCTAGAGCTCAGGATGAAAGATTCTGTGACTCCTGGGAAGGCAAACAGGCACACTCAAAGCCAGACTGGTAGGATGTTAGCAGCACCAGCTGTGTACAGAGGCAGAGAACAGAAGCAGGACATTAACAAGGGCCTTGTGTCTGGGGGATCTCAGCCTAGTATAACATAGCACAGCATAGCAAATCTCAAAAGTGGAATACAGAGCAGCTGTCAGAGCAGGCCCTTTAGCACGGTTAATCACAACATGGAGACTGCCAGGAAGGGCTGCCACCAAGGGTGACATTGTGCTGGGCCCTCATAGGCCAGGGGGTGAAAGTGCATCTCTGGGCAAAGCTTGAGGAAAGCCCCAAAGGCAAGGTTTTTGGATTGGATAAATATCCCAGGGTGCCTGGAAACAGATGAGGGAGAAGTAGGGTGTCAGGGGAGGACCACTCAGCGAAGCAAGAGAAGCCCAAGAAAAAGTGCTGGGTAATGGCTCAGTGGTAAAGAATCCATCTGCTGTGCAGGAGACACAGGAGACTCAGGTTTGATCCCTGAGTTATGAAGATCCCCTGGAGAAGGAAATGGCAACCCACTCCAGTGTTCTTGCCAGGAAAATCCCATGGACAGGGGAGCCTGGCAGGCTACGGTCAGTGGGGTCGCAAAGAGTCGGACATGACTGAAGCAACTGAGCACAACCCAATTAGAGACCCAATCAGTAAACTGTAGGACTCACTTTGGGTTCACAATTAAGAAAAAAGAGAAAAGAGAAGGAAAAGAGAAAAGATAAAGTATCTTCCATGAGTTCACACACAAATTAATTCTGCTTTCTCTGAGGGTCAGAAGAGGGAAAGAATGCTGCTATCCTTTCTTCACTTTTTCTTCCTAGAATCTTGTGCTGGTTGAACAAGGTACATGGTCACTGAAGTTTAGAGCAAAAACTCCAACAGTATGTTTACCCTGGTATGGTAGTTTCTGCCAGTACCTGTGACTATATGACGATAATGAAGTCCATCCTATTGAGCTATTTCTCTAGTCTGTCCAACATCTGATATCCATCTTCCCACAAGCTGCCCAGAGAGAACTCCTAGCAGACCCTGCTGGGCCTCTAGCTATATCATGCACATAAAGACTTCCCTCCAACATCAAACTTCTCAAATGAGCTGTTTTGTGAGCTGACCACTTTTTTTTTTTTTTTTGAGGCTTTTGCAACCTGGCTTCCAACTATTATTAAAGTAGCCTCTTCCAAAATCACAATTTTCCTCTATATTATTCTTCTGTATTGATTATTTCCTCTATCCTTGAGCTAAATAAAAATCATTCAATATTGGTTGGTGCCAAATACATATTCATTCATTCAACAAATAATTACTGAGCCCTTCTATGACAGGCACTGTGCGATCTAGTGGGGAAATATGAATAAAAGTGATTCAGATATGGCCCCTGCCCACAAAGATCTTGAAAGTGAAAGTTGCTCAATCATGTCCGACTCTTTTCAATCCCACGGACTATACAGTCCATGGAACTCTCCAGGCCAGAACACTGGAGTGGGTAGCCTTTCCCTTCTCCAGGGTATCTTCCCAACCCAGGGATCGAACCCAGGTCTCCTGCATTGCAGGCGGATTCTTTACCAGCTGAGCACAAGGGAGGCCCAACAAAGATCTTAGGAGCTATCTAAAAATGACCAATAATTATCATCATAATGATGTGATATCTACTGATACTACAACAAAGGCAAGTACAGAGTGCTCTGTGAGCACATACGAAGAGTGCCTACAGAAGGCCCAGGAGGGTCTGGGTCTGTAGTCAGGTCTAGGCATGGCTGGGATGGAAGCTGAGTGAACTGAGGATTTGGGGAAATGAAAGACATATGATACGGCATGAGCAGTGTGGGAAAGGAACAGAGATGTGGGAGAAGAGGTGAGCAAGGGTCATTTTGGAAGCCAATCTGTGGCAGAGCCATGTTCAGAAGTAATGAACTATAGTTATTTCTATGTCTTTTCTTTTTTGTTCAGCTGGGGGAGAAGAGCAGGAACAAAGATTTAACCTGATAAAGATTCCCTTGGATATGACTGCAAAACCAGAAGGGAATATATGGAGCAGAGTGACCAAGGCTTAATGAGAGAAGTACCAGTTGAGAGAAGAAGAAAGGATTCCCTATTCCAATACTAGGGAGTGGCAGGAAAGTCTTCTAGTAGAGAATAGCCGTCCCTTTGCTCCACTGATTCCCCACCTGAGGGCTCTCTACTTCCCCCCAGTCTTGAACACCTGTGAGACCAACAGAAAGAGGATGGGGGCTCAGCCACCCCCAGACAAGGTGGAGTTGGAGAAAACCACTTGGAAATGATCCCTGTGAGTGGATCAGCTGTGGATACAGCATTTCTGTTCAATATGAAGAAACTGGAGCAAAGGGAGTCATCACAGACTGGATTTTATAAAGATCACTCTTGACTGCAGCTGGTGGAAGGAGGTAGGGCACTGGTCAGATGTGTCGCTGCAGACAGAAGGAAAATAAAAGGAGTCTAATGATCTACAGAAGATTAAAATTTATAATGTTTAGTGATAAACTCAATGTTTGCTCCATAACAACATCAACTGAAGTTATACACCTACAATTATAAAAGAAAAAGTATTCAATATGTGCTTCAGTCAATCTATAAATAAGGGTGCTGCCATGGATCCCCAAGTTATAAAATGTCAGAGTGGCAAAGCATTTATGAATTCATCTAGTCTGGTCATGGCAAGCAAGTTTCATCTCACATGACAACTCTAATTGATGTCACGGGTGCACCTGAATCATCCTGACTCCTTCCTTTCTTTCATTACTCACATCTGCTTCATTAATAATTCCATCTGTTCTCCCACCCACTTTGTTTCTTGAATCAGTCTACCTTTCTCCATATCCACCCTAGCCTGAAGGGCATCATTTCTTGCCAGGATGATTGCAACAGCCTCCAAACCTGTCTTCCCACAGCCCATTTAGCTCTACATCAATCTATTCCCCACACAGTCATCAAAGTGATCTCAAAATTTTGGAAGAAAATCTGGCAGTTTCTGTCAAAATTTTTACTGTGAACTGCCTTTGACCTAGCAATAATTCCACTTTTAGGAATATGTTTTATATATGTATATAAAATACTATATGTAATACTATAATCACTATAGTATTTTAGGTAATAGAAAAAGTGAAAATAAAAGTTGTCTAGAAAAAGAAGTTAAGGATATACTGGTATAGCTAGAGTATGAACTTCTATGCACACATTAAAATTTAGGATGCTACAGATCTACATGAAGTGCCAGGGAGACCTTCAAGATAGATATACTGTTAAGTAAAAAAAAAGTTTGACAATCATTACATGAAATAACCCTAATTTTCTAAAAATCTTGTCATCAAACTTTAACATGTCATAAATTTAAAAGCCAGTTAATACTATAAGCCTGTAACGAAGAAAACAACGTCAATAAAACAGAGCCCTCTTCTAATCCGTCTCTCCCTACCTGCAATTCCTGCTCCCCAGGGGCAACTGCATCAACTCTTTTGGCTATGTCTCCTGAGATTTATTTTACCTTAACACACTTACACTACGAATTCTATGTGTTTTAATTACCCTTTGTATTGCAGCTCTGGAAAAGAAAAGGAAAAGGCTTGCAAAGTAGCAGGACATGGATCCCTAACCTCGTGAAGCCCTCTGTTCTACTGGTCCTGAACTTCAGGCTGCCAATTTTTTGCCACTTACAGACAAACCTAATCTTTTTCAAACTGAAGTATATATAGTTGCTTTACAATATTACATTAGTTTCAGCTGTATAATGGACTTCCCTTGTGGCTCAGCTGGTAAAGAATCCACCTGCAATGAGGGAGACCTGGGTTTGATCCTGGGTTGGGAAGATCTCCTGGAGAAGGGAAAGGCTACCCACTCCAGTATTCTGGCCTGGAGAATTCCACGGACTCGCAAAGAATCAGACACGACTGAGTGACTTTCACTTTCAACTGTATAACACCAAAATGATTCAATAAATTTTATAGACTATATCCATTTAAAGTTGCTGCAAAACATTGGCTATATTCCTTGTGCCACACATTACATCCTCATATCTTATTTACTTTATACCTAGTAGTCTGTACCTCTTAATTCCCTTCCCCTATCTTGCCCTTCTTCCCTCAGCCCTCTCCCCACTGGTAACCACCAATTTTCTATATCTGTGAGTCTGTTTCTGTTTTGTTATATTTATTCATTTGCTTTATTTTTTAGATTTCACATATAAGTTAAAACATATCATATTTCCCTCTCAGTCTGACTTATTTCACTGAGCATAATACCTTCCAGGTCCATCCATGCTACTGCAAATGACAAGATTTCACTCATTTTTATGGCTAATATTCCACTGGGTATGTGTGTGTGTATGTATACATCACATCTGTTTTTTTTTTTTTAGTCCATGATTCATGTGGGATCTTAGTTCCCCAACCAAAAATGGAACCTGTGTCCCCTACACAAGAGAATGCAGTCTTAACCACTCAACCACCAGAGAAGTCTCTGCACCACATCTTTATCTACATTCATTGGCTGATGGACACTTAGGTTGCTTCTGTATCTTGGCTAATGTAAAGAATGCTGCTGTGAACACAGAGGCGTATGTATCTTTCCAAATTAATGTTTCTGTTTTCTTCAGATATATATCCAAAAAACCTAATCTTAGTCAATACAGAAGCCAAAAGGAAATTCTGCTGATCCAAATAACAAACAATGCTGGAAATTATGGAGATGAAATAAATAAAAACATATAACATTTACGTGCCAGGATGGGACTTCCCTGGAAGTCCAGTGGTTAAGACTCTGCACTCCCAATTTGATCCCTGGTCAGGGAACCAAGATCCCACATGCATCTTGGTCAAGAAAAAAAAAGTTATGTGCCAAGATCTGCCCTGAACACTTCATGGTTATTAAGCCACTTAACTCTGATACAAACTTTATGAGGTACTATCAAACTTATGAAGTCATTAAGTACATAAACTTACATTACACTTAGATAAAGAATCTAAGGCAAGAAAAGTTAAATAACTCATTCTACTAACAAAGGTGGAACCAGACTGAGTGCAGGCACTCAGCTTCATAGCCCATGCTCTCAGCCATGGAAGGACAACATCCAAAATCAGCCCGGGGATGCCAGCAGGGTAACCAGGTTAACAATCACATCAGTGTAACTGTGTGAATGCACCTTCTTTCTTGAAATGTCTAAAATGTCTTTTCAAATGATGTTTAAAGCCTCCGGTAGAAATCTGCATTTGGAATCTTGACATGAGACTAATTCAGTTTATCAAATATTAGTACTTACCAACTAATCAAAATTTACTGATGAACCTGGTCCAAAACTGAGTACTTTTCTAAGATCAGCATTAACAGTTCTTTTAAAAACTTTTTTTTTTTCCCACTTAAGTTCACTTTAAGTACAAAGACTGAGTCAATATAAAGAAAAACAGAAGTAACCATAACTGTACTTAGCCATAGCTTAACCTCTCAGGGGGGCCTGGAATTGCAATAGCTAGAGATAAGATGGGAAGAAGAAAAAAAAAAAGCTTTATTTTTCTTAATGTGATAGCCTTATTGAGATATAATTCACATATCACATAGTTAACCATTTATACTATACAACGGTTGTTAGTATATTCAAAGAATTGTGTCTCCATTACTATAATCAATTTTAGATCTTTTTCAACACCTCAAAAAGAAACCCTATATCCATCAGCACTCCCTCCCCATTCCCCCCAATCCCCTTGGCCATAGGCAACCAGTAGTTTACTGTCTCTATAGATTTGCCTTTTCTGGACATTTTGTGTAAGTAGAATACAATATGTGGCCTCTCATAGCACCTTTTAGTACTTCATTTCTTTTTGTTGTCAGACAGTTTCATTGTATGGACATACCACATTCATCTATCCATTCATCAGCTGGTGAACACCTGGGCTTTTTCCACTTTTTGGCTATTAAGAATAACATTACTATGAACCTTCATGTATACACATTTTACACATTTTCATTTCTCTTGGGTATACATCTAGGAGTGAAACTGGTGGGCTGTATGGTAACTCCATACTTAAGTTTTTGAGCAACTGCCAGACTTCCATTTTCCACTCCTACTAGCAGGATGCGAGGGTTCCAGTTCTTCCACATCCTGGTCAACACTTGTTAATATTTTTTTATTGTTATAACAGTGGGTATAAAGTAGTATGTCATCATGGTTTTAATTTGCATTTCTAATGACTGATGTAAACAGTTTTATTTATTACTGCTAAAAATCCTTATTTCTGAAAAGCTAATGATTTTATTCACTATCATCTTAAAAAAAAAAATCCTCTCTCCTCTCCTCTGTGACTTGATGCTGAAAAACAGTTCTCACGTCCATGATCAGTAAGCCAGTCTGGACTTCACAATAACTGCTTTCTTGCTGGCCCTGAATCTTTGTTCTTCAAAGGATTATCTGTTACAATTACTGATAATAGGCAGAAGTTACTGTGATCATTTATTTTTCTTTAGAAACACTAAAGTTAAAATGTTTATCTAAATATTTGTGAAAACATCTGCAGGGGCATATTCATTCTCACTGATTAAATAATGGCTTATCCTGAACATCTTCATTTGCTTTGAAAAATGTATCACATATCCAGTAGGAGGAGGTGTGACAAAAACCACCATCCGACAAGAAAATATAATTCATTATTCAACTGTTTCATTAGCTTCCACTCTGCTACCATTTCTTTCCATTCCTTCAAGGTCAAAATTAGTGTGCATGCTACTTAGAACCTCGGAGCAAAATCTGAGATACGGGAAATGTTTAAGATCTGGCTTATAAAACTGTAGCCCAACAGAATCAAATTTGATCCCCCATGCCATTTTTAGTATAATGGTGATGTACCTCTGCTTCTATTTCCTTCTCTCCCTGCATCACCAAATACTCTTCTGGAAGACAAATGTTTAGGGAAACAGCTTTGGAGGAGGAACCCTAAAGAAGGTTTAATTAGATAAAAAATTCTTAATTATATGAAATTGGGCAGTTGATGATTATGTGAAAGCAGAAAGGCACCTTAGTACTCTCAATCTATCCTGTTCAATTTGTTCAAATACCCTATTAAGCAGAATTTCTATATAAGGTCAACAAACACTCCTCCATGAACACTCAAATCTAATTGAGTTGATTCCCAAGCCTACGTGGTGAAGAAATGAAAGCCTGCAGTGAAGGCACAGGACACCCACTCTCTGGCCTGGATGCCCCTGAGATGGACAGTGAAGGAAGTGCTGAGGCTAGGCATGCTGACCAAAATCGGAGCCGGACCAGGGCACATGTGCTCGACCTTTTTACAGACATGCTCCATTTAATCTTTTTTCTTGAAGACTCTCATCCCTAACGACCAGCTTCACTTCTTTTTCATTTGATAGAAAAAAAATTTACATGGAATGAGCTTTTTTAAAAGTATTAACTACTTTATTACTGTTTCTACCACTTTGCCACTTTTGTGATTGAGCTCATCTTGATTTTGTGGGGTGAAATTATAATACATTTAATGAACTAAACTAAAGGAAGTCAACTGGAAAGGAAGCAGGCAAAGTTGGAACACTTGTATTTTTCTACAGCAATGAGAGAAGTCTAAAAAGTATTCATGCTGACCACCTGTAGAAACTAAGTAACATGAAGATGATAACTCTCTGCATAGTGAGACTTTGTAAGATACAAAATAGATGTTTCTAAGCATTTGAGGTCAGCAAATTCAGAAGTAAATGTTCTTCATGATCAAGGCCGTTTGTCTGATAAAGCACTGTGGAGGTATCCACTGGATAGTAAGATTTCCTCCTGAGTAGAACTCAGACACCAGACGCAGTGGGCCGAGCTCCTCACTCCCTGGGAGGCTGGCGGCTCACCTTTCCTGTCTGTCCCTTCCTCATTCCACTGCATCTCCCTGACACCTACCATAGTTGGTGAGGGTAAGACAGTGAGATGGGTGGGGGACAAACCTGAATCTGATCAAGCTGACATAGCAATGGTCCTCAAACTTTAGGATACATCAGAATTATTGAGAAGACTGAAGGCCTCTTCTTCAGAGTTTCTGATTCAACAGGCCTGGAGTGAAGCTAAGAATCTGTACTTCTAATAAGTTTCCCAGATGATGCTGATGTTACTGATCCTGGAACCTCATTTGAAAACTACTGCTCTAGTGCCAATTATGAAATGAGAGGAAAAACAGGGGATGGCGAACTTTGATGCAAACATCATGGGGATGCAATCAGCCAAACTCTACAAAATAAACTTTATTCTACAAATAATCTTCAAAGGAAACAAGAAAGAGATCAAGAAAGATCCTACAGACTAAAAGAGACTTAAGAGATAAGGCAGTCAAATGTAATTCTTGACCTTATCTGAAGATGTGTGGAGAAGTGTGAACAGAGATTGAATATTTGATATTAAGGAATTATTGCTTATTTTAGATATGATGAAAGTTTTGTGGATATATTTTTAGAACTAGTCCTGAGGGACATAAACCTAAATACTTATGGATAAAATTATTTTTGATATTTAAAAAAAGTAATCAAAGAGGAAGGTGGTCTGAGTCACGAGCTGGGGTCAGGAGAGCTGATTCTGAAAATCTTTACCTAACTTCTTGTTCAGTGAAATTGTGTGGTAGCTTGATACTGGTATAGTAAATACATGGGTAAAGACTCCCCAAGAGAAATTAGCAAACATTATAAATCAAGTCACCGCCCAAGAGTTAACAGAGTTGGGGATAAATAGACGATGGGGGTTATTACACTATTCATTTTACTATTGTCCATCGACATTTTCCATCATCAAAAAAAAAGGTAGAAAAGAAATAACCAGCATTCCTGGGAGGGGATGGGGGAACCAGGGGACAGAGAAATTCTGATACAGTGGTCCATTTAACATCTCTCCAAAAACACTGCCCTAATACACACATCCAGCCAATAAATAGAGTCATTTATTCTGAAACAACCATTGGCACCCACAACCCCCTGTCCCCATCCACTGGACATCTCTCTGGTCCTAAAGTACCCACTGCCTAGAAAACCCATCTCTAACCCAGCCCCAGTGTCCTGCCAAAGAATGAAAATGCCATTCCAAGAGCTGAGATTCCTTCTCTACCACAGAATGCAAAAATTCCATGTGTCTACTACATTACATTAAAAACTCCTAAGGAATAAGTATGGGGACGTTCCTACCACCTTTTGTCTGGCACAGACCTTGTCATATACAGACACTAAATGTAGATGGACTGAATGTATGAGGCCCTAATAAGCCAGAAAGGACTAAAAGCCATGCCCCTCTTCCTGGGTATATCACCTCATCAACTCACATCTGGCCACTAATTTAAGTTGAATTATAACAGAAATATAAAACTACTCTGACACCAACTGGTAAACTTCAATACAATTCTGATGCTAACCCTCAGGGTAGCACCAGAGTCCACGTTTCAGGGACATGGTCCCCAACAAGACTGCCTTTACTCCAGTTGCTAGTTGCACTTTGGTGGTCCTGGGCCACCATCTCTAACCAATTGGCTACAAATTCACAGGTTCCCACAACTCTCAGGTTTGACTTGCTAAAACAACTCACAGGACTTTAGGAGATGGCAACCCACTCTGGTATTCTTGCCTGAAAAACTCCATGGACAGGGGAGCCTGGCAGGCCACAGTTCATGGGGTTGCAAAGAATCAGATACGACTGAGCACGCACTCACACATACCTATTCCTGGGGGTTTCCCTGATAGTTCAGTGGGTAAAGAATCCACCTGAGAATGCAGGAGACACAGGAGATGCGGGTTCTATCCCTGGGTTGGGATGATCCCCTGGAGAAGGAAATGGCAACCCACTCCAGTATTCTTGCCTGGAAAATTCCATGGACAGAGGAGCCTGGCGGGCTACAGTCCACGGGGTCGCAAAGAGTTAGATGACCGAACACACACAAGCAAGCACATACCTATTATTACAGTTTTATTATAAAGGATACAAATCAGTATTGGCTAAATGAAGATACACACAGAGCACAGTCTGGGAGGGCCCTGAACACAGAGTTTCCCTGTCTCTTCTCACAGAATCAGGGTGCTTCACCTTTCCAGCATATCATCAACCAGGAAGTTCTGCCAAGCTCTGATGTTCAGAGCTTTGTTGGGGTTTCATTCCATAACTACGATTGACTGAATCATGGGCTACAACATTAAATTCAATCTCCAGTCCCTCAACTTTCCCCAGAGGTCAGACTGGCTCAAAGCTCCAACGTTCTAATTACATGGTTGATTTTTCTGGTGACCAGGCCCCATCTTGAATCATCTCATTAACATAAATTCAAGTCTGATCCAAGGGGGCTTCAGATCAGATCAGATCAGATCAGATCAGTCGCTCAGTCGTGTCCGACTCTTTGTGACCCCATGAATCGCAGCACGCCAGGCCTCCCTGTCCATTACCAACTCCCGGAGTTCACTCAGACTCACGTCCATCGAGTCAGCGATGCCAATCCAGCCATCTCATCCTCTGTCGTCCCCTTCTCCTCCTGCCCCCAATCCCTCCCAGCATCAGAGTCTTTTCCAATGAGTCAACTCTTCGCATGAGGTGGCCAAAGTACTGGAGTTTCAGCTTCAGCATCATTCCCTCCAAGGAAATCCCAGGCCTGATCTCCTTCAGAATGGACTGGTTGGATCTCCTTGCAGTCCAAGGGACTCTCAAGAGTCTTCTCCAACACCACAGTTCAAAAGCATCAATTCTTTGGCGCTCAGCCTTCTTCACAGTCCAACTCTCACATCCATACATGACCACAGGAAAAACCATAGCCTTGACTAGGTGAATCTTTGTTGGCAAAGTAATGTCTCTGCTTTTGAATATGCTATCTAGGTTGGTCATAACTTTCCTTCCAAGGAGTAAGCGTCTTTTAATTTCATGGCTGCAGTCACCATCTGCAGTGATTTTGGAGCCCAGAAAAATAAAGTCTGACACTGTTTCCACTGTTTCCCCATCTATTTCCCATGAAGTGATGGGACTGGATGCCATGATCTTCGTTTTCTGAATGTTGAGCTTTAAGCCAACTTTTTCACTCTCCACTTTCACTTTCATCAAGAGGCTTTTTAGTTCCTCTTCACTTTCTGCCATAAGGGTGGTGTCATCTGCATATCTGAGGTTATTGATATTTCTCCCGGCAATCTTGATTCCAGCTTGTGTTTCTTCCAGTCCAGCATTTCTCATGATGTACTCTGCATAGAAGTTAAATAAGCAGGGTGACAATATACAGCCTTGATGAACTCCTTTTCCTATTTGGAACCAGTCTGTTGTTTCATGTCCAGTTCTAACTGTTGCTTCCTGACCTGCATACAGATTTCTCAAGAGGCAGATGAGGTGGTCTGGTATTCCCATCTCTTTCAGAATTTTCCACAGTTTATTGTGATCCACACAGTCAAAGGCTTTGGCATAGTCAATAAAGCAGAAATAGATGTTTTTCTGGAAGTCTCTTGCTTTTTCCATGATCCAGCGGATGTTGGCAATTTGATCTCTGGGTTCCTCTGCCTTTTCTAAAACCAGCTTGAACATCAGGAAGTTCACGGTTCACATATTGCTGAAGCCTGGCTTGGAGAATTTTGAGCATTACTTTATATTTCCATTACTTGGGAAATTCTAAGAGTTTTAGAAGTTCTGTGCCAGGAATCTGGGACAAAGGCCAGACATGTTCTTTATTATTCAACAAAAACAAACTGTGAAAACTCCCTAGCCAACTTACAGAAATAAAGCAAGCATGAAAAAAGCTATACAAGACCACTCATTTTAGGGTGTTAAATCCCTCTCTCACTTGTCGGCATTTCAGATACCAATCATCTGCTAGACCTACACAACACTTAAAAATATGGTATGCATTAAATTGAACCATACTCTGAGAATTATCTATGGATCACTATGAACAGGAAAAAAAACAAAAACCCGGAGCATCACCAATCAGACATGGCTTCTCTGTGAGTTGAGAAACGAACTCATTAGTTGAACATTGGACTCTTGGTTTGGTAACAGTAAGACAGAGCAGTTGCCCTGTTAATGATCACAGAGTCACCAAAGAAAAAGCTTTAATAATCTTTGTGAAGAGAATCATCAAGCATTCACAGCATGAAGCAAATTCTCCTCTAATGATCATTTTACTTTTGTTTAAAAATAATGGATGTCAAAAAAACACAGAGGTTTAATAATAACATTGCAGAAAAAAAAATAATAACATTGCAAACTGAACAATAATTCTCCAGCCACTGGTTTACCAAAAAAATCTTCATCCAAATCTTGACATCTTTAGTCACTGTCTTCACACACATTATCTTGTGTGTATCACATCTTAAAACGGTTGTTAACAAATTCCCTGGTAGATATCAGGGCTTGGACTAAAAAACTCAAGCCATCTATTTTTTAAACTTAAATTCACTTAAATAAAATCTCAAATGCAAAAGAAATAATATAAGATAAACATGCCTGTTTGTTTTTTTCTCCTGGCCTCACCTGCAGTAGAGGCATGGAGTCTTAACCACTGGATCACCCGGGAAGCCCCATGATTTCCTTTTTTTAATTTCAAACAGTCATACACTAAATTTTACACTAAACAGGAAAAAAATACTTACATGAGAAAAACATATTGTGACGATACAAAATACCAGAACAGCCCTAGCAGATGTTATCTTTTTTAATTTGAAATATAATTGACTTTCAACATTATATTAGTTTCACATGTATAACATAGTACTTTAATATTTTTATATGCTACAAAATAATCACTATAGTAACTTGCTACCAACTGTCACCATAAAAAATGATTATCATCTTATTACCTATATTCCCTTTGCTGTACGTTACATCCTTGTGAGTTACTTGTTTTATTATTAGAAGTGTGAACCTCTTAATCTCCCTCACCAATTTCACTCTTACCCTGACTTCACGCCCCTATGGTAACTACCAGTTTGTTCTCTGTATCTGTTAGTCTGTTTCTGTTTTAACACATTTGTAAATTTGTTTTATTTTTTAAGTTCTACATACAAGTGAAACCATACAGTATTTGTCTTTCTGTGTCTGACCTATTTCATACAGCATAATACCCTCTAGGTCCATCCATGTTGTCATAAATGGCAAGCTGTCATTCTCTTTTTTAGCTGAGTAATATTCCACCTGTAAATATATACCACATCTTTATCTATTCACCTAACAATGGGCACTCAGGTTGCATTCTTATCTTGCTTCTGTAAATAATGCTGCCTTGAGCACAGCGGTGTGTTTATTTTTTTGAATTAGTGTTTTTGTTTTCTTTTGGAAAAAACCCAGAACTGGGATTGCTCAGTCATACAATAGTTCTCTTTAAATTTTTTTGGAAAACCTCCCTACTGTTTCCCCTTAGCTTAGATGTTCACCTCTGAGATTCAAGTAAGTAAAAGACAAAGCCTTGAATTAAGAGTACACAGAAGTAAAACCTTAAATTATCCTTTAAATTAAATAACAGCTAAAGCAAATAACCTTCCTCTCCCGTTTCTGAATATGAGATGTCCCCACTTTTCCCCTCCATTCTAATCCACCTCCCCACCCCCGACTCTAGGACCCTGCTGCATCAGACACTAGCTCTCAACGGGCTCCTTTCCCTCTGCATGTGAACATGCTTATGGTGACTCTAATGGAACAAAACAGAATCAGAGACCTGCCTTCATATCTGTACTTCTTCAAGCTACCACCAAGTCCTTTCTTCTTCAAAACATACTCACCATTTTTTATCTCAATCTTCTGCAGGCTCTGTCTTCTTTCCTTCTTTATTCCCTCCTTCATTCCCTCCCTCCCTCTCTCTCTCTCTCACACACACACTCCCTGACCCACTGGCACCTGACCTCTTTCATCACGACCCCACTAGAGCCTCTATCCCCAAGAATCACAGCTGAGTCAATCATTTCAACACTGGCTTTATCCAGTTTGACCTCTTCACTGCTTCCAACACCACTGATGCCTGTTTCAGTCACCTTTATTCAGCATAGTACTGAAAGCCCTACCAGAACAATTAAGCAAGATAAATAAATAAAAGAGCATTCAAATCAAAAAGGAACAATAAAACTATTCACAAATTACATGATCGTATATACAGAAAATCCTAAAGAATCCACAAGTTGCAGGGTACAAGATCAACATACAAAAATCAGTTGCAGTTGCATATATTCACAATCAACAAACTGAATATGAAGTTTAGGAAAACAAGTTTTGTGTTTTTGTTTTGCAGAAATGGAAAACCTGATCCTAAAATTCGTATAGAATTGCAAGGAGTCCTGAAAATTCAAAAGAATCTTGAAAAAGAACAAAATAGTGGTGACAGTTACACAAAATAATGAATGTACTGAATGCCCCTGACCTGTATACTTTAAATGGTAACAGTAAATTTTATGTATATTCTACCAAAATAAACAGTATAATGGCATTAAACATAGCCTAAAGTCAAACCCTGCTTATTACATGGTCTTGGATAGTTTCTAGGTCTCAATTTCCATATCTGTAAAATGGAGATAATTATAGTCCCTGCTGCTAAGTCGCTTCAGTCGTGTACAACTCTGTGCGACCCTATAGACAGCAGCCCACTAGGCTCCCCCGTCCCTGGGATTCTCCAGGCAAGAACCTTTTTCAAAAGATTAGGAGGATTCAATGAGATGATGCATAATAAATAATTGAGCACTGAGACTACTAAAGAATAAAGGCTTAATAAATGCAAGCTGTCCTAATCGCAGAACAGTATTTATGGGTAAATTACGTAAAATGTAGAAAAAGAGTAAAAAAAAAAAGTCTCCTCCAGCTGATATTTCCAGAGCAAGATGGAGGAATACATAGTGTGTACACTTTATGAACAATCACGCTGCACATCTGTGATTTGTGCACCTTTTTGCACATATGTTTTACTTCAGAAAAAGTTTACCTGACTCAAAAAGAAAGGTGGCCGCACAATCCTGTGCAGGCACTGTACTGACAGCACTGAACTGTACGCTCACAGTGGTTAAAATGGCAAATTTCACATCACGCACAGCTCACCACGATTCCTTACAGGGAGGTAAAAGGAAAGAAAGCTGATTTTGGTGATTTGGTGATTTGATTTGGGTGGGAGACAGATGAGTGGGAGACCTACAGGATGCATCCAGTTAAAAAGCAATATAAGGACTTGCCTGGTGGTGCACTGGCTAAGATGCCATGCTCCCAATGCAGGGGGCCCGGGTTCAATTCCTGGACAATGAACTAGATCCCACGTGCTGCAACTACAAGTTCACATGCCACAACTAAAACCTGGTGCAGTCAAATAATTTTTCTCTTTTAAGAAGTAATAAAAAGCAAACCCAAGGCAGGGAAGGGACAGTAGGGAAGGAGAAGATGGGGGAACCCAGAGATCAAAATAAATGAAAGTGAAAGTGCAAAAGAGAGAAGAAAGTGATGGATTTCTGGGTTTCTTGCTGAAGAAATCAGAAAAAGGTGACTGCAGAGAAAACAGAGCTGTGTGACAGGTAAGTTAACAACATTAGTTTTAGGTATCATGCGTTTGAGAGATGAATGAGAGGTGACCAGCTGACAAGACAATCATAAATAGGGTGTGTGTCTAACAGCAAGTTTTGATTCTGAAAATTCAGGTTCAAGGCAGGTTCAATGCTTAAGAAGAGAACTGTCACTGAGGGAGAAACAGTAAACAAACCAAATTCAGGGGATCATCAACAGACATTTAAAGGACAGAGGTGAGAGAGTCAAGACACAGGGCAATAAAGACACCAATGCCAAGGAGGGAGAAAGTTTCAAAGAGGGCTGGTTCAACTGTGTCAAAATCCTCCTGAGAGACCCAGCTATGTGAACTGTAGAAATATTATTATTAAGCAAGTCTCAAAAAAGTTCCAATAAGGCAATTTAAACCAACTCCAATTGTTATGTGGTATATACTGTGCAATAAAAAATGCTGGGGAAATATCCTAAGGAATCCACTAAAAAACTAGAGAACTAATAAACAAGTTCAGCAAGACTGCAAGATACAAGGTCAATATCTTAAAAATTAACTGTATTTCTATACATTTGCAATGATCAATCTGAAAATGAAATTAAGAAAACAATTTCATTTACAATCACTTCACGAGAAATAAATTACTTAGGAATAAATTTAATAAAAGAAGTGAAAACTTTATATTCTAAAAACTACAAGACACTTGTGGTTCTTTAATTTAGAAATTATAGAAAATCTAAATAAATGAAAAGACATTCTATATTCACAGATCTGAAGACTTAACATTGTTAAAAGGCAATACTCGCCAAATTAATCTACAAATTCAATGCAATTTCTGTCAAAATCCCAGTTGGCCTTGTTGCAGAAATTGACAAGTTAATCCTACAATTCATATGGAAATGCAAATAGGCAAAACAACTCTGAAAAAGAACAAGGTTGGAAAATTCACATTTCCTGATTCTAAAACTACTACAAATCTACAGCAGTCAAGGAATGCAGGAGTGGCACACAGGCAGATATACAGATCAATGGAATAGAACTGAGAGTTCAAAATAGACTCTCGCATTTACAGTCAATCGATTTTCAATAAGAGTAGCAAGACAATTAAATGCGCGAAAGAATAGTTTTAATAAGTGGTGCTGGGGACTTTCCTGGTGGCGCAGTGACTAAGACTCTGTGCTCCTAACGCAGCAGGCCTAGGTTCAATCCCTGATCAGGGTACTGGATCCCACACGCTGCAACTAAGTTGCAACATGGTGCAACTAAGATCTGGTGTAGCCAAATAAATATATACTAAAAAAAAAAGTGGTGCTTGAAAAACCACATATAAAAGAATGAAGTACCTTACTTCCTAAACAAAAAATAACAAAAATGTACTACAACATAGGGAGGTCCCTGGCAGTCGAGTGCTTAAGATTCCACACTTAAGGGCACAGGGCACAGGTTTGATCCTTGCTTGGGGAACTAAGATCTCCTATGTTGCACGGCCAAAAAAACCCCCAAACAAACCCCAAAGTACTACAACCTAAATGTAAAGCTAAAACTGTAAAACTCATACAAGAAAACAGAGAGGTTAATCTTCATGACCTTGGGTCTGGCAATGGCTTCCTAAATAAGACACCTATGGCACAAACAACAAAAGACAATGATACACTGGACTTAGTAAAAATTAAAAACCCATGCTTCAAAAGACAATATCAAAAAAGTAAAACGACAACCTGCTAAATGCAGAACATAGTTTTTAGTCATATATCTGATAAAGGACTTGTTTAGAATATACAAAGAACTCTTAGAACTTAACAATAAAAACACAAACCAATTTTATAAAATGGACTAAGGACCTGAATAGACATTTTTTCAAAGGTACACAAATGACCAACACACACATGGAAAGATGCTCAATATCATTCAGTTCACTTCAGTCGCTCAGTCGTGTCCGACTCTTTGCGACCCCATGAACCGCAGCACGTCAGGCCTCCCTGTCCATCACCAACTCCCGGAGTTCACTCAGACTCACGTCCATCGAGTCAGCGATGCCAATCCAGCCATCTCATCCTCTGTCGTCCCCTTCTCCTCCTGCCCCCAATCCCTCCCAGCATCAGAGTCTTTTCCAATGAGTCAACTCTTCGCATGAGGAGGCCAAAGTACTGGAGTTTCAGCTTCAGCATCATTCCCTTCAAGGAAATCCCAGGCCTGATCTCCTTCAGAATGGACTGGTTGGATCTCCTTGCAGTCCAAGGGACTCTCAAGAGTCTTCTCCAACACCACAGTTCAAAAGCATCAATTCTTCGGTGCTCAGCCTTCTTCACAGTCCAACTCTCACATCCATACATGACCACAGGAAAAACCATAGCCTTGACTAGATGAACCTTTGTTGGCAAAGTAATGTCTCTGCTTTTGAATATGCTATCTAGATTGGTCATAACTTTCCTTCCAAGGAGTAAGCGTCTTTTAATTTCATGGCTGCAGTCACCATCTGCAGTGATTTTGGAGCCCAGAAAAATAAAGTCTGACACTGTTTCCACTGTTTCCCCATCTATTTCCCATGAAATGATGGGACCGGATGCCATGATCTTCGTTTTCTGAATGTTGAGCTTTAAGCCAACTTTTTCACTCTCCACTTTCACTTTCATCAAGAGGCTTTTAGTTCCTCTTCACTTTCTGCCATAAGGGTAGTGTCATCTGCATATCTGAGGTTATTGATATTTCTCCCAGCAATCTTGATTCCAGCTTGTGTTTCTTCCAGTCCAGCGTTTCTCATGATGTACTCTGCATATAAGTTAAATAAGCAGGGTGACAATATACAACCTTGACGAACTCCTTTTCCTGTTGTTTCATGTCCAGTTCTAACTGTTGCTTCCTGACCTGCATACAGATTTCTCAAGAGGCAGATCATGTGGTCTGGTATTCCCATCTCTTTCAGAATTTTCCACAGTTTATTATGATCCACACAGTCAAAGGTTTTGGCATAGTCAATAAAGCAGAAATAGATGTTTTTCTGAACTCTCTTGCTTTTTCCATGATCCAGTGGATGTTGGTAATTTGATCTCTGGTTCCTCTGCCTTTTCTAAAACCAGCTGGAACATCTGGAAGTTCATGCTTGGAGAATTTTGAGCATTACTTTACTAGCATGTGAGATGAGTGCAATTGGGCGGTAGTTTGAGCATTTTTTGGCATTGCCTTTCTTTGGGACTGGAATGAAAACTGACCTTTTCCAGTCCTGTGGCCACTGTTGAGTTTTCCAAACTTGCTGGCATATTGAGTGCAGCACTTTCACAGCATCATCTTTCAATAACATTAGGAAACTGCAAAGCAAAGCTACAATGAGGTAGCTACTACTTCCTACCCACTGCTGCTGCTGCTGCTAAGTCACTTCAGTCGTGTCCGACTGTGTGCGACCCCATAGACGGCAGCCCACCAGGCTCCCCCATCCCTGGGATTCTCCAGGCAAGAACACTGGAGTGGGTTGCCATTTCCTTCTCCAATGCATGAAAGTGAAAAGTGAAAGTGAAATTTCTCAGTTGTGTCTGACTCTTAGAGACGCCATGGACTGCAGCCTACCAGGCTCCTCTGCCCATGGGATTTTCCAGGCAAGAGTACCCACTAGGCTGGCTATAATAAAAAAGATAAAAAGCGTTAACAAGGATGGGGAGGAATCAGAATCCTCAATACACTACTGGTTAGAATATGTAAAATGGCACAGCCACTTCTGGAAAACAATTAGTTCCTCAAAATATGAAGTATAAGAGTTACCATATGGTGCAAGAATTCTACTACTGTGTATATACCAGAAAGAAATGAAAACCCGTGTCCACACAGGAACTTATACATAGGAGTGTTCACAACAGCATTATTCGTAATAATAAACAAGTGGAAACAACCTAAGTGGCCATCAACAGCTGAACGGACAAACAAAATGTGGCAGATTCACACAATGGAACAGGATTCAGCAATAAACAGGAATGAAAAACTAATATATGCTACAATATTGATGAAGTTTGAAAATATTATGCTAAGGTGAAGAAGCCAGAAGCAAAAAGACCATATATTTTATGATTCCATTTAAATTAATTGGCCAGGACAGGCGCATTCATAGAGACAGAAATCAAATTAGCAATTGCCTAAAACTGAGGGAACAGAGATGTGGGCAGGGGATGGCTGAAGTGTACGGGGCGTCTTTTGGGGGGGTGATAAAAATGTCCTAAAACTGACTGTGGTGACAGCTGCACGTATCTTGTAGCTACAGTAAACCAATGAACTATACACTTTAAATGGGTTAAGTATGCGGTATGTGGATTATGTCTCCATACACCACAAAAGAAAAAAAATGCTGAGACCCACAAATATAAATGTTTTACTGTAATTACAGAAGTGAATCAAGTCTAGATGCCAAGTTATTATTCTTAGGAGGATGCAGTCAGAGCAACTTATTAATAAGTCAATAAAGTCTGAACTCTTCAGGCTTTCCCAAGAATGAACTATTCATTCTAATACTTCATATTTGATGTGTTGTTTGATATCAAACGGTTGTTAAACTAAACCAATAACAATTAATGAAGCTTTTTGAGTGTTTCTAGTAGCATACAGTTTCATAAACTGAATTGGTAGTTAGCCATTCAGGACCTTACTAAGTAAAGTGAAAGTGAAAGTTGCTCAGTGGTGTCCGATTCTTTGCAGCCCCATGGACTATACAGTCCATGGAATTTTCTAGGCCAGAATACTGGAGTCGGTAGCCTTTCCCTTGTCCAGGGGATCTTCCAAACCAGGAATCGAACCCAGGTCTCCAGCACTGCAGGTGGATTCACCAGCTGAGCCACTAGGGAAGCCCAGGAATACTGGAGAGGGTAGCCTATCCCTTCTCCAGTGGATCATCCTGACCCAGGAATCGAACAGGAGTCTCCTGCATTGCAGGCGGATTCCTTACCAACTGACATTGCAGGCAGATTCTTTACCAACTGAGCTATCAGGGAAGCCCTACTAAGTAAAGTCTCTCTGATATATTATGGTTCTAAACTATATATATACTATACATATAGTATATATATACTATATATCCTATTTCTAATTTTAGGTACTGTGGACTTATATGTTCCTAATCACTGGATATGCAATGTGTTCTGTATGATGTTACAGAAAAGCCTGAATGAACTTTTCAGTCATCCTAGTATTTCTTGTCTTTTCAAAAACATGTTTTCTGCATAACATAAAATTTACCATTTCAACCATTGAAGTGTACAATTCATGGCATTAAGTACATTCACAACATTGTGCAACCATCACCCCTATCCAATCTCAAAACTTGGTCATCATTCCAAACAGAAACTCTGCCCTCATTAAAAGGTAAGTCCCCACTGTCCACTCTCCCCAGCTCCTAGTAATCTCTGTTCTGCTGTCTCCATGAATTTGCCTATTCCAGGTACCTCATATAAATGGATTCATACAATATTTGTCCTTTTGTGTCTAGCATATTATACTAGCATAATGTCATCAAGAATCATTCATGCTCCTCCTCTTTTCTCCGCCATCTTATGTGCAGTTGAGTTCTCTCCTCACCATGTCGTCTCACAAGACTTTCAGGATCAAGCGATTCCTGGCCAAGAAACAAAAGCAGAATCGTCCCATTCCTCAATGGATTCGAATGAAAACTGGCAACAAGATCAGGTACAATTCCCAGAGAAGACATTGGAGAAGAACCAAGCTGGGTCTATAAGAAGCCTCACATAAAAAGTGGCACACATGTTAAGACCACTTGTTTAACCAGCCAAATCACAGCGAGAGCATCACTACTGTAATACTTGGCTCCTGATGTTCTTTGTTTCCTCACTATCAGTCTATGAGACTCAGTAATAAATACGAAACGTTGGAAAAAAAAAAAGAATCATCCATGCTGTAGTATATATCAGAATTCCACTCCTTTTTAAGGATGAATAGTGTGCCATTGTACATATATACCACATTTTGTATACATACCACATTTATCCATTTATCTGTCTATAGAACACTTGGGCTATCTTTTGGCTATTGTGAATAATGCAGCAATGAACACCAGCATACAAGTATCTGTTTGACTCCCTGCTTTCAGTTCTTTGGGGGTATACACATAGTGGGATTGCTTGATCACACAGTAATTCTATGTTTAACTTTTTGAGGAAAAGTCAAACAGTCTTCCACAGCAGCCAGGACATTTTACATTCCCACCTGCAGTAAGCAAGAGTTCCAATTTCACTACATCCTCACCAACACTTGCTCTTCTGTTTTTGTTTTTTTTTTTTTCCATAATAGTCAACCACATGGGTATGAAGTGGTATCTCACTGTGTGCGGTGTATTTTTAGTCTATTATCTGTAAATAGAAGTTCACCTTGTGTTGACTGCTATAATTATACTTAGCACAGCCACTGAAGAGATATAAACAAAAAAATTAAATACCAGTAAAATAAAGCACAGGGTTACAAAGATTTAAGTCAATCCAACTTTGAAAAAGATATAAAAAGTGACCCCAAAATGAAGATATGAAACAAAACTTGGAAATTCGGTATTACTCACTTGGAACTAATAGCTAAAATAATAACATTTTGGGTAAACAAAGATTGTTGCAAAGCAATTTACAACTTTGTGATTTATTGTTACGACAGTGAAACAAATGCAGAAGTTACTCCTGAAGTAAATCTTTTAAAAACACATTTATTCCTGGGAGATTGTGGTCACTAACCCTATTTTAAAGATAAGCAAATTTGAAATGAGATAAGTTCCATGGTTTGTCTTAGACCACAATGCAGTTCTGTGGCAGGGGTTTGTGAAATAATCTCTGATTTCCAGGTTTAAGGTGAAAAACCCATAATTTAATGTGTATTAAAGCCAGGGTAACACGGATGAACAATTTCCATTCTTAGCATGAATAAACTACGGGAAGTTGTCCACAGCACTGAACCTTACAACCTCCAAGCGCAATGACCAATAATTAACTCCCCTGCCAGCCTAACTGACATGCCGATTTAACTCAAAACTAGGTTGTTGGGGTTTTTTTTTTCAGTGTGAGCTAGTAAACACTAAGTCTCTAACTTTGTCTCTCAGATGTTTTCATTGTTTTGTTAAATTCTGGCTGTTCAAAACTAGGGTAATTCTATCGTTAAACTGACAAAGTCTATGTTGAAGCCATCAAGGAAAATGGAATTGCTTTTTGACAATCTTGCTTAAATCAGATACAGAAGGGTTACTAGTCTTTCCTGCACCACATATGAGAAAAAATGTATTGTTGACCCTCACCACATTTGATCCAATCATTTTAGGCAAATTAAATATATCTTTATACATATACTGAAGCATCCAAGGCTGAAAGAAAGTGAAATCCTGGGACTTGCTTTAAAATACTTAAGCAAAGGAGAGAAGAAAAAAAGTATAGATGAAACATTTGTGACAGATATTTCAACTGTGTAACGTGGGTGACGGCATATAGGGAGTTCAGGTCACCTTTTCTATTTCTGTCTACGCTTCAAGTTTTGCACGATAACTTTTCACAAAATGAGTTCTTTCCCAAGTTACCGCCCTGGTTAGGAAACCCAAGTCGGTGTAGGCGAACGCCCTTGTCTTCGCAACGAAACCGGGCGAAGCTTCTCCAGCCGAGGTAAAGCGGCCGTGGGCTCCACGCCCCTCCGGCCCCGCGCCAGCACGCGGGCCGAAAGCGCGCACGTTTCACTCGAGCTGAATCTGACAACTCGCTCGCTGCTTTCCGGGGCTGGCATGATCGCCGAGCTCAATTTGGAAGTGGTGCACGCGGGGCTCACGCCGGCGGCTTCGGAAACCCGGACGAACTCCCCGCGCGGGCTCCAAAGTCCCGGCCCAAGGTGGCGGGCCTGGCCCCTCGCAGCCCCTCTCTGGATCTCGAGAGACCCCCGCCCCCCGGCACCGCTCCCTTGGTCCCCGTACCGCGAACCCCCGCCCAGCCCGCCGCCTACCGTCCAAGTCCTCTTCGTCCTCCGACTCGCTGTCCGCCACGGCGTCGGCGACCAGGCCAGCGCCGGGATCGAAATCCTGGGAGCCGGAAGGAGGGGCGGCGGGCGGGGTGGAGGCTCTGGAGCGGGCCTCGCGCAGGCGGGTGAAATAGTCCACCGCGAAGTCGACGAGGTCTGGTGGCCGCTGCCGCAGCACCTCCACGGTGTAGCCCTGAAGCAGCTCCGTGAGCCCGGGCGGGATCTGAATGTGGCTCATGCCGGCGGCGGCAGGCGGGACCGGGCCGCCGGCGGCCACCGCCTAGGCGGGTGCTCCCTCACGCCGGCCTCTCGCCCGGCGCCCCGCGAGGTCTCCTCACGCGCGACCCGGATCGGGCCTTCCTCGCGCCACGCCGCCCTTTGGCCGGGTGTGTGTCTCCAGGCCCCACCACCCTACGCTACTCCGGCCGGCCTGGCGCCGCCGCCGCTGTCACTGGGCAGCCGCCGCCGCCACCGCGGGCACCGACGAGCGGGCGAGCGGGACGGGCGGGGCGGGAGCCCGGGTTGTGACGCACGCGGCTGCGGGCGTGCGCGCTCCCGCCAAGGGCCGGCCCTCAGTGCGCTTGCGCCAAGTGGCCGTCTGCTCGCCGCTACCCTGGCGATCTCCAGTCCAGGCGCAAGGATGAGAGGTCTACCCGCTAAGCGGAGTGTTAGTGCCTCTTATCTTTCATTTCTTCTTTCAGCACACGCTAAGATCCAACCATCTGCCCGCCCTTACTGGGTACCAGGGACATAGCCGAGAGCCAGAGGCAAGAATGCCACCTTACCATCTCGGTGTGGTTCCAGATATGGTGGAGAACAAGGGGACCCTCTTTAGGGGGTGACATTCAAGCTGAGTCCGAGGCTTGGGCAAGATCTAACCACAGGAAGAGCCAGAGGAAAGCCATGTGGGCATAGAGGAAAGACCTGGGAAAGTCACAACCACCCTGTTGGGTGGCATGGTGGCATGACCATAGGACCCTCCAAAGTCTGGCAGGAGGTCTGTGAGATGTCAAAGAAAGAAGGCCTTGTAGACAGTAGCAGTTTCGATGATAGAATAATTTGGGAGCCACAGGCAGATAAATCTGGAAGAATGAGTTCGAAATATGTTGAGAAAAGGGAATAAAGCCTAGTCATAAAGCTTTATGACCACTGTGCCTGTTTCTCTGCTTGAGGATTCCCATCAGGATTCCCAGGACTAGGTCTGCACACCTATATTCTCCCCATACTCTGCCCTGGACCCTGGGCCCTGGGCCAGCATTGCTTGATGGTGTTTCAGCAGATGGCAAGGCACTGTTATCCTTTGTCCCTAGGAAGGGGCCTAGGCAAACTGGAGAGGCCATGCTATTTCCCAAGCTGCACTTTCACCTACAGCAGATTGGAAAGGAAGAGAAAAAAGTGGAAACCTTCCCAGTGTGTCCATAACACAGCTCAGGTGCTGACCAAAGTCCCAGTAAGCATGGGACAGCATTCTGTCTCTCTGCTGGGCCAAGTCAGAAAGTGACTAGATATAGCCTTGGGAATCTGAAAGGCATTTGGGATGGTTAAGCTCTGCCTGGTAATTACGCAGTATTAATTAAAGCCTCACTAGGACCTCTCATTTTGTCTTGGCACACATCCAGGAGCTCAGTGCTGCTGGGAACTGAGCATCTAGAAGCAGGAATACCTGATCCCCACTGGTGCAGAAGCCACCCAGGCCCCAGGCCAGGCAAGCCTGTGATTCCAAAGAGCAGTGTCTCCCTGGACAAGTTTCTTGACTCCTGGGAGAAGTCCTGAACCATCAACTTTGTTAGGGGTGGGGTAGTGTCCAGCTCATTCCCTGCTGGGGTCCTTATTGCACAGTCTTTCAAAAGATTTACTAAATAAATGAATAATAAATTTTCACACAGCAAGAAGAGCCAGTGAGACTGCTCTCCTGACCTCAGTCTCAGAACTAGGATCCTTTGATTCAAAGCTATGTGTCTGATCTCAGAATATAAAGACTTCAGTAAGGATGGGGCAATGAGAAGCTGGGGGGCAGGGTTCCTCAACTCTTCTCTGCTCCTGTGTAGACTGACCCTTCCAAGTTTCCCAGGGGTCAGTCCATACTCAGGAAATCAAGGTGGGACTCCCACTGCCCTGCCACACCTGGGGATATGACCCACTTCAAGAAATCCTACCACTAACCTTTTAGAAAAGCAAATTCGCAACTCCATTCTCTAGTTTGCTCATTTGTCAGGTTTTATACATTTGAAAGGGGGAAAGGCAGCTGTACAATTAGGACTCCAACTTCAGTTGCAAACAGGGTAGGAGGAAGCTACTCCAGGACTGATGACAGAACTGACTGTGGGCAGGTTCTCCCAGTCACCCCAAGGACCCCCTCTCAGCCTCTGCCTGAAGGAGGTTGGTCCTCCTGGCTTAGTCTCAGGTACCCTAGCTTGGCCAGCCAGCCAGCAAACATGGCATTCAAAGGCATCCTCAGACCTGGAGGAAATGAGGACCACAGAAATCGGAAACTGCATAGCTGCTCCTCACCTGTGTCCAAAGCCCAGCTTCAGAGGGAGGATGGAGAGCCAGCCTCCACGTCCAGCTTGACTCTCCTCCCCGTGCACCTGGTCTTCAGAGCAGTGATCCATCTCTGCCCCTCTGGGGAAACCCTTCAATAGCAAAGGGGAGTTCCCAGCACCTTCATGAGGGCCCAGCTGAGCTGGCAAAAGAACAGGGCCTTGGAACAAGAGAGAATACAAAAGGCCCAAGCCCCACATCTTTGATCCTCACCCTTCTGGCATTGCCTTCGTTCAAGCCTGTCCACTGGCACCACTGGGGGTTACCATGGCAACTGAACCCACAGGCAGCCAGTAACTGGGAAACAGCTGCCAACAGCCAGTAATGGTGGGTGGGAAAGGTCAAGAGCAGAGACCCTCGAAAGCAAGAGAAATACAGAGACCATGGTAGATAGAAGAGGAGGCCCCAGAGTCCTGCGAGGTGCTCTACTCAACCCAGATATACTCACCACCCAGAAGGTAGTCATCATTTTGCCCGGGCTGCCACACTACCAACCTCAGAACCGACATGGACACCATGGGGCCAGTTCTCAGAATTGTTTACAACTATGCTTACTCAAGTGGGGCACCTGTCTAGTCTAAGAGCAGTGAGTCTGGTGATAATGAACATGGGTAGGGTACCAACTGCTATTTCCAATGGAACAGTTATTTCCTGTGCTCTTGACAGGTTCATGATTTAAAAGGTTTTTTTTTTTTTTTCCTGACTCTTTCCAGGAAGAAGGGAGATGCTCATAGTCCCCTAGACTTCTCTGGAGGACACCCTGCTCTTGGCCCAGACCCCCTGGTTAACTCACTGTCTGCCCTCTGATGCCCTCCACCTGCTCTGAGGGACTCACCCCCAGCAGGAACACCTCCCTCTCCTCTGCCCCAAGGGGCTGCTTCTCTAAGCCTAGCCCAACCCCCACATCTCCTGGGACTTGTTCATCTGACCCGCTCTACATACCAGTCCCCTGGCCCAGTCTCCCTGCATACTTAGTATCTACCACCACCTGTTTCTATTTTGCATTAGAAGTGTCCATGAGCCTCCAGTGGCCAGAGGGAAGTAAGGAAGTGCACTGTTTCCTCTGCCCTCACCCAAGGCTCCATAGTGCATCCCCCATGAAGCCACTGCCTTTGGTCCAGTTATTTTAATAAGCATCCATGCTCAAGAGAGCAGTTAATTCTTGGGCTGCTTATTTCTGCACTTGTGAGCCATTTATGACCACCACTCCCCCCCCCCCACCCCCCGCCACCAACCCCAGATACTGTCCCTAGAAAGTGTCAGTCTCTACAGTGGACCTAGGGTCTGCCTCTGAGACATCTGAGAGCAAGGACAGAACCTGGGAAGCAAAGAAGAGCCCTGGCTGGAGAGCCACAGGCCTGCATGCCAACTAGAGCAAAGAAGGTAGAAAAAAGGAGCCCTCGGGGAGCCCTTGACCTTCCTTGTGTCTGCTGGGACTCTGTGTGCTGTCCCTGGCTTGACTCAGGCCAGCTGCCCAGGCTTTGATCCTGCAGTACAGGCAGGCTCTTGGAGTTTGGGTCAAGCAATCCCAGGACTGCTGATAAGGTCACAAGCCTTTCTTCAGGCCTGTGGACACTGAGACACCACTCTGTCAGCCACACTCTGATATCCACTTGGCGATGATCTTGGTAGATCAGTTTTCCCTATCTGAGCTTTGGCTTCCACATCTGAAAGTGGAGGTATAAATCCCTACCCATTAAACACTGAGTTTGTTGCTGTTTTTAAGTTGCTAAATTGTGTCCGACTCTTTGTGACCCCATGGACAGTAGCCCGCCAGGCTTCTTTGTTCATGGGATTTCCCAGGCAAGAATACTGGAGTGGGTTGCCATTTCCTTCTCCAGGGGATCTTTCCAACCCAGAGATCAAACGTGCATCTCCTGCATTGGCAGGCAGCTTCTTTACCACTGAGCCACTAGGGAAGCCCAAACACTGAGTTACATCAGGTAAAAAGATGAGAATGAATCCCTGAAGAGGTTAGGAAAGGAATAGGGGGCTCTAGCCTAAAAGAATTGTGGGTAGAGATGCTATGACCCTACAGCAGAAATGGTGCTATTGCTTCTAACAGGCTGAGGTTGGAACAACCTCCCCTTTGTCCTTTACCTTTGACCCAGTTATACTCCTCTTTGTGCTTGGATAAGGCTGTTCGCACTGGCTGCTTGTTTTAACCATTACTGGCTTCTACTTAACGCTGTCTGTAGCAGTCTAAGAAATTCCTTAAGGGGGCCCCAATTTCTCCCCTACCCTTACCCCCATCAAGGAGAGGAGAGATATATCAGGAACAGGTGGCATTTCAAAGTGCATCATAAACAGGAAGTGCCAGCCAGAAGGGGGTCACTCACCATCTGCTCTGCTCCCTTCACACATATGCCTCCAGGGGCTTCCCTTTTTTGACTTCACATCTCTTGAATCCCCAGAGGGGTAAAAGAATCCACCAGCACTAGCATCAAAAAATCAAAATATTCCACTTTCCAATGGAAGCTGTTTCAAAGGGCAAATTATTCAGAAGCAGGAGACTGTAAAAGTGATCCTGAGCCATGGGAATGGCTGGCATTTAGCTAGAATGCAAATGCACTCCCAGGGCCCCCCGGAAAAGGTTGAGGTCTCAGGACTGTCTCAAGGACTGAGCAGTGCCGAGAAGAGCTTCAGGAGACACCTCGGAGGCCATCTCCTCATCAGTGAGAGATTAAACAAAGATACCCTGCAGCATGAGACAGGAAAGCGTAACACTGAATTAATTAATCTTCCCAGGAAGAGAGCAAACAATTTTTATCCTTGAAGCAATTATTTCTTTTTTTACTTGACCATCATCCAGAAATATCTTCCCAGGAATAAAGCTTCCTTCCTTAAACCCCCAAATCTTCAGCTTCTGGGCAAATTGGCCACACCCACTCCCAGATGGGGGTGGGTCCCCTCCCCTCTCACCCATTTATGCTGAGTGATACCTCTGAAGCCAAAGTCCAAGGATCTCTGTGCAGCTGCAGTGAGGTGGGAAGTGCCAGCGGAAATGTGACTGCCAGATGGGACAAAGCCAGAGAAGCCCAGCTCTGGTAGCTTCTCCCTCCCCCAGCTAAGGACGGACTAGCTAGCCTGTCACTCTCCACTCTGACTCCCTCATCTCCCCTGGCTGCACCCAATCATCATCTTCAGCCTGATAAGTAAGGCCAGACATCAGATCATACAGAGACCCCCAAGTGCTATGGGAACAGTTACCAGTCAGATTGCCTTATCCCACCCCACCGATCTAACCCTCCAGGAGCTGGGGCCGGGACAGTCAGGGAAGGCCGGGTGGGCCAAGACTTCTTCCTCTTTCTCTTGCTAAAATTGCTGCCTGAATTCCATCCAGGGAAGGTTGCTAGATGCCTAACAGCCTCCACCGAGGCCCCTGGCTGCTTGCTGAAATGACCCAGAATCAAAAGAAAAAAATTTCACACGTTGTGAAAATTAGAAACAATATTTATTATTTCCTGTCCAAATAGGGCGCTCTCATGAGAAAAGAGTGTGCAAAAAGAGTCTTCCTACACCCTGGGCTTTCTCACTTTCTCACTTATCCTAGCAAGCTGGGATGGTCTATTCAAAACTCTCCTCACTGTGTAGGAGGGAAAGCTTTTCACCAACTCCTGGGAAATTAGGCTACTCTAGTTTTAATTCTGATTACTTGTATGCATTAAACAAAACAAAACCCGAGTGTTAACAGGCTCTCTGCCCCTAGGCACATTTGCTCAGTCTGCATAGACAGACAGATGCAGGCCTCAGGTCCACATTCCCATGTGGACCTGGAGCTGTGCAGGCCAGGATTAGAGGATACCCTGGTGGGTGTTCCTGGCTAGGGATCCAGGAAGGCCCCAGCTCCTAGTCAGCTGGCTGAAAACATGCAGAGTGTCTCCAGTGAGAGGCTGACAGTCCCTCTTTGTTGAAGAGTATTCTGGGTGTAGGAGGGCTAGTAGTCAACTGGCAGACAGCACCCTGGCCACAGGTGGTATGTGGTCTAGAAGCTACTTATTCCACCTCCAAGTCCTCATGAGATCCCTTAAATTGACAAGAGAGGATTCAAGTTGCAAAATGGCAAATTACACCAGGTAGAGGGTGTGATTAAGACAATGGTCTCGACAGGTCCATGCACAGAGCTCTCATCCCACCATCCCCCTCTCCTCACACCTCAGGACCACCTAGTCCTGCCCACTGTTCTTCCTGGATGACAGCTTCTGGCATCCTGAAGCCTGGAGCAGCCTTCAGCCTCACAAGTTGGGCACGGCCCAGTTAAGGAACTTCATGGCAACTTCAAAGCCCAGGAAACAGGCCTGAGAAGGGGTTGGAAGGAAGAGAAAAGCCAACAGGAGTTGTGGCTACTCACAGAGACCCCCAGCCTTGTGCTCAGCTGGCCCTGTCAGGACCAAAACCCGTTCCTAATCTTACCCCCTCCTCAACTCACGGAATCAAGCTGTGCTTTCTCATCCCTAATAGGGAAAGAAAATGCATGTCCCACAACTGGCCACTTCTGATGGCCATGCCAGGAAGTCAAAGCTCCTCACCTTGGAGAATCACAAAGGTAATTCATCTGACAGGTTTAGGAAAGGGGACAAATAAGGAGGCTCTGGCTGAGGGTGGGACTCCAGAAAAACTGAGCCCCCAGTTCAATCTCAGAAGCAAGCAAAATCAGACCACCTGCACTCTGCTCTGAGCCCCAAATGGAAAAAGCATAGCCCCCGCCAGTCACTCACCGCGTTGGCTGGGAAGGCTCGGATCATCACTGCATTGAAGCCCTTGTACAAGGATGTGATGCCTTCATCCCGGATCAGCTCCCTCAGCACATCTCTGAAACCATTAGGATATTTCCCAGGAGGCGCTGTGGGCAGAACCCAACCGTTAAGGCTTCAGGAAGCTTTCTGACCTGACCATGGTGACCTACATGGGGACAATTTTGTAGTCAAGTCTTCCTGCAGGGCCACAGCACCAGGGAGAGGCTACTGTGTGGGTCACCCAGGACCAGTCCACAGACAACACAGTTAACCCTGGAACAAACCAATGTCTGGATTATACTAGTGCCGAGGGAACGGGGAAAAGAATGAACAATGAAACAGTCCTTCCGCTCATGTGGGGGAGGAAGGCTGACGTGACTTCTTCTCTCACTTTTTTTGGGTCACATTGCGCAGCATGTGGATCTTCGTTCACCAAGGATTGAACCTGTGTCCCATCTAGTGGAGTATTAACACTGGACCACCAGGGAAGTCCTTCTCTCAGTTACTTTATCTTTAGGCTGACAAGAAAATGAGTCTCACATTCTCAGGACACAAATGACTACATGGGAGAATTCTGGCCAGACACTCGCTGAGGGCTACTGTGGAGAGGGAGTGTGCCTAAGACCTTAAGAGCTCCGTATCCCAGGGGCAGCCAGTTTGGGGGCCCACTCCAACCCCATCCACCCCTCCTCTCCCCTACTAACCAGTCTGGAAGCGGGACTTGAGCACGTCTGGGGGGATTGCCACAGCCCAGTTGAAGATCCCCGCAAAACCCCCAGCCACCAGGATCCGAGGCACGCTGAGCTCATTGACGCTGCAGAATATCAAACACAGCCCTGGTCACACAAAGGCTGTGAGAGTGGCATTCAGATCATCCCTCTCTGTGCAGACCTGGCAGCCACAGAGAAGGAGGAACTGGCTGGAGGGAGGTGGTCCAAGGCCAAGACTCCTGTGACAAGGTAGCTGCCATTCTTTGGAGGAGGTTTTCTGTACTTGTTTCAAACCCTTGCTCCACTGGGTGAGGCACAGAGTAAGAGGTATTGGTATTAGCTGGGGCTCAACAGTAACAAGAGGAAAGCAGACATGGAGACAGAAGCAGGTCCCATTTCTGCCTTCAGACCCACTAATGGGCAAGGGAAACCTACCGGTAATGAGGGAAAGTGGCTTCTAAGCTCTTCTGTTCTCACCTCTTTCCCTCTGGAGTGAAGATATTTTTCAGCCACTCATATGTCATGAAATACATGCCACTGGCTGGAACATCTGTTAGTGGCAAGAAAGATGTAAAATAAATGACAGAAAAGCCTCACAGATTTCTTGATCTTAGGAGAGCCAACCTTGGCATTGGACCCTTGAAGGTTTCCTGAGAAGTTCCTCAGCAGCACTTCCTATCTACAGTGATCAGAGGTGGCTCTGGGGCCAGCACTGGTGTCAGTGAGCACAAACAAGCATGACATTATTTCACCTTCAGAGGCCCTCTGAGTGGTCCCCACTAATATGCCCACTCCAAGCAGTTTTAACTGGAGCTAACATCCGGCCTTCCTCCGAGCTGCCATCTCAGGGCTATCTCTGGCGCCTGGTGCCACCCCCGTAGGACATGCCTCTCAAGCCAAATAGAGCTCCACTGTTACTAAGTCATTCTTCTTTTTCTGGCTACACCACATGGCACCAGGGATCAAACCCATGCCCCCTGCATTGGAAGCTTGGAGTCTTAACCACTGGACCACCAGGGAAGCCTCGTATGGTATTCCTTTTTCCCACTCATCCCTCCAGCCATGCTTTCCATCTACTTGCTACTGCCACTGTCATGATTTCCACCCTTGGGGGCCAGCCGACCAGAAGGATGGAAGGTCCCCCCATTCTCATGCGTGTCCATGCTGGCCAGAGGTGAAATGGCCTAAAAGCAGGACACACCGTGCCAGCCCTATCAGGGCTGTGGCATGTACGATGCCAAGGCTAATCCAGAGATCCAGGCAAGACCTCCCTGTGGCAAATCCACCACAGGTGGAGGGCTCAAAGGTTACCTCGCATGAGCGTGAGTACAGTCCCCTTGTAGATCCCTCGGATCCCAGCCTCCTTGTATAGCTTCTTCGCGCAGTCCAAAGGACCAGTGTACTTGGTCTCCCCTGAGGAAGCCTGAATCTGAGAGGGCGGAAAGAATCGTCAAGTCAGCAAGAGCAACATCCAAGTCAACAGACTCAGCAGGCTACGAAAGAGTGCATAGTGAGTGTGCCAGTGGTCATTATGCATTAGATCAATGACAGACTTCACTGGCACACCGACAGTTGTTTAGAATGTATAATGTTGGTGGAAGTCACTATGAACTAAGGCTAGGTGAAAATATGACAAAATACATACACACTGATTAGGAAAAAATAAAAAACAGCAGAGGAACTGGAAAGTAAGTTGAAAAATAAATTCCCAAGCATCTTTATCCCCAATAAACGTAGTTGGAAGTTCTAGAAAGGACTAGACAAATATTTCAGTCATTTACTTATTCCTTCAACAAATATCCATGGAATACTAAATCCATTCCAAGCTCTAAGTGATCATGAAGCTTGGTTAAGAGACGGTGAGCTGGAAATTGTATTCAGAGCTCTAAGTGCTTGGACAGAGGTCCTGTGCAGAGCCAGGGGAGGGTCAAGGAGAGGCCCTCTGTCCCAGTCTCTTAATTAATTAAGAAAATTAAATGTGTATTAATTTTTTTAAATACCATCCTTGTAGAGAAGGGCGACAAAAGGAAGCAAATGTAGAAAAATATGGGAAACCTATTGAAAATGTGTTCATTTCCCCAAGAACCTGAGGGCAAGCAGGAGGTATTCCAGAAAAGATCTGAAAGAAAGAAAGCCTGTACAGGATCCAAAGCAAGTACAGAGTCAAGAGGAATCTGAACATATGAGGGCATCAACCAAAGAGTAATTAAAGTTGGAAAGGGAGTTCATATTTAAGACTTCCCAAGGAGAAATGCTTACAAAATAAATATATAAATTCGACAATTTTTGTACATACCAACAACTAGTTGAAGAATAATGGAAAAGAATCTCATTCAAAATAACAAAATATATGTGCATCAAGCCATAGGATTGGCGTAAATAAAACTCTAAAAACTTTCCAAGGGATATAAAAGAAGAGGTGAATAAAAAGAGAGTAAGAGTTTTGTTGGGCTTCCCTGGTGGCGCACTAGTAAAGAATCCATCTGCCAATCCAGGAGACACGGTGTGACGCCTGGGTCAGGAAGATCCCCTGGAGAAGAAAAGAGCAACCCACTCGCATATTCTTGCCTGGAAAATTCCATGGACAGAGGAACCTTGAGGGCTACAGTCCATGGGATCTCAAAAGAGTAAGATGTGACTTAGCAACTGAAGAATAACAACAACAGTTCTGATTAGGAAAAGTTTTCAATCAGGAAGATGTCAATTTATCTAAAAATAATAAACTTAAGACAATATCCGGTTGAGTATCAATGGCTTTTAAAACAAAATATGACTTCCCCAGATGATCCTGCCACAGGTGAACCTGGTATGTCTGAGGGACGGCAGGGTGGCCCATGTTATCAGAAGATGCTAGAGTTGACTCACAGTGACCTGCGGGGACAAAGAGGATGGAGCATGGAGGTGCCATAGGAACAGAATCCGTTCACTGTAATGTATGGTATAGACCATAAACAGGAAACAAGTGAGGAGCACCTTACAGTCACCCAGAACAGTGAGGAAGGTGACCTGGGGCCACCGGTTTACAATGGAGGTGGTGGGAAGGAGTAGACTTGGGATACGGTAAAAGCCAGCTTAACTGTTCAACAAACAGGATGTGTTCAATGAGACAAAAAGGAATCTAGGAGGACTCTGGGGTTTTAGGGCTGAACAACTAGACAGATGGTATTGCCCCCAACAGAGCTGTAGAAGGCTGTAAGTGAAGCAAGGACTGAGGAAGGCCAGGAGTTCAGCTTTGCACATGGTGACTTTGAGGCGCCTATTAGTGTCCAGAGGGAATGTTGGATGAACTAGTCCAGAGTGCAGGAAAAATCTGTGCTGGTGATACAAACTGGAAAATCGTCATCATACAGATTGTGTCTAAAAGTCATGAGACAAGAAGAAATCATCGGTGAGATGAGTGTAATAGCACTGAGTCTCGTGCACGTGAACATTAAAAGATTGAGAAGATGATGATGAATCAACAAAGGACATAGAGAAGGAGCAGCCAAGTAGGTAGAAAGTCAGGAGAGAAGCCAAGTGAAGACAGCTCTTCAAGGAAGAGTAGGGGACCAGTTGAGTCCAATTCTGTTGATGAATCAAGATGGATCTATGTCCAGGTTCAAGAACTGAACACTGGACTTAGTGTAAAAGTCACTAGTGACCTTGATAAAAGTAGTTTTGTTAGTGTTGTGAGGCAAAAGCCAGTCTGATGTATGTTTAACTATTAGAGAAGAGGTACTGGAGACAACGAGTGGGGAAAAAAACAACAAAAATGAAAAACTTTTTCCAAGAGTTTCAATGTAAGAGGGAGTATAGACAGAGCTTCCCTGATGAAAGGATAAAGAATCTGCCTGCAATACAGGAGACAAAGGAGATTAGGGTTTGATCCCTGGGTCAGGAAGATGCCCTGGAGGAGGAAATGGAAACCCACTCCAGTATTCTTGCCTAAAGAATCCCATGGACAGATAAGCCTGGCGGGCTATAGTCCATGGGGTCACAGAGTCAGACATGACTGAGTGACTAAGCACCCGTGCATGAACATGCACAGAGCAAAAACAGGAAGCCCAGAAATGGAGGTGGAAGGTAAAAGAGAGAAGTCTGTATTTTTAAGGTGAAAACAGAAGCAGGTTCATGCCTTTATTGCCAAAGAGAACAATCTACTAGAAAGCAAAAACTGATGCTGACCTTTATTGCCAAACAGAACAATCTACTAGAAAGCAAAAACTGATGCTGAAGGAGAGAAAGAAGAACTGCTGAACAAGGTCTCTGAATGGGCAAGAGGGGTTAGGAGATGGGGTCAAGCAGAAGCAGAAGCATGGGCCATTCTTGGTGGAAACAGGCCAGGCAGCCACAGATGTAGTCAGGTGCCAGTGGGGCAGTGGAGGGCATCTGGTAAAGTTCTCTTCTGGCGGTTTCAGTTTTCTCTGTGGAGTAGAAAGCCAGGTCATCTGCTGAGAGGGTTGGGGTTTGAGAAGAGAAGAGAGGTACAAAGTAGCCACCCAGCAGAGTGGAGGAGTGCCCAGGGACTGTCTCATCTAGGAGCAGAAATCAGGGGGACTTCCCTGGTGGTCCAATGGTTGAGAGTCCGCCTGCCAATGCGGGGGATACGGGTTCAATCCCCGGTCTGGGAACTAAAACCCCACATGCCACGGAGCAACTGGGCCCATAGGCCATAATTACTGAAGCCCGCGTGCCTAGAGCCTGCGATCTGAAGCAAGAGAAGCCACTGCAACTAGAGAAAGCCCTTGAGCAGCAACAAAGACTAGCACAGCCAAAACTAACTAAATTAATCAAAAAAAAAGAAAAGGACTTCAGGCATAAAAGAAAAGGAAGAAGTCATGATGGAAAAGGCTAATGGACGAGGCTACTGAAAAGAAAATAAATATTCACTAACTCAAAATCAATATACAGACTTCTAGCAAGTCTTTATTCTTCCTGCTAAATACCAAACAAAAAAAAAAGCCCTAACATTATTTGTTTTAAACAAATATAAGAGGGCTCTGAGAATTTGGAGAGGAGACGCAGACTTACTAAGGACTTTCCGCCTTGAGCAATGACATCATGGTAAGTTCGCTGTATATTCTCATTTGGAATATCTCAGACTTGAGGCAGAAGATACTGGTGATCCAAGAATGCCAACAGGCACAGACTAAAAAGAAGGCCCAATGAAAGCCTGCATTCCCTAGACAAAGGATCAGAAAAGGAACAGCCTAGAAAGACAGAATATCTTTATACAAAAAACACTCTACTCCAGCCATACATCATAGAAAAAACTCACCCTCACCACATGAGCAAAGACCATGTGGGGAGCCCAACTTCCTCCTTCGCAGGGCTGTAACGAGGTACCCAACGGGCTGCCTGGGTGGAGTCAGAGAAGGCCAAAGAGGGAATGAGGACTTTCATCCCTGACAGCTGTAACCAGGGCTCTCCTGTCCTGTGTTGTCAGTGGAGCCACCAGAACTCCCACACCCACCCAACAGTGAAAAGCAGTGCCCCACCCACAAGCCTCAATAGAGGGCAAGTGGGGCCCCTGCACTTGCACTCACTTGGCAGTAACAAGGCAGCAGCCCTCGCTGCCTACTGGCGTGGTGTCAGAGAACGCCAACAGAAACAGGAAGTTTACATAGGATCCGAAATCTCAATAAAGTATGCAAATATCTGGGTTCCAACTGGAAATTGCACTAACCAGGAAGATCTCAAACGGAAAGAAAAAAGAAGCAGTAGAGGCCAACACCAAGACGACAGAGATATACGAATTCTTTGACAAACATTTTAGAGCAGGCATTGTAAAAATCCTTCAATGACGAATCGTGAATATGCTTGAAATAGATTCAAAAGATTAGAAAGCGACAGCAAAGAAAGAAAATCTTCGCACAGAAATAGAAGATATGAGGAAGAACCAAATGAAAGTTTTAGAACTGAAAAACAGCCAAAATTAAAAACTCAGTGGATGGCTCGCTCAACAGCAGAATACAGGGGAGAGATAAGGAAAAAAAACAAAAAACAAAAAACAAACCAGCATTAGAAGACAAAACAGTGGAAAGTATCCAATCTGAACAAGACACAAAACAAACTGAAACAAATTAAACAGAACCTCAGGGACTGTAACCCCATGGGGCTATATCAGAAAATCTTAATATTTGTGTCCTCACAGTCCCAGAAGAGGAGACAACAGGGTAGGACTTAACAAGTATTCAAAGAAGTCACTGCTGAAAACTCCCCAAATCTGGCAAAACATAAACACAGGCAGCTTCCCTGACAGCTCAGCTGGTCAAGGATCCGCCTTAGCCCCAGGCAAATAGCAGGGAGGGAACACAGCTCCATCCATCAACAGAAAATTGGATTAAAGATTTACTGAGCATGGCCCCGCCCATCAGAACAAGACCCAGTTTCCCCCTCAGTCTCAGTCTCTCCCATCAGGAAGCTTCCATAAGCCTCTTATCCTTTTCCATCAGAGGGCAGACAGACTGAAAACCACAATCTCAGAAAACTAACCAATCTAATCACATGGACCACAGCCTTATCTAACTCAATGAAATTATGAGCCATGCCATGTATGGCCACCCCAGATGGGCGGGTCATGGTGGAGAAGTCTGACAGAATGTGGTCCACTGGAAAAGGGAATGGCAAACCACTTCAGTGTTCTTGCCTTGAGAACCCCATGAACAGTATGAAAAGGCAAAATGATAGGATACTGAAAGAGGAACTCCCCAGGTCAGTAGGGGCCCAATATGCTACTGGAGATCACTGGAGAAATAACTCCAGAAAGAATGAAAAGACGGAGCCAAAGCAAAAACAAAACCCAGTTGTGGATGTGACTGGTGATAGAAGCAAGGTCCGATGCTGTAAAGAGGAACCTGGAATGCATAGGAACCTGGAATGTTAGGTCCATGGATCAAGGCAAAGTGGAAGTGGTCAAACAGGAGATGGCAAGAGTGAACATTGACATTCTAGTAATCAGCGAACTAAAATGGACTAGAATGGGTGAATATAACTCAGATGACCACTATATCTACTACTGTGGGAAAAAATCCCTTAGAAGAAATGCAGTAGCCATCGTAGTGAACAAGAGAATCCGAAATGAAGTACTTGGATGCAACCTCAAAAATGACAGAATGTTCATTTCCAAGGCAAACCATTCAATATCATGGTAATCCAAGTCTATGCCCCAACCAGTAATGCTGAAGAAGCTGAAGTTGAATGGTTCTATGAAGATCTACAAGACCTTCTAGAACTAACACCCCCAAAAAATGTCCTTTTCATTATAGGGGACTGGAATGCAAAAGTAGGAAGTCAAGAAACACCTGGAGTAACAGGCAAATTTGGCCTTGGAGTACCGAATGAAGCAGGGCAAAGGCTAATAGAGTTTTGCCAAGAGAACGCACTGGGCATAGTAAACACCCTTTTCCAACAACACAAGAGAAGACTCTACACATGGACATCACCAGGTGGTCAACACTGAAAACAGGTTGATTATATTCTTTGCAGCCAAAGAGGGAGAAGCTCTATACAGTCAGCAAAAACAAGACCGGGAGCTGACTATGACTCAGATCATGACCTCCTTATGGCCAAATTCAGACTTAAATTGAAGAAACCACTAGACCACTCAAAGTGAAAAGTGAAAGTAAAGTCGCTCAGTCGTGTCTGACTCTTTGTGACTCCATGGACTGTAGCCTACCAGGCTCCTCCGTCCATGGGATTTTCCAGGCAATAGTACTGGAGTGGGTTGCCATTTCCTTCTCCAGGGGATCCTCCCGACTCAGGGATCGAACCCGGGTCTCCTGCATTGCAGACAGACGCTTTACCTTCTGAGCCATCAGGAAGTCCAAGACCACTCAGGTATGACCTAAATCAAATCGCTAACAATTACACAGTGGAAATGACAAATAGATTCAAGGGACTAGATCTGATAGACAGAGTGCCTGATGAACTATGGACAGAGGTGCGTGACACTGTACAGGAGACAAGGAGCAAGACCATCCCCAAGAAAAAGAAATGCAAAAGAGCAAAATGGCTGTCTGAGGAGGCCTTACAAATAGCTGTGAAAAGAAGAGCAGCAAAAAGCAAAGGAGAAAAGGAAAGATATACCCATTTGAATGCAGAGTTCCAAAGAATAGCAAGGGGAGATAAGAAAGCCTTTCTCAGTGATCAGTGCAAAGAAATAGAGGAAAACAGTAGAATGGGAAAGACTAGAGATCTCTTCAAGAAAATTAGAGATATCAAGGGAACATTTCATGCAAAGATGGGCTCAATAAAGGACAGAAATGGTATGGACCTAAAAGAAGCAGAGGATATTAAGAAGAGGTGGCAAGAATACACAGAAGAATTGTACAAAAAAGATCTTCACAACCAAGATAATCACGATGGTGTGATCACTCACCTAGAACCAGACATCCTGGAATGCGAAGTCAAGTGGGCCTTAGGAAGCATCACTAGGAACAAAGCTAGAGGAGGTGATGGAATTCCAGTTGAGCTATTTCAAGTCCTAAAAGATGATGCTGTGAAAGTGCTGCACTCAATATGCCAGCAAATTTGGAAAACTCAGCAGTGGCCACAGGACTGGAAAAGGTCAGTTTTCATTCCAATCCCAAAGAAAGGCAACACCAAAGAATGTTCAAACTACCGCACAAAGGCACTCACCTCACATGCTAGTAAAGTAATGCTCAAAATTCCCCAAGCCAGGCTTCAGCAATACGTGAACCGTGAACTTCCTGATGTTCAAGCTGGTTTTAGAAGAGGCAGAGGAACCAGAGATCAAATTGCCAACATCCGCTGGATCATCAAAAAAGTGTGAGTCCAAGAAAAACATCTATTTCTGCTTTATTGACTATGCCAAAGCCTTTGGCTGTGTGGATCACAATAAATTGTGGAAAATTCTGAAAGAGATGGGAATACCAGACCACCTGATCTGCCTCTTGAGAAACCTATAAGCAGGTCAGGAAGCAACAGTTAGAACTGGACATGGAACAACAGACTGGTTCCAAATTGGAAAAGGAGTACGTCAAGGCTGTATATTGTCACCCTGCTTATTTAACTTATATGCAGAGTACATCATGAGAAACGCTGGGCTGGAGGAAGCACAAGCTGGAATCAAGATTGCCAGGAGAAATATCAATAACCTCAGATATGCAGATGACACCACCCTTATGGCAGAAAGTGAAGAAGAACTAAAGAGCCTCTTGATGAAAGTGAAAGAGGAGAGTGAAAAAGTTGGCTTAAAGCTCAACATTCAGAAAACTAAGACCGTGGCATCTGGTCCCATCACTTCATGGGAAATAGATGGAGAAACAGTGGAAACAGTATCAGACTTTATTTTTTGGGGCTCCAAAATCACTGCAGATGGTGACTGCAGCCATGAAATTAAAAGACACTTGCTCCTTGAAAGAAAAACTATGACCAACCTAGATAGCATATTCAAAAGAAGAGACATTACTTTGTCAACAAAGGTCAGTCTAGTCAAGCCTATGGCTTTTCCAGTAGTCATGTATGGATGTGAGAGTTGGACTATAAAGAAAGCTGAGTACCAAAGAATGGATGCTTTTGAACTGTGGTGTTGGAGAAGACTCTTGAGAGCCCCTTGGACTGCAAGGAGATCCAACCAGTCCATCCTAAAGGAAATCAATCCTGAATATTCACTGGAAGGACTGATGTTGAAGCTGAAACTCCAATACTTTGGCCACCTGATGCAAAGAGCTAACTCATTTGAAAAGACCCTGATGCTGGGAAAGATTGAAGGCGGGAGGAGAAGGGGACGACAGAGAGTGAGATGGTTGAATGGCATCACTAACTCAATGCGCATGAGTTTGAGTAAACTCTGGGAGCTGGTGATGAACAGAGAGGCCTGGTGTGCTGCAGTCCATGGGGTCACAAAGAGTCAGACATGACTGAGCGACTGAACTGAACTGAAACATAGAGATTTAAGAAGCTGACCAAAACCTAAACAGAATGCCCCAAAATAAATCCATGCCAGAGCACATCACAAATGAACTTAGTCGAAAACTGAAAACAAAGAAAGAAGCTTAAGAGTAGCCTGAGAAAAATAACACACATGGATGTGAGTTGGACCATAAAGAAGACTGAGCACCAACGAATTGATGCTTCTGAATTGTGGTGTTGGAGAAGACTCTTGAGAGCCCCTTGGACGGCAAGAAGATCAAACCAGTCAATCCTAAAGGAAAGCAGTCCTGAACATTCACTGGAAGGACTGACGCTGAAGCTGAAGCTCCAATACTTTAGCCACCTGATGTGGAGAGCCAACTCACTGAAAAAGACCTTGATGCTGGGAAAGATTGAAGATAGAAGCAGAAGGGGGCGACAGAGGAGGAGATGTTTGGATAGCATCACTGACTCAATGGACATGAATTTTAACAAACTCTGGGGGATGGTGAAGGACAGGGAAGCCTTGTAGTCCATGGGGTCACAAAGAGTTGGACATGACTTAGCAACCGAAGAACAACACTGAAATATTTAGAATGACAGCAGAAACTGGGGAGAGTAGAAAGGAGTGGCACAGTATCTTTCAGGAGCTGAAAGCAAAGAACTGTCATCCCAGGATCCTATGTCAAGTGAAAATATTCTTCAGGAATAAAAGGAAAAGCAGGCATTCTTAGATGAAAGAAAACTAAGCGACTTTGTCATTCGCAGATATATCCCAAGAGAATGGCTAAAGGAAGTTCTTTAAACAGAAAAGAAAGTTTAAAAGAAGGAACTCTGGAACATCAGGAAGAACACGGTAAGCAAAAATATGGAATATTATATAATGGTAATATGAAGAACATTTACACAGTGAGAAAAGGGCCAATCCACCAAGAAGACATAGCAATTCTAATTGTGTATACATTAAACAAAAAACTGCAAACTATGTGAAGGGACACTAATAGAATTGAAAGAAGAAACAAACTCACAGTAACAGCTGGAGATTTCTAATTCCTCCATCAACAAACAGAACAACTGGACAGAAAATCGTCAAGGATAAAGAATTCAACACCATCAATCAACAGGATATAATCGACATTTACAGATTATGCCACCAAACAACAGCAGCACACACGTTCTTTTTAAATGCCCGTGGCACACAAACAAGATAAACCATATCCAAGGCCATAAAGCAACCCTCAAGAAATTTAAAAGAATGTAAATGATACAGAATATGTTCTTCAATCACGATGGACTCAAACCGGAAATCAATACTCTCCAACGCTTGGAAACTGAATAACACTCTTCAAAAGCAATTCAAAAAGGAAGTCCCAAAGGAAACCTGAAAACACACTCAATTGACTGAAAACTGAAATATATTGGAGTTTGTGGGACATAGCTAAAGCAATGCTGAGAGGAAACTTTATAGCACTGCCTGCACACTTCAGAAGAGAGGAAAGGCTTCAAACCAATATTCTAAGCTTGCACTTCAAAAGCTTAAAAAAAAAAGAGAGAGAGAGAGAAAAGAAAAGCAAACTAAACCCAAAAACAAGCAAAAGGAAGGAGATCATAAAAACAGAAGCAGAAACCAATGGAATTGAAAACAGAAAAATAATAAAGAAAATCAAAGAGGGGAGTTCCCCGTTGGCCTAGCGGTTAGGATTCTGGGCTTTCATTGCCATGGCCTGGTTTCAATCCCTGGTCGAGGAACTGAGATCCTACAAGCTGCGTTACACAGCTGAAAAAAAAAAAGAGAAAGAAAAATCTTTTTTGAAAAGATCAATAAAAACTGACAAACCTCTAGTGAGTCTGACAAAGAAAAAAGAAAGAGAAGTCACAGATTACTAATACCAGGAATAAAACAGAAGATAATACCACAGACCCTGCAGACATAAAAAAGACAATAAAGGAGTACTACAAACAACTTTACACACACATATTTGACAACTTAGATAAAAAAACAAAAACTATCACAATTTTCCCAATATGAAATAAGTAATTTGAATAGGCCTGTAACTTTAAAGAAAGCTGAATTCATAATTTAAAAATTTCTTCCCCCAAATCTCAAGCCTATATGATTTCACTATAAAACTGTACCAATTCTACCAAATGTTTACAGAAAAATCAACACATATTCTATACAGTAGAAGTGGGAACAATTCCTAATTCATTTTATGAAGCTAGTATTACTCTGATATCAAAACCAGACAAAGACAATATAGAAAAAAAATGACAGACTAATATCTCTCATGACTATAGATGAAAAATCCTTAACAAAATATAAGAAAATAGAACTCAGCAATATATAAAGGGGAGTTTATTCCAGTAATGAGGAATTGGTTCAGTGTTCAAAAATCAATGGAAGTAATTCACTATATTAAGAGTTTAGGAGAAAAATCACACGATCACATTAATAAAGGAAGAAAAAACATTTGACAAAAGTCAATATCCATAAAACTCTCAGAAAAAGAGGAAGAGAAGGTAACCTTCTCAAGTTGACAAAGAGTATCTAGCAATGCGGGAGACCTGGGTTCGATCCCTGGGCTGGGAAGATGCTCTGGAGGAGGGCATGGCAACCCACTCCAAAATTACATCTGTGTCTCTTATACTGGCAGGAGGATTCTTTTCCACTGAGCCACCTGGGCTTCCCTGAGATTATATTTAATGGTGAAATGCTGAACACTTCCCCATAAGATTGGGAACAAGGAAAAAATATCCATTCTCATCAGTCTTATTCAACATGGTACTGGAAGTTCTAGCCAGTGAAATAAGGATATAAAAGGTAAACAGATCAGAAATGAAGAAATAAAACTGTGTCTGTTTGCAAATAACAAGATTATCTACATAGGAAATCCCAAAGAATCTACAAAAAAATTTTTTTTTAGAATTAATAAGAGCGTTCCTGAAGGTTCACAAGATACAAAATTAACATACAAAAATCAATTGTATTTCAGGCTTCCCTGGTGGTCCAGTGGTTAAGAATCTGCCTGCCAATGCAGGGGACACTGGTTCAATCCCTGATCCGGGAAGATCCCACATGCCACAAGGCAACTAAGCCCGTGTGTCACAGCTACTGAGCTCACGTGCTGCAAATACTCAAGTCCAAGTGCCCTCGAGCCTGTACTCCACAACAAGAGAAGTCACCGCAATGAGAAGCCGGCACACTGCAACTAGAGACTAGAACCCACTCACCGTGACTAGAGCAAGCCCTTGAGCAGCAACAAAGACCCAGCACAGACAAAAATAAAAATAAATAAATATTTTTAAAATGAATTGTGTTTCTACAAACTAGCTATAAACATGCAGACAACAAAATTAAAATTATAATACCATTTACAATGCCACTTTACAGAGGACTTAGGTGTGTAAGAAAACACATTAAGAGCTTATATGCTGAAAACTACACAATGCTGATGAAAGAAATTAAAGTTCTAAATAAATGGAGAGGTGTAACATGTCTGGGTATTGGAAGACTCAAAATAATGTGTTAATTCTACCCAAGTTGATCTATAGATTCAACATACTCTCAGCAAGAATTTTCTCAGTTTTCTAAATTATCCTAAAATTAACATGGAAAAAACAAAGAAATTAGAACAGCGAGAACAGTTTTTAAATTTTTTATTTTGCTTGGCTATGTTGAGTCTTAGTTACAGCATTGGGTCTTGGTTGCAGTGCGTGGGTTCCAGGGTGTGTGGCCTCAGTAGTTGTGGTCTTCAGACTTAGTTGCCCCGTGGCATGTGGGATCTTAGTTCCTGCACCAGGGATCGGACCCACACTCCCTTCCTTGGAAGGCAGATTTCCAACCACTAGACCACCAGGGAAGTCCCAGTTTTGTTTTGTTTTTAAAGAATAAAGTGGGAGGGATCAGTCTAGACAGTTTCAAGACTTAGCCAATGGCTATACTAATCAAGACTGTGTAATATTAATGAAGGGAAAGTTGCATAAATCAATGAAAGAAAACAGAGTACACAGAAGTAGACCCACACAAATATACTCAACTGATTTTTAACAGAGGTGCAAATTAATTCAGTAGAATAAAGGTAAATCTCCAGGAAATGGTATGGTGCAACTGGATAGCCCCACGGGGGGAAAAAACCCTCTGACCTAATTCTCATACATGATACAAAACTTAACTCAAAATGGACTCACAAACCTACATGGAAAAGGTAAACTATAAATAAAACTTTCAGAAAAAAGCATATAAGAAAATCTTTGGGATTTCAGGCTAGGAAAAGATTCCTTAAGATCTGATGTCCTAAACATCCAAAACCCTACCTATAAAAGAGAAATGATGAACAAACTGGACTTCATCAAAATGTAAACGTTTGCTCTAAAGACTCTGCTGAGAGGATGAAAAGACAAACTATACACTGGGAGAAAATAATATGCAAACCACATATCTGACAAAGCAATAGTATCTAGAATAAAGGACTCTCAAAACTCAGTAATAATAATAAAAAAATCCCAAATAATCCAATTAGAAAATGGGCAAAACACATGAACAGACATTTCACCAAATAGGATACACTGATAGCAAATGAGCACATGAAAAGATATTCAACACCTTCAGCTATTAGAAGAATACAAATTAAAATGAGGTATCACTATACATCTCTCAGGATGGCTAAAATTAAGAATAGTGACAACACCAAATGTTGGTTAGGATGCACAGAAACTGGATCACTCATACTGTGCTCATGGGAATGTAAAATGATACAGTTACAGTAGAAAAAGATTGGTAGTTTCTTTAAACATGCATGGAATTTCCCTGGAGGTCCAGTGGTTAAGACTCTGCACATCCACTGCAGGGGACATGGGTTTGATCCCTGGTCAGGGAGCTAAGATTACACATGCCATGTGGCGTGGCCATAAGAAACAAAAAAAGAAAACTAAACATGTAACTACCATATGACTCAGCAATTATACCTCTGGGCACTTATCCCAGAGAAACGAAGATTGATTTTCCCAGAAAAATCTCTGTACATGAATGTTTATAGCATCTTTATTTATAACAGCCCTAAACTGGAAACAACCCAGATGTCCTTCAATGGATAAAAATTAAACATATCTGTAGTACACCCATACTATGGGACTACTAAAAAGGAATGAAATATTCATACATTCCACAATCTGTACAACTCTCCAGAAAATTTACGCTAAGTTGAAAAGGCCAATCTGAAAAGGTTACATACTGTATGATTCCATTTACACATGTCTTGAAGTTACAAATTTATAGCAATGGAGTTCAGATTAGTGATTGCTGGGGTGGTTAAGAACTGGAGTGGAGGGACTTCCCTGGCATTTCAGTGGTTAAGACTCCTCACTTCCAATGTAGGGAGTGTGGATTCCATCCCTGGTCAGGGAAGGAAGATCCCACATGCTGTGCAGGCAGCCGAAAGAAAAAAGGACTGGTGTGGGGAAAAGAAAATGAAAGTGGCTATTCAAGGGCTACATGAGGCATCGATGGCATGATAGAATTGTTCTGCATCTTGACTGTATCAAATGTCAGTATTCTGGTTGCGATATTATACTACAGTTTCATAATACGTTACCTCTGTGGAAGAACGAGGTAAAGAGCATGTGGGATGTCTTTGTATATTTATTTCTTTTCTTCCCTTTGTATTATTTCTTACAACTGTAAGTGAACCTTTAATTATCTCAAAATAAAACATTTAATTTAAACAATGCACAAAATTAAATGACTAATGCAAAGCATGAAAAAGATTTGCCACATATGATAAGAAATTAATAACCTTAACATTTCCAAAGTGTTTAGGGGTGGAGGAGTAGGAGGTATTAATTATTGGGTGAAGACAGGCTACAAGGATGTATTGCACAACATGGGGAATAGAGCCAATATTTTGCAATAACTGTAAAAGGACTGCAACATCTAAAAATTGTATAAAGATTTTTTTAAATCAGGGACTTTCCTGGTGGTCCAGTGGTTGACTCCACACTCGCAACGGAGGGGGCACAAGGTTCCATTCCTAGTTGGAGAACTAAGATCCCATGTGTCGCGTTTAATATTATTATGATAATATTAAATCAAAACATGTCTAAAGCTTTTATAAATCAAACAAACTGACAAATGAGCAAAGAATACAAAGAGGTGTTTCACGAAGGATAGATATAAACAGCTAATATGAATCAAAGTAATTAAGCTCACCGACAATAAAAAGCAAGAAAAACTAAAACAATGCAAATTTTTCACACAACACACTAGCAGAGATTGTAAATTAGATGCTGCAGAATCTGCTGGGAAGTGAGAGCTCTTCTTCCACTGATGGGAATAGAAAGTGACAGACCTTTCTAGGAGGGCCACTTAGTAACCTACATTACTAACGCACATACATTATGTGCATGTACTCAGTCACCCAGTCGTGTCTGACTCTTTGCGACCCCACAGGCTCCTGTCCAGGGGATTTTCCCAGGAAGAATACTGGAGTGGATTGTCATTTTCTCCTCCAGGGGATCTTCCCTACCCAGGGTTCGCACCCAAGTCTCCTGCATTGGCAGGCGGATTCTTTACCATTAAACCACCAGGAAACCCCAACGTGTGTTGAAAATTCTTTTAAAACTGCGTATCTTTAAATATACTAATTTCAAGTCTAGACATTTATCCTAAGAAAATAATCAGGAACACATGCAGAGACTTATTCATAAAATCTTCACTATGATATATAATTTGGATTATCCCCGGATAAAGGATTATTGGGTAAATTACAGCCCTGAATTGAAATAAAGCACAGAAAATGATGTCTGAGAAAAATAATCACAAAAATATTGTGACAAAGCAAATGAAAAAAGCTGGTTACAAAACTATGGCAGTATGTGACCCCAATTTTATTTCAAAAGATAAATTTTTTTAAATATACATGTTTACTGAAAAGATGAAGAATTCACACAGAAAGTATAATGGTGCTTACCTCATGGGTGATAAATACATTGTTTTCTTTGTGCTTCTCTGCATTACCTAAATTTTTCTAGCAAAGACTATGTACTAAATTGCTTCGGCCGTTAGAAGAAAAAAGCAGTGCTGCTTTTTTTTTAAAGGGAGCCCTGTGTGGTAAGGCAAGCAGCCAGTTCACAGCCTTAGCCTGGGAACAAGCTCAGGCACTCTAAGGGCGCTGAGCCTTTGGGCAGTGGGTGCAGACAGACGATGTTGCCCAAGAGCAGCCTCCCTTCCACCTCTGAAGACACACGACTCACCTTTTGGAGTTCTGAAGTAGCTGCTAACAAAGGTGGATAAGTCTGAGTTGACCCATCACACGAGTGACATTTGGTTCATTTGTTACACTGTCCTGGTTCTTGACTCTAGTACAACTGCTTCCATGTTCCTAAAAACCTTGAAACTGTTTGCACACCTGATCTGAAGCCTTTATAAAGGGTAAAAGGACATACACATCCACCCAAAATTGTATACCCAGTAGAAAAGCTAGCTGCCTGCCTCCAAACAATATCTTCCCCAACCCTGATCACATCCTCACCTGTAGCAAGCACTTGATTCGCTCTCCAGGGGTCATAATTCCTGTGGTGAATACTCCAGACAACATCCCAGCTGCAAATATCTGGGGGTAGCTGTATTGAAAACAAAAACAAAAGGCAAGAACCTGTGACTAACTACTCAGAACAGAGGCAGCCCCAGCAAAGAAAAAAAAAATTAAATAAGTACTCGGACTGGGCGGAAGTCCAGCACAAATAGATTATGTTTCACACCAAAGCCAAGTTCTATGTATATTCTGACGTCAAATTTCCCAGGGCAGGGGTCTCAGTGCCGAGAACAATATGAGCTTGGTCACAAGGCCCACGGGCACACTCAGATGGCCTCAGTCATGGGAGAGGTTCTCCCCTGGCCGGCCATGCAGTGACTATGGATGAGTTTCCAGGCCTCTCTGAGCCTTGATCAGCAAAGTTCAGGGTTGTTGTGCGAAATAGCCTATAATCCAGGATGTAGACCTCAGTTAACCCCAGATCTCCTCCAATCTCCCCTTCTCTGGATCACCAAGAGCCTGATAACACTTTAAGCCAAGACTCACACAGGACAGCGTCAAGGCCAGGGGAATGGCTGTGGCCATATCCACAGGCCAAGTTGTGAGGTATGTGCTGTAAGCTGCTGGGAAATGCCCTGTCATGGATGGCACCCAATCAGGTGTGATGGGTCCTATGGCTTCTGTGCAGGGAATAGTCCTCCAGTGGCCAGAGATCTGGATCCTCACCGCAGCCCTCACAGAATGAACCACACTGAGTATGTGAAGGAACAGGAGGCTCCTAGCATCACTGCCTGTGCCGCCTCTGACCTCTCCTTTTCTTTCCGAGATTAAGGAAAATCTGGTCTCCAGGCAGACTGGTCTCAGAGGCAATGGAGCAGAGTTACAATTTTGCATTTCAACCGAGTTCCCACAATTGAGCACAAGTTGATGAAAAACTTCACCCTCTTGCCTGACCCTCAGGCCCCTCCAGACCCCAGGCCTCCAGAAGCCAAGCCTTTAGGACTATCCCACCCCACAAGGAGCCCAAAACCTGGAGAAGAGATGTCAAATGGAAATAGGGAGACATCCACTTCCAGTCCTGACATCAAGTTTCCCAGGGCGGAGGTCTCAGTGCCAAGAGCAATACGAGCTTGGTCACGAGGCAGGGCACTGGTCTCAATGGCTGTTTTTCCTGTGCACTCACCCCAGACAGGCCTCACACAACTACCTCAGGCGTGCAAGCCCAGCACACAGGCTGTTTGCTCAACCATTGAGAGACCTGCTTTCATGGCTGGCCTCCTTCACAGTTTCAGTTCACACTGCTGTCCCTGAGAGGTACCCTTTCAGCAACAGAACTTCCCCTCGTGAGACCAACATCTGTTCTTCCATGGATGCCCAGACCTTAGGCTGCACATATCTCCTGGGACTGGGGACGCTCCTCTGAACAGGGTCTCTGCATGTACACAGGGTACCATGTAGACAGCCTGCATGGATGGCCCATTCCGCCACCCTTCACTCACCCCAGGGAAGCATCTGTGAGGTCTGGACCCTCGAGCTTCCATCCAAGGTCCTGGTAATGTTCCTTTCTGTACTATGCCCAACACAACAGTGGGGAGGAGAAGGTGGCAGGGTTGACATTCAGGATTCAGAACATGGAAGGATTATGGGGCGGGGATTGGAGTGTCTCAACCTTTGCTCAGGCAGGAAGGGTACTTCTTTGAGCACTGAAGTGATGGTACAGGGAATACAACCCACAGCTGAGGCAGTATCAGTCACCCCATGAAAGTTCTTGGGCATGGCCCCGGTTCATGATAGCTGTGAGCTAGCACATGAGCTAAAACCCCAGGTGCTCAGAGAGGACATGTGTCCACAGTCTATTTGGACTATCACAGCCAAACACATGGACTTCCCTAGTGGCCCAGGGGCTAAGATGCCACATTCCCAAGGCAGGGGGCCCAAGTTTGATCCTTGGTCAGGGGACTAGACTCATCGCAGCCAAATAAATAAAAATATATATTTTAAAAAACAGTCAAACACAGCTTCCAAAGGACCCCGCCCCCTACACTCACATTTGGGGCCACCTATGGCTTTTTATAGAAGCTGGACACATTTAGCAAGTCACGGGGACTCCAGAAATAGTTTCATGTTACGAGCATTTCTATTTACGCCTCGCCCCTTACTCAGCCTGCTGCGGCCTGAAGCAGTGATCGAAATCAACCACAGGGCACCCTGGGCTTCCTCCCTTGAGCTCTAGAATCCAAGCCTAGCCAGCTGCTGTGGGTCCTGTGCTGTGTGCAGCCCCACCCAGGAGGTGTCATCCCAGACTGAGTGTGCCTTGTCATCCCGGTGTCAACTCAGAATGCCCCTGCATCCCAAGAAGCCCATTTTCATTCACTGCTTTGTCAGTTCTGAGCCCTAATTCTACCTCATCTGCCTCTCCATACCCAAATCCAACTTCTGAAAGTCTACTGGAAGGAAACATACTAATTTCTTTCACTGCAACAGAGACATCAATACTTGGAAATAATTATAATCATGTTACGAAAATGAAGGAAGACAGAAGCTGAAACCTTTGCTTCTCCCATCCAGGGGATGAGAAACAAGGCTGCTGCCGTCATTACTGTAGCACCAGCTACCTTCGTGGTATCTGACACACACTTTAGCATTCGGACCTCCCAGTGCTGTGGGGCTGGTATTACTAATATCCCCAGTAAGCAAGACTACTTCACGTAAGAAATGACAACAATCTAGTTAGGGGGGTTGGGGGAGGGCTTTGGGTTTATCTTTTCCCCTATTGGTCCACAGGGCAAAGGAAACTCAAGTACCTCCCTGATGTGGAGAAGAGGACAGCCATTGCCGATCTGACAGTTCTTTCCTGAAACCTGCATCAATCACATCACTGGCGAACAGCATCGAGTGCTCCGGGCTGGTAAGTAAGTACTCACCTGAGCACATCCTCTGGGTGTTTCTGTTGCAGTTTCTTCCCCAAACCAAACCCAAAGAAGCAGACAGCAAACATGGGGGTGACCCCGACGATGGGGGCAGCCATGCCCCGATATAGACCCCTGATGCCCTGCAAGGAAGCACAGGAGGGGAAGCTGTTTACAGACACTACTAACACCTACATCACTGAAGCAGGAAAGTAGCCTGTCCTCTGACCTGTGGCCTCCTTTCCCCAAGCAAGGAGAGCTTTAAAAGGAAGAATCTTCCCACACTTATCAGAAATGGCTGTCTTCTTATATACTGCTGGAGAAACTGAAAACAGCTTCTAGTCTGGAAGGCAAACTGGCAACATGCTGCTTACACCTCCATCAGAAAACTACCTGTCTAGAAACATATTCTAAGGGAATACTCAAAGATATAAAAAAGAATGGCCTCACGCATTTATTAAACACCGCATTTTGGAACATTCCCAAATAGGAGATTAATGAGACAAATTACGGAAACCTCATATTGGACTATCACACAGCCATACAATCACATTGTAACATGAGAAGAGATTACTAAATTGGGAAAAAAAAAAAAAAAAAGCAGGCTACAAAACAGAATGTACAATATGACTTGCTTGGGGGTGAGACATAGGTGCTTAAGAAATTTTTGTATTTCCCAAGAATTAGGACCTGAGGGGAGTTCCCTAGTGGCCTAGTGGTTAGCATTCTGGGCTTTCACTGTGATGGCCTGGGTTCAGTCCTGGGTTGGGGAACTGAGATCACTCAAACCACCCAGTATGCCCCCTCCCAGAAAAGACATAAGATTCTTATTGTTAAAAACAATAGCAAGACTGCACATCAATTTTCACTAGTACATTTAGATAATGAAACTGACTATGTAGTAGCCAATAAATAGACAGACAAATAGACAATCCAACCGAACAAGTTAGTACAACAAGGACAAGGAAGATCTGGGACCCAGAGACCAAGGGTTTGGCCCAAGAGAGGGGAGGGGTGTTCCCAGGAAGGTGTTGGGTACAGCAGGCCTGGGAAGAAGCCAGTCAACATGGGAGTATGAGACCCAGGACTCCAGGAGGAGTTTATTTGTTTTCTAAGAAAAACGAAGCAAACAACAAACATCGGAACAACGGATGATAACTGGCAGTCAGTGTGAAAAACCAAACAAAAAGGTATTCTACAGCACATTTAGGACACAGGATGACAGAGGCAGAGATTCAAAGAGACACAAGCAAAAGAAACCGACACAACTGTTCACCCAACCTCAGGAAAAACAAAAAGCTGTACAAGTAATGAAATGCGCCCTGAAGGACATTACTTTGTTAACAGAGAAAAAACATACATAAAGTTGTAATCATGAAAACAGTGAACTGTATTAAACCACAAAGGATGATGAAAATTACTGGGCAGAGCAGAAAGAGGAGCTAAGGAATGCAAGAGTTAAAACCATCTACCACAAACAGGTAGCTAAAACAGTTTTAAATGGATAAAATACGTGCATGCAGCTCGGTAGAAGACAGCATTAATAACTGAGAGAGCTGAGGAACTTCCCTGATGGTTCAGTGGTTAAGACTCGGTGAACTTTCACTGCAGGGGGCAGGGGTGCAATCCTTGGTGGGAGAAGTTCCCAAAAAGGGAGGAGGAAAAACAGTAATTGAGAAAGTAGAAAGTAGCAACTTCTAGAGGATTGGGGTGGGGGGCTACTTTCTTACAAGTCCTTCTGTAACAAACTAAGTGCTTATATCATTTTAATACAACATAAGGGCTAATTTTTAAAAACATGTTACAGTTGCTCCCCACAGGAACTGGCAGGAGAAATGGGCAGGGGAGGGGGATGCTACTACACGCAGCGGAGGCTCCACAGACCTAGGCTGGAGAACCTGCCTCACTGCAGACTCCAGGCACTCACAACCCATCTTCTTTCTAGAACTAAAGGGCACAACTGTACTTCTCAGCATTCCTCCCAGATCCTGCAAAGGTCTACCACTGCTACAGGCTATAAGCAGACTCTCCAAGTGCAATGTGCACAGAAGGTAAAGAGGGAAGGGTGAATAGGAAGAGAAGGTTCTGAGAAGGATCTGCAAAAGCCCCTCAGGACAAAACCCTCCCAAAGCCCCTCCCACAGCTTCCCACCTGGCTGAGAAGGCTGCCCAAGGCCGGAGGGCCAACAACTCCCAACTTCTCCAGCCTTCCTTTCACTGTCTGGCCCACCCAGTTCCATGCAGTATAACCAAGATCCGTCCAGTAGTACCAGAAAGTGAGCTCAATCTAGCACAGCAAAACCCAGAGACAAGCACAAATATAGACTGAGGAAGCCTTTTTGACGCTGCAGGAAGTTGGGTTTATACAAGCCATTCTCACCAAGCCTCCAGCACCCAGCACATTGCCGAGGCACTAAACAGGTGCTCAATAACATTTGCTGACCAGGGCCATATAATCCTGTCTCTCTGTGAGGGCAGAGAACTCTTAGCAGACTGGAAGCTCAAAGCCTCCACTGGACACTGATCAGACTCCATTCTGGGTTGATGAGAGAAACACAGCCTTACAGAAGAAAAGACGGCACCATCTCCAGCATGGATGATTGGGTAGATTCCACTTCAAAATCTTCCTCCCACACCTAGGTCCTGCAGGAGCCCCGGGGAACAGCTTCTCCTAGACTGAGTCCATCACTTACCAGCATCCCCTCTTTGTCTGGGTGATACCTGCTTCTTACTTCTGTATATTTAATAAAAGACTATATATATTTACTATTTATTCACATTGGAGTTATATTTTAGGCAACAAAGGAAAAGTTGTTAACAAGGTGTTGTTACCTATGTGCTAATGAAGTCAGTAATAAGCATCACTAGTCATTAAAACTTTTTTAAAATTCCATGTTTTCACTCTAAGAAATACCTGAAAAATGATTATACAATTCAATAACCTCACACCAATTTAGTTTCCTTGTCTATGGGTTTGAAGACTCTCTCTCTCTTTCACTCTCTCTTTTTCCCTCAGACAGGCTGACCTCTCCTCCAAATTTTATGTGAACTTCTGACACTGATCCCCCAACTTTGCATTTTCTTTTATTTCATGTCTCCAATTATTCCTCATGAACTCCCTGTGGTCTAAATTCTGCCTTCCAAGAGAGACAGAACCATTTTATTAGCTTCATTCATCCACATAAAACAGTAACTGGAACTCTCAAACACTCCGGAGCGATGGCAACAGAGGGACACAGGATGACATGGGGTGAGAGAGCCAGGCGTGTGGGCTGGACCTCCTGCAGAACCATGCAGTCCCCCGGGTCCCCGGGGAAGTAACACGCCAACCCTCTGAAAATGCGTTCCTCTGAATAGGAGAAAAGCCCAGCACCATGATTCTGTACCTCTCTCATCAGAGTCTTCCGGAAACAGTCAAAGGTGCCAGAATACATGGGAGGCTGTCCAGGCAAACTTGGGGGCTGCGTCTGCAGTCGGACCTAAAATCAGAAGTTAAAACACAGTCATTTCCCAGAAGCAGAACTGCCTGATGGGGGCAACGGCCTGACCATCTGCCAAAATCTCAACAGAGAAAGCAGCACCTGTGTGCACGTCTTCAGCATTCCCCTTATCTGCTGGATTCAGACTTCTCTTTCCTCCAGTTTATTCCAACCTTGTACTCACAAGTCATCAGTAGCATGCTTTTGAAGAGCGAGACAGTTCCTCTGATTTCCTCAGCCATTTACTTTTGCTATTTATTTCTTATCTAAAGGATCCCATGGTGACCAAATGGAATAGGTATGACCAGTTTACAAATGAGGAGACTGGGTTCATTGAGGTCCAGCGATGTGCCAGTAACTAGACCTGGCTGATGCAAAGCTCAGCTCAATTCTAGGCACTCTCCACACTCATCTGAAGTGCTTTGTTGGGGGTTAGGTAACATCCTCGACAAAGATATTTCAGAATGAGGTGGATTTAATATCCTGCTTTCCTTGGTCCTCATCCTTCTCCACCTTTCGGTGGATCCAATGCTTCCAACTTTCTTTAAACATCCCCTCTTAGCACTCCCTCCTTTGTCTCCTTTTCTATTCCAGGTGCCCTCCAAGGCTAAGCAGCCTACTCAGGGGGTCCACTATCCCTTTCAGAAAACACGTTCCAGGGCTTCAACTTATGTTCAGTGATGACTTTTACTCAGCCATCTTCAGACCTTCTCACCTCACCTTTTGGGCTATATTTCACTGCCTGGGGAAGCTCTCCCTACTCAAATCACCTCCAAAATCTCATCCTTTCGATGAATGTCCCATTTGTCCCAGAGCCACCAGTCTACCATTTCTCAGGATTTGAAACTCTAGCATCCAACTACTTCCTGTGTTTCTCCTCTTATTCATGTGGGCACCAAGGCTAATGGAAAGTTCTTTCAAGATGCTTCCAGGATCCTAATTTCTTCCTCTCTCCATCTGAAGTCTTCCTCCAGGCAAAGTGCTTGCCCATTCTTACCCAGTGTGGTAGTTTTCCAAAATGCCCATTAACTCTTTCATACTCTTGCCCTTCAGAAGCTAAACCTAAATCCCTCCCCCTTGGATGTGATCCAGACTCAGTGACTCACTTCTATCGAACAGAATGTGATGATATTGATGCTATGTGACTTCCAAGGCTAGGTGACAGAAAGGTCAGCTTCTGCCTGTGTCCATCTCAGGTTATTTGCTTTGGGGAGTCCGTCACTATGCTATGAGGATACTTACACAGCCTGAAGAGGCCATGTGTAGAGGAAACAAGGCCTTCTGACAACAGCCAGCACTAAATGCCAGCATGTGAATGAACCACACGGAAGTCAATTCTTTGGATGAGTACAGTCCTGCCCAACATCTTTTTGTTGTTTTTGACTGGAAGGGAGGGTTTTTGATTCAGTATTTTTTTAAAAAAACAAACAAACAAACAGCTTTATTATGATATAACTTGTATACGATAAAATTCACCCGTTTTATACAGTTGGAGGATTTTTAGCAGTTGCAGAGTTGTGCAACCTTCATTATAATCAATTTGAGAACATTTTCATCACCCCAAAAAGAAACACCACACCCATTAGTGGTCACTCTTCTCTTCTCTCAGCCACTGGCAATTACTAAGCTACCTTCTGTCTTCGTGAATTTCCCATAATCAATTTGAGAACATTTTCCTCACCCCAAAAAGAAACACCACACTGATCAGTAGTCACTCTCCTCTTCTCTCAGCCACTGGCAATTACTAAGCTACCTTCTGCCGCCATGAATTTTCCTATTCTCTACATTTCATATAAATGAAATCATACAGTATGTGGTCTTTCATACCTGGTTTCTTTTATTTAGCATAAAGTGTTCAAAGTTCATCTATGTTGCAGAATATATCAGTTCTTCATTCTTTTTATCGGTAAATAATATTCTACTACACAAATGAACTATGTCCTGTTTATCTGCTCATCAGATAATGACAAATTACATTTTTTCCACTTTTATTATTATGAATAATGGTGTTACAAACTTTTGTGTATAGGTTTTTGTGTGGACATACGCTTTTAGTTCTCTCGGGTGTTATATGGGTCAAGATTCTCCAGAGAAACAAAACCAATAAGCTATGGAGAGTTATTTATTTATTTGTTTGTTATAAGGAATTGACTCACACAATTATGGAGGCAGACAAACCGCAAGATCTGCAGTCAGCAAGCTGGAGACCCAGGAAAGTCAATGAGATAGTTCTATTTCAAGTGTTAAGACCAGAGAACCAGGACAGCTGATGGTCTAAGTCCCAGTTCAAAAGCTGGCAGGCTCAAGACCCAAGAGAGCCAACGTTTCAGTTAGAGTTCAAAGGCAGGAAAAGACCAACATCCCAGCTCAATCAGTCAAGAGGAAGGAGTTTTGGCCTTTTGTTCTATTAAGGCCTTCAACTGACTAGATGAGGGTCACCCACATTAGGGAGAGAAATCTGCTTTACTTAGTCTACCTTAAATGCTAATCTCATCCAAAAACATCCTCACAGATATACCCCGAATAACGTCTGACCAACATCTGGACACCCATGGCTCAGTTGACACATAAAATTAACCACAACAGGAGAATTGCTACGTCAGATGCTAACTCTATGTTTATTCAACCTTTTGAGGAACTGCTAGACTGTTTCCCAAAGAGGTTGCACCATTTACACCCCCACAAGCAGTTTATGAGTATTCCAAATTCTCCACATCCTTGCCAACGCTGACTGTCATCTACCTTTTTTTTTTTTTTTTTTTTAAATTATAGCCAGTGTTAGGTGGATATTAGGTGGTATCTCCCTGGGATTTTGATTTATGTTTTCATGATGGATAATGATGTTGAACATTTTTCATGTGTTTATTGGCCATTTGTGTATCTTCTTTGGAAAAATGTCTATTCAGATTCTTTGCCCATTTTTTCCTTCCCAATTTTTTTTCTGTCATAAAATACACATTAAATTTACCATCTCGATCATTTTTAAGTACACAGTTCAGTGATATTGGGCTTCCCTGGTGACTCAGCTGGTAAAGAATCTGCCTTCAATGCAGGAGACCTGGGTTGGGAAGATCCCCTGGAGAAGGGAAAGGCCGCCCACTCCAGTATTCTGGCCTGGAGAATTCCATGGACTATATAGTCCATGGGGTCACAAAGAGTCAGACACAACTGAGCGACTTTCACTTTCACTTTTCAGTGATATTAAATACGTTCAAAATGTTGTGCAACCATCACCATCATCCACAATTCTTTTTATCTCCTCCCACCAAACAGTAACTTCCCATTCGCCCTACATCCAGACCCTGGCAACCAGTCTACTTTCCGCCTCTAAGATTTTGTGTACTCGAAGTACCTCACATAGGTAGGATCATAAAGTACGTATCTTTCTATGAATGACTTAGTTCATTGAGCCTAATGGTTTCAACATTCATCCATGTGGTTGCAAGTATCAGAATTTCCTTCTTTTTAAGGCTGAATAATATTCTATTATATGTATAGGCCACATTTTGCTTATTCGTTCTTCCACTTGTGGACACTTGGGTTGCACCCATGTTTCGGCTACTGCGAATAATGCTGCTAGGAACAGGGTGTACAAATATCTCTTCAAGACTCTGCTTTCAGTTCTTTGGAGCAAATATCCAGAAGTAGAATTGCTGGATCATACGGTAATTCTATTTTCCCTTTTTTGAGATACTGGTATACTGTTTTCCACAGCGGCTGTACAATTTAACATTCCCAATAATAATGCATGAGGGTTCCAGAGTCTCTGCATCCTCCCTGACCCTTGTTATTTGGTTTTATTGATAGTAGCCATTCTATTGGGTATGAGGTGGTATCTCATTATACTTTTTATTTGGATTTTCCTAATGATTAGTGATACTGAACATTTTTTCATGGTTTTTTCCAATTATATATCTTCTTTGGAGAAATATATATTTAAGTACTTTATTTTTTCTTCAGAGCATGCGACAATGTCTTTTATTATATATGGGTTTTAAAAATTATTTTTGTAATATCTCCATACACAGGCAAAAAAAAAATTGTTTAGCATATTGGAACTTGCAAACCTGATCACTGCAGAGAGAAGGCAAAATTATCCCTACAGCATGCTTAACCAGGCCAGTTCATCTGCCGACCTTCAAGAACATGGAGATGAACATGATAGACAGACTGGCCCCCACCTGAACCTTCATTCACCACCATTTGATAGCCCTTCTTCAGGCCCAGATCAGCAGCACATTTCTTGCCAACAATCATCAAATGACCAAGAAGACTTTTCATCATCATCTGCTGCTGCAGAAATCTGGGATATATGTTTTTTGGGTATCACCAGAAAATGTGTCGGTGCTTGAGGGGAAATGTCAAGGAAAGCAAAACACTGGTCTTCCTTATAAATGATTTTGGCTGGGATTTCTTTGTGAATCATCTTCCTGAAGATGGTGTCGCTGCCAGGCCGGGCGACCTGAGCCTTGGTGATCTCATCTGCCATCTCTGCCTCCCTCCCGAGTGGCCGGCTGGGGAGAAGGTTGGGAGGAGGCTTTGCTTATTCTTAAATTGGGTTGTTTTTTGTGTTATTGACTTGTAATAGTTCTTTTATATATTCTGGATCCCAGACAGCATCTGCAACTTCACAAGAAATCCTTGAGCCAGACTACCCACCTAAGCTGCTCCCCAAATCCTATCTCACAAAGATCAAGAGAGTTAATGAATGCTGTTGTTGTTGTTTTGGCTGCACTGTGCAGCATGCAGGATCCTAGTTAACCAACTATGGATCGAGCTGGAACCCATGAACCCTTGCAACATGGAGTTGCAACCATTGGACTGCCAGGGAAGTCCGTATTGTTGTTGTTCTAAGCCACTAAGTTTTGGGGTTAAGTTGTTACATTGCAAGATAACTGATACACCCAGTCATTATATTTCTGCAGTCTTTTTCCTGGTCTGTGTTCTACTTCCTAATCCTTCTCAGTTTGCTATCATACTAACCTTTCCAAGACACCATTTTCATCATGCTGTTTCTCTATTTATTTAGGTTGGTGCAAAAGTAATTTTGGTTTTACTTTGCCATTTGATATTGAAATACATTCTTTTTTATTTTTTTTGTTTTGGAATACATTCTTAAATGTGGTTATGTTACACATCTTTAATGTACATTTGATGCTTTATGTTTTTTGCTAACAAATTGTTACTTGCTGTTTACTTTGTATGTATCTTAGACTATGCAAAAGATGTTAGACAAAAAGCAAATTTGAGTGATTTTCTTATACTAGTTCAACATGGGTCATACAAAAGACGAATCACAACACCAACACTGCATTTGGTCCAGGAACTGCTAATGAACACACAATGCAGTGGTGGCTCAAGAAGCTCTGCAAAGAAGATAAGAGCCTTGAAGATGAGGAGCACAGTGGCCAACCATCGGAAGTTGACAACGACCAACTGATGGGATTTGAGCGCTTAAGAATTGATGCTTCTGAACTGTGGTGTTGGAGAAGGCTCTTGAGAGTCTCTTGGACAGCAAGGAGATCAAGCCAGTCAATCCAAAAGGAAATCAGTCCTGAATATACACTGGAAGGAGTGATGGTGAAGCTGAAGCTCCAATACTTTGGCCACTTGATGTGAAGAACTGACTCATTGGAAAAGACCCTAATGCCGGGAAAGATTGAAGGCAGGAGGAGAAGGGGATGATAGAGGATAAGATGGTTGGATAGCATCACCAACTCGATGGACATGAGTTTGAGCAAGCTCTGGGAACTGGTGTTGGACAGGGAAGCCTGCCATGCTGCAGTCCATGGGGTCACAGCGAGTCGGACACGATTGAGCAACTGAACTATACTGAACTGAATTGAGAGGATCATCAAAGCTGATCCTCTCACAACTACATGAGAATTTTCTCAAAAACTCAAGGTCAACCATCCTACAGTTGTTCAGCACTTGAAGCAAACTGGAAAGGTGAAAAAGCTCAATAAGCAGGTGTCTCATGAGCTCATCACACACACACAAAAAATCATCATTGTGAAGTGTTGTCTTATCCTATGCAACAACAGCAAACCATTTCTCGATTGGATTGTGACATGCGACAAAAAGTGGATAGCATACAACTGGTGATGACCAGCTCAGTGGCCGGACTGAGAAGTTCTAAAGCATTTCCCAAAGCCAGCTTGCACCAAAGAAAGGGCGATGGTCACTATTTGGTGGTCTGCTGCTGGTCTGATCCACTACAGCTTTCTGAATCCTGGCAAAATCAGTATATATGAGAAGTATTCTCAGCAAATCAATGAGATGCACTGAAAACTGCAACACCTGCAGCCAGCATTGGTCAAAAGAAAGGGACCAATTCTCTGCGACAACGCCTGACTGCACATTGCACAAACAAAACTTCAAAAGCTGAATGAACAGGGCTACAAAATTTTGCCTCATTGGCCATATTCACGTGACCTCTTGCCAACCGACTACCACTTCTTCAAGCAACTCAACAACTTTATGCAGGAAAAATGCTTTCATAATCAGCAGGATGCAGAAAATGCTTTTCAAGGGTTCATCGAATCCTGAAGCATAGCTTTTTATGCTACAGGAATCAACAAACTTATTTCTCATTGGCAAAAATGCGTTGCTTGTAATGGTTCTGATTTTGATTAATAAAGATGTGTTTGAGTCTAACTATAATGATTCAAAATTCAGGGTCCGAAACCACAATTACTCTTGCACCAACCTAACAAATTTTTCATTCTTGATTTTGTGAGGGCTTTTGTTAGTCCTGCGCTCTAGGCAATGGAGGTGACATGCAAAGCTAAGAAATTTATGGAACATAACAGTAGACATATCCAGAGGCTCCCACTGCTTTACATCCAATATCCCTTACTTGGCCTTCAGATTCTCCATGGTCAGGCACAAACTCCTCAAGTTAGTAGGAGAGAGAGATGAACCAAAAGTTCTGACTGATACCTTTCTTGTGATTTTGTATAAACTCATACCTGCCTCATCATGACATCCATCATTTAGGCCCAGCAAGAACATTAAAGTCCTCCATGGCTGGTCTTCTTTTACAGCCTGGTTCCCACTGCCAAGCCTATATCCACCTTCACTCCTGCCTTCCCTCTGCCTGGAATATCTGGGTCTCCCTACTTCTCCAGTTAGAACTCAGCCAGCCCTTCACCACCTGCCATAAAATCTTTCCAAGCTGAAGAGCTACAGCTCCTGCCTTTCCAGACCACTGTTAGTCGCCTTGGGTCTCTGAAAGTGTCTCTTGGCCAAGCTTTGACCAGAGCCCACCTGGCTCCCTGAGGTCAAAAGGACAGTAGTCAGCAATTTGTGGGTTTGGCTTACATCAAAGGGAGAGTTTCTGATTATTAAAAATGCAGTGAGGGTTTCCCTGGTGGTCCAGTAGTTAAGAATCCACCTTGCAATGTAATAGACGACAGTTCGATCCCTGGTGAAGGAAGTTCCCACATGCCATGGAGCAACTAAGCGCTAGTGCCACAGCTACTGAGCCTGGGTGCTGCAACTAGTGAAGCCTACATGCCTGAGAGTCTGTGCTCTGCAACGAGAGGAGCCTCTGCTATAAGAAGCCTGTGCACTGCAACCAGGGAGCAGCCCCCACTCGCTGCACCTAGAGAAACCCACACAAAGTAACAAAGACTCAGCACAGTCAAAAGTAAAATTAATTAATTGATTTTTAAAAGATAAAAGCTTAAAAACAATGCAGTGAGCATTTTCAGTCATTTACATTTCAGTACACAGATCATCCTTCCCTTCCTGGGAGTGACATCTGATGGGGAGGAAGGGCAAAGGATATGGAGGTAGGAGCAACGCTTGTATTAGGGAGCAACAGGATTTTGTTTTTCTTTAAAGAGAGGCCCCAGATAACTAGAACTAACAAAATCAAGAGTAGAAAGAGAGGCCAGACAATTCTCCCCTACATCAGTGTTGCTTAAAACGACTACTGTTGGGGAAGCCCTAACACACATGGCATTTATCAACTACTGAATAAACATCTGATTTCATGTTTCACAGTGTTCAAACCAGCCCGATGGCTTTAATCTTAGTCTTGTGATAAAATGACCCCAGATCTTCTTCTAGGTGAAAGGTAGCAAAGAGCCTACTGCCCAAACTTGCTCAGAGAACATCACCAAAGCAATTTTCTTTGCTTTGGTGGAGGAAACCCAATTCAACAATCCAAGAATTCCTCTACACAGGCTTCCCACTCTGCAAGACTCACGTCTGCTCCCCATAGGCTCACCCTGGCCATGAACTGTCAACTTTCTCCAAGTGTGTGCAGAGATAAGGTTAGAAAACTGGGATGAAGCTTTGAATGCTAAGTCATAGGGTATGGACTTTGGTCTCCAGTAAGGCCTTGCTGTAAGTGCTGCAGGGTAAAGAGTTGATGTGCAATATGAGGATAACCAGGGAACAAGCCTTGATGAGTTTCCACCTTCCCAGAGCCTCAATCTGACCATGGCTTCCACACCAAGTTGTTGTGAGATCAGCCTGGCCCTGGGCAAAGCTGATCACTTGATTTCCTTGGAAGGGACTCGGTCACTGAGGGCACTGTCGCTTCCCACAGGAGACCGCTGAGGTTAACATGGGGTGAAAGACTGAAGATGGTTAAGAAAGGTGCAAAAGAGACAGTGGCGGAGCACTCTGGCCCCAGAGAAATGTGTCAAAACACGTATCTAGAGTAACCTGCTTTTAGCTCTCTTCCAGAAGAAGGATTTACAGATGACCTGTTTCAACCTTGCTGATGTTAGGGTTTGCAGAAGTTAGAACTTTGAGCAGGCGCTTTTTCTTTACCATCCCCAAAGTAGGGGCCCCAGATGAAAAAAGTTTGCCGGACAGAGAACTTTTTTAAAATCAAGAGTCTTCGGTGGGCGATTAGAGGCTTCTCACTCTGCGCCGTCTAGCTCCTTGGGGCGCAGGAACAGTTTCCTCCACACCCGAAAGGGTCGAGAGGGAGATTCCCCAGACTTCTCACGGAAGCTCCCCCGGACCCCACTTCTGTCCCGGACCAAGCGTCGCGAGAGACCCTGCTTTCCGCGCCCTGCTCGGTCGGGCCTCCTCCCTCCAGCCCGCGCGCCCCAGCCTCCTCGCACCTTGACAGTGTCCAGCGGGTGTCCCACGAACACCAGGCACATGCCTCCAAAGCCGCCGGCCAGCAGGTTCTTGAGCGGGCTAATGGGCTTCACCTCGTCTGCCATGGTCAGTCAGTCCGTCACAGTGCCTGTGGTTTCCCGGCCGGCTCCGCTCCACTGCTCCAGCAGCGGCGCCGGCGCCGCCGACCTTTCACCCACTTTCGGGTGGGCGGGGCATGAGCCCGGGGCAGGTCGGAAGGAGGGCCTAGACCGCTTGCCCGGCCCCGGCTTCCGCCGGCGGCGCTGCTTCCGGCCATAGCTCCTCCTCGATGGGCGTGGCTTGCGGGAGAAGGGCTGGCCCCTACGCCTTTTGGGCGGTATTTTGGAGTGGCGGTTGGTGGGGGTAGACTTCAGTTCAGTTCAGTCGCTCAGTCGTGTCCGACTCTTTTGAGAATAGACTTAAGAAGCAGGGAGACTTGAGGAGGCTAAAGGTCATAGTCAGAGATGCTGGATTGGATTGGATCAGAGAACAGCAGAGGAGGTGATGAGATGTGTTTGGATTCTGAATATATTCTGAAAGAAGAACCTAAAGGAATTGTTAATAACTATAACAATTAGGAGTTAAGTGAAGCCGCTCAGTCGTGTCCAACTCCTTGCGACCCCATGGACTGTAGCCTACCACGTTCCTCCGTCCATGGGATTTTCCAGGCAAGGGTACTGGAGTGGGTTGCCATAAAGGTGATGTTTATGTTTTTGACTTATTCACTCTCGGTGCATGGTATTCAGGTATCCACTATATAACTTGTCATTTCTGTATGTTTGAAATTTGTCAAATTAAAAATTTGTAAACAATAAGCATACCCCTACTCTGTAGCAGGAACCTCACTGCCCAGCTAACCTGATAGCAATCCTCCTCTGCAGGCACTCCCAAGCTAGGAGGAAGACTAGAATGGGGAGGATGGGCCATGTACACTATGGGTGGAAAGATTAGTGACAGGAACAAAATTGGGATCAGGAAGTGATGGGGCCTGACTGGGGCAGAAGAACCTGTAAAGGGAGTGGAAGGCAAGGAGGCTGGGGCAAGGCTCAAAAGTCTGTTTACCCTATGCTATAGGCTTTTTCTAGATGAGGATGGGGAACCATGGAACAATTTTAAGCACAGCAGTGACATGATCATGTTTGTTTTAGAAAATCGATTTGGGATGGATGAATCTGTGTTAGGAGAGAATGGAAGCAAGGAGAACAGTTAAGAGAAAATTACAGTGGTCCAGGCAAGAGGCAGTGAAGGCATTAATTGAACAGGGTGTTCATCACTGGATTGGCCTTATTGGAATGTCCAAGATTCAGGGTTTGGTAATGGGACCATGTTTATTTCACTTGTGACTTCTAACACTCCGGCTGCAGAAGAGGAGCTAACTTAGAGTCAATCTGCATCAGAGCAGCTTCAGGAAGAGGGGCTGTTTGTACAGCCCTCCTGATAAACTCTCCTGGTAGACCCCTCTTGGTAAACTTTGACAGTCCTGAACATGGACTCCACTCAAGCCCACCAAGTTCTATTAAATCTTCATAGGGTAACTGATGATCCCCCAAACAAATGGTCTTCCTGTTTCCTCATCTGATAAGCCTTTACACACTGCTAGAAAACTTACCTGAAATTTAACCCGACTGTCATTCCCTGGCCAAAAAACCTCCTCAGCTCCTCACTGCATCAGAATAGAAGTGGTTCAGGGCAGACAAGGTTTTTCATATTTCATGCTAGCTTACTGCTTCAACCGTGTTTTCCCCTAGACTGTATCTTCCTCTCTGAGCAAACTTAGCTTATACTGGTTTACCACACAGCCAGCCCTGTTATTTAACTGACCTCACCCTCCACCCCCCAGTAGCCAGGCCTTTACATATCCTGTCCCCTTCAGCACAAGGTATCTTTCCTCTCCCCACTCCAGGTAACATACTGATGCAGGAGATCGATACCAAGTTGCCCATATGCTAGACATTGTCCGACCAGTGGTTCTTAGCCATCTGGGAGGTGGAGAATTCCTGGCACCCTCTCCCCAGAAAAATGTACACATGCATATGCTCCTCCAGGTTTGCTATCAGTTCCACAAGCTTCATGTCGGGTGGCATCCCTGACTTGATGGACATGGGTCTGAGCAAGCTCCGGGAGTTGGTGATGGCCAGGGAAGCCTGGCATCCATGGGGTCGCAAAGAGTCTGAGTGACACGACTGTGCGACTGAACTGAACTGAACCACAAGCTTCACAAGGAATGTGAAGCTATCTTTGTGAGGCAAGAGGGCCCCGCCCAGGGTAGATACTGCAAGATGAAAATAGGAGGACAATTGAGGAAGGAGGCTGGGCTCTGCCTCAAGAGGAGAGGCCACTTATTTCTCATTTTTGAAGTAAGGTGACCTCCCTGACTACACATGCACAGAAAGGCTCCTTGGAGGTCAAAAGGGGGAGTGATGCTAGGTGATGCTAACTACCTCTACACCTCTAATGTAGAATCTGCCTTGGCTGAGACGTGTGTGCACATATAAGAGGATCCTAAGGTACACCAATTATGGACTCTGAGCCAGGGAAATCAAAATGGTTGGCCAAAGGAAACCCAGAAACAAACGCTGTATATAAGTGATCATACCACCACGAGGGCATGACTCTGGGACTCTGAGTCCACCCATGTGTCTATCCATACGTACTCTTTTTTTCCTCCTAATAAACACTTGACTTCTCTCACTACTTTCCGTCTTTATGGCAGTTCTTTTTCTGCAAAGCCGAAGAGCCAGGGCCTTGTCACTGACCATTGGTCTGGCAGCTAGGATTTGGTGCTCTCACTGCCCCTCCCCAGCCTCAATGTCCGGCCAGGGAACAAGGCCCAACGTCAAGCTGCTGCAGGCCGAGGCCATCTGAGATCACTTGGCCCTCTCTTGAGAAGCCTTCTTCCTAGACTTTGGGAATCAAACATGAATGAGGGGGACATTCCCTTAGGTCATACCCTTCCCAAGACTGTCCACACCCTGTGACTGAGCAAAGGAGAGATTTAATGCCTGACCACTCTGGCATAGTATCAGATACTCTGACAGGTAGTATTCACACTCCAGTGCTCTCTGCTGGGTTGGCTTCATTGGGCCTGCATCACAGTTTATCTGCGGCCTCTGCCTAATTCTGCTTCCTGCCCTCTCCCTTTACATACGCTGGTCCCTAATAAGTATCTTGTTCCCCAAGCTCCATCTCAGTACTTGCTTCCAAAGAGTCCAACCTGCAACAGTAGTATTCAACATCATTCCTTACCAAAAACAAGATAAAACCAAAAGGAAAAGAACATAAAACTGTAAATTTAAGATTTGAAGCAAACTCCCTTGTAATAGATAAAGAGTAACTACTTTTTTTTTTAAAGCAAACTAGTAACTACCATATTTTTTCTCAGCAAAACAATTTAATGGTGAACTATTAGAAGCTATCCTATTAATGATAGGAGAACAAATAGAGATTTTTTTAATCATGATTACTGCTTAACGTTTTACTGGACTTAGTAGCTAATGCAAAAATATCAATAGGGAGGGGGGAGGGAAAGAAATAACCAACTAAGGAAGAAGTGAAAGAAAGTGAAAGTTGCTCAGTTGTGTTTGACTCTTTGTGACCCCCATGGACTATACAGTTCAGGGAATTCTTCAGCCCAGAATACTGGAGTGAGTAGCCTTTCCCTTCTCCAGGGGATCTTCCCAACCCAGGGATCAAACCCAGGTCTCCCGCATTGCAGGCGTTTTCTTTATCAGCTGAGCCACCAGGAAAGCCCATAAGGAAGAACGAAAGAAGAGTGTGGGTTGCAGGGCGGGGGGGGGGGGGGGGGCAGAGGGAGATAGGAAAAGGAAGGAAAGTAATAAAAAATTTAAATATTAAAAAGTAAGAGTCCTTGGAACTTCCCTGGCAGTCCAGTGGTTACGACTCGGTTTTTCCACCGCAGTGGGTGTGGGTCTGATCTCTGGTCAAACCAAAAAAAAAAAAAAAGAGTCCAAAATATTCCTATTTTCAAGTGATCCAAATGTTTACTTTGAAAATTCAAGAGAATCAGTTGAAAACTGAGCAAATTTAAGTAAGGAGACAGATACAAGAACAGTATCAGAAAGCAATCACTTTTTGATCAGTTCAGTTCAGTCACTCAGTCGTGTCTGACTCTTTGCAACCCCATGAACTGCAGCACACCAGGCTTCCCTGTCCATCACCAACTTCCAGAGTCCACCCAAACCCATGTCCATTGAGTCTGTAATGCCATCCAACCATCTCATCCTCTGTCGTCCCCTTCTCCTCCTGCCCTCAATCTTTCCCAGCATCAGGGTCATTTCAAATGAGTCAGCTCTTTGCATAAGGTGGCCAAAGTATTTGAGTTTCAGCTTTAACATCAGTCCTACCAATGAACACCCAGGACTGATCTCCTTTAGGATGGACTGGTTGGATCTCCTTGAAGTCCAAGGGACTCTCAAGAGTCTTCTCCAACACCACAGTTAAAAAGCATCAATTCTTTGGCACTCAGCTTTCTTTATAGTCCAACTCTCACATCCATACATGACCACTGGAAAAACCATAGCCTTGACTAGACAGACCTTTGTTGACAATGTTAAAAATAACAGATCACAAACAGGAAGAATCAATCCTATTCAGAATAACAGCAAAACCCATAATGTATGCAGGACTAAACCAAAGATCCATGTGAATAAAGCTATATAAATTCATATACACAAAAGGCAAACAAAAGAAGTATAAAGAAACAGTAATATTCCTTGGATGCAAAGACTCAATAATAAGGCTATCAGTGCTACCCTTTAAGTTATTCTTAGAAATTCAGTGCTCTCCAGTGGATTTTCAAAAATGAAAACACATCAACCTGAATCTAAGATTTATACAGAAGAAAAGTTGTATGATATTAGTGAAGAAATATGAGTCTTCTAGATGAGGCCCCAGAGTTCAAGGAGCTAAGACCAATCATTCCCACTATAGGGAATGATTCTGTGACACAGAAACTGAGAGACATTGTATTTTGTTTACATATCTTATATGCAAATTTATTTTGAAGACAGAATACTACACATATCATTTCATATCCTATTTTTATCACTTAAGAGTATATTACAGGACTTCCCTGCTGGTAGAGTGGCTAAGAATCAGCTTGCCAATGTAGGGGACACAGATTCCATCCTGGTCCGGGAAGATTCCACATGCTGCGAGCAACTACTACTGAAGCCCATGCACCTAGACTTTTGCTCCACAAGAGAAGCCACCGCAAAGAGAAACCCGAGCACCAAAATGAGAGTAGTTCCTGCTCCCTGCAACTAGAGAAAGCCCAAGCACAGCAATGAAGGCCCAGTGCCACTAAAAATTTAAAAAAAGAACATTTTTTTGAAGAGTGTATCTCAGACACCCAAGCACAGCCAAAAATAAAAATAAAATAAAAAAAATGGTATTAGCAACAGCTTAATAAACATCTATATAACACAGTAATGTTGAAAATAAGGATGGATATGTGACCCTAAGAAACTCACCTTGGGACTTTCTTGGTAGTCCAGTGGCTAAGACTCTGTTCTCCCAATCCATGGGGCCCAGGTTCAATTCCTGGTCAGGGAAGTATATCCCACATGCTGCAACTACAGATCCTGTGTGCTACAACTAAGACCCAGGGCAGCCAAATAAATATTTAAAAAAAGAAAAGAAACTCACCTTCAGCAGGCAGGAGACAGAACAAATAAGGATAGTACCTGGGATTCCAATATATTGTACATTTGTATGCTTGATATGTGAATGTCCTCATTCACTATTTTGCAAATGCAATAATTATACAGAAAAACTGATTGTTCCCTTTTATTTATTGGGGAGGATTTATTACCAGTAACCTAGAACGAATGCACCTAATTAAAGAGATTTCATTAGCCGAAAATACAGTTTGGTTCCTTCACTAGTGTCATGATATAAAGGGCTATGTTTTGTTATAACAAATAAGTACATCGAACTACAGGCTTCCCTTGTGGCTCAGAGGACGGTAAAGAGTGTGCCTGCAATGCAGGAGACCTGGGTTAGATCTCTGGCTTGGGAAGATTCATCCCAATGTTCTTGCCTGGAGAATATTCTTGTCCATGGGGTCGCAAAGAGTGGCACACGACTGAGCAACTTATAGACAAAGTTTTACGTTGCTAATATATAAAATTCACAACCCTACAACATGTCACTCACTCATTGTTAGTTTTCACTCCAAATTAAGGTGTGTGTGTGGGAGTGGTTTTCTAGTATTTGAATGCACCTGATTTGGGTTGCTGCTAAGTCACTTCAGTCGTGTCCGACTCTGTGTGACCCCACAGACGGCAGCCCACCAGGCTCCCCCGTCCCTAGGATTCTCCAGGCAAGAACACTGGAGTGGGTTGCCATTTGGGTACATACTCCTAATTAAACAGGAAGCTGAAAATCATGTATACAAATACATGCAAGAACTGAAGAGAGTCCATTACACATCAATATCCTGAATATTAGCACATACACGACTCATGCATGGGTGGAAATGGTTTGGGTTATCTATGGACTTGCACAGCGAGGAAGCTCCCTAACATCACTTGCTTCACTCTGGCGTTTCCACGTTGTGCAGCAGCAACTTAAGTGAGGCTTCATGTCTGTCTATCCATAACACTCGACAAAGGCCCCAGAAGGTACTGAAAGGCATAATGGCACTTCCTATACTGTGTGAATACACTGGGCAGCAAGGTAGTTAAGATTCAATCTCGGGTGATTGGGAAGCCAAAGAAATTAGGCAGCGAACTAGGCCACGGAGAGGGAAGCGGAAGCCTGGCGTGGTTCTACGAATCGGCCTAGGTAGAAATTCCCGGCCCGGCTTGCTGACACGAAGACCCAGCTCTCATTCGATCAAACAGCGGCCATGAAATATCAGTCCTTTATCCACTCCACGAACGACTGGAGGTCTTCTTCGCGCCGGACACCGAGTACAGTGAAGTGAGGAGAGTCCGTCAAAAAAACAACAAAAACCCTGGTTGAAAGGATCCAGGCCGGGGGCGCTGGTAGGCGAAAGCCCGCGGCGATGCCGTGACAGCTTTCCAAGAAGCCTCTCCTTTGCTAGCCGTCGGCGCCAGCCGTGCGGCGGGCGTACTCCGGTCGCTGCGCTGGGCTGGAGAGAAGTGTCCGCAGAGAGGCGTTATTACCCAGCGCCTGTCGCGACCCCGGCGACCGCGGGGCGACCCCGGGCGGGAAGTGACGCAACCGCTCCGAGCACTTCCGGAGCTGCGGCGACGGCTCCGCCGGAGGAAGCAGCGCGGGCCTTGACCAGCGTTGGCCCGCCGCCTCCGCCGCCGCCGCGCCTGGGTCCGGTTCTTCTGGCCTGGCCCGACCTGGTCTGGCCCGCCCGGGCTCAGCGGCTGCGGGGCTGCGGCTCCCGGTAAGTGCGCGGCGCCAGTCGCGGCCTTGTTTACCCCGGCGGGCCGGGGGAGGGGGTGGGCTCTCCGCGCACCTCCCTAGCCCTGCCGGGGCTCCACCTTCGTCGCTGCCTGCGAGGTCCCGGCGCCCCCGGCATCTCGTACTGGGTCTCAGGGCTCTCCGCCATCCCGCTGATGAGCTGCCGGTGGCCGAGGCCAGGGCGCACCGGCGCCTGATGTCTCTCGGTCTTTCCGCCTCCCGCCGCCTGCAGTTCGCCGAGAGGTCGCAGGCCAGCGCCTCTGACCGACTGGTGCCGGGCGCATCTAGGCCCTCCCCGCCGGGCGTGCCTGGGAAACGCGGCGCCTCCGGGGGCTCCCCACTCGGGTCATCATCGGGAGCTCTCGCAGTGCTCCCCTCCCCGCGCGGTTAGTTAACGCCTGCCGGTGAGGGGCCCCCTGCGCGTGGGCTCCGTGTCCTCGCGGATATATTCCGGCGCCTGGGATTGGGACCGGCGGCCCTGGAGCTGCGTCGCCGCCTCACCGGACGCCGCTTGTGGTAGCCGCCGGAGAGGCGATCGGGTTCTCGGATGACTTCACCTCAGTACTGATTGTTACTCTGTCCCATAGAACTTTCTGCCACACTGGTCCTATTCTGTACCTTTGCTGTTCAGTAGGATAGCCACTAGCTGCTACACGTGGCCATTGACTTATGGCTAGTGCGACTGAAAATCCAAGTGTCAGGTTTTATTTAATCTTTGAGTTAAATGTAAATGACCACAAGTGGTTAGTGGCTACTCCATTAGACAGGGTTCATATTTTTGTACCAACGAGTTTTCTTCGGAAATGTGGATTTAGTAAATGACACTTAAGTGCTAAATATATCTGGAGTAAACAATGATATCAAAAAGTCTGTTGTCTTGTTCTTGTCAGCCTTATACTGAGAATTCTTCCGTTTGAATTCCTTAGCCCAGGATGGTTGGCAGCTCTTATGAACACGTGACTTTGATGCGGGGTGGGGGAGCGCAGTAATTTCTGTTACTCCTTGCCTGTTTGGGACGTAAGGCTAATGTTTAACATCCGAAGGAAATCAAAGCGTTATCTATCATCTGTTGTGTTAATGAAGCAATAACATACTGGCCCCTTGAAACAGTGTCAGCACTCTTTCAAACGGAATAGGGATATTTAACTTTGAAAAGATTAGTAATTAAGATTTTATTTAAATCTGGACCTAGAGCACCCAGTAAGTATGAAATGGTTTTCCCCTTTTTGGAGGGGAGCCTGAAGTTTTCCCCTGCTTCTTGAATATTTAGCTGGTGAGAAGCCCCAGTCCTGGCAAGAAATCCAGAGAAAGTGAAAACTGTGCTTTTTTTGTTGTGGTTGTAGGTAGCTTTGGATAGTATTCGGCTCTGTGGGAGGGTGAATGGGGCATTGTGAGTCCTCATAGATCATAGATCTGGTGAAAAGTATGATGCTGGATTCTACTGGTTGTCAGCACTGTGGTCCTGGGCAAGTTGCTTAATCTTTTTGAACTCTAGTTTCCTCATGTGTAAGAAGAGGACGATCGCCACTTTGTAGGGTTATAAACATTTAATGAGAATGAGTCTGACCTGAAATTGGCTCTCATTAAATGAAAGCTGTCTTTGGTAGTGATTATTTTATAGATGGGAGCAGTATTTGTAATGCTATTTATGCTTATATGCCTAATAAGCAGTATCTTACGTAAAAATGCAGATAGAAGAAAACAGACTTAAAAAATCAGTTGTTCCTCTACTATTTTGGAAATCGTCTTCCACAATCATTGTTTGGACTTTGGTTTTCATTTAGTTTATATTTGCCTGTCTGTGTTAGAAGTATTTCTTTGAAAGTTATCGCTGGTTTTCCAAGAAATTTAAAAGAATAAAAACATGGACCTAAAATTTTGGATTAAGTAAGTGAGTGGTACTTATTTAGTCTTTGATAGAGGGATCTGTAGCTCTGAGAAAGTCAAGTAGGCCTTGAGCATGTCAGAAGAGTAGTACAAAATGGGTGTTAATATTGCCTATTGGGTATTGTACTAGGAACATTTTTTTTTCCTTTTTTTTAAGCCCTAACCACTAGAAAACTAGGAAATTGCACCCTCCCCCCGTTTTTTATTTTTTGTTTTTTTAATTTTTGTTTTATTTTCTCTTGTGGACTTTTTTTATTTGAAAATAATTTTTCATAAATAAAGTGAGAGCTGAAATATTGACAGTATTCTGTAAGTGTTAGAGTACAACAATGGAGATGACTTTATGATAAAAGCCCAGTTCAAGTCAGTTAAAATTTGCTTTGTCAATCTCTGTCATTTAAGATTGAAATTGTAGTAGTTAACTTAGGAAATCTGAATGATACAAGTGAGGTAGTACACAGCACTCTAAATCAACTACACTCCAATACAAATGAAAGAAAAAAAAGTAAAGTAGTGGACTTTCAAACAGAGGGAATGCATGAGAGGGAACTGGTTACCCGAGGTTAGATTATTATTAGCTGTTTACTTTAAATACTTTCTTTTTTTAGAAGGCCATGTAACTCTTGTCAATATATAATTATGAAGTGGATTTCTGTGGGACTTATAAGAAAATAATTTCTGGTCCTTTGCTGCTTGTTCTTTTAAATGTCTTTATTTTTAAAATTTGTGAACGCAGGCTACCAATTTTACAGTATGTAAATAGATTTATCTTTTTTCATTTTAGATGGAAATTATATGAATGACTATTTAGGTGACATCTTCCTGCAAGATTTTCAAGAATTACAGGTATTTTTAATTTAAAGATTAATTCTTTCTCCTAAAGGAAAAATAGTTAAGTTCAGTTGTGATAGGTGGTTCTAGCATATAACACAATTTGTTAAAAGTCAAACTGAAAATATATTATTGCTCTCTCATTAGTGTGACTTTTTTTTTAATTTAAGCATTTATAGGTAAAATATCGGAGGTAGATTCACTGATATTTTTATAATATTAAAATGTGACTCTGTAGTCCTTTAGACTGGTTTCATATTCAGTAGACATTCATTTTAATCTTTTTTTCATTATTAATTTTTTGGAGAGATTATCTACTTCAAATAGGTTTTAAATTTACTTTGGTATTTCATCCAGATTTGGTTATATAAATTATCTCATTCCATTCAGTCTACATGCTCTTGCATTTTAAGGTCCTCTTAGTTTTAGATTTAAATCACTGTTTGATACTGTTCCTTGGAAATAGTCCCTTGAAATAGTTCTTGTGTAGAGAAGTTAATGGGTATTTGCCAAAATCGTCTCTAAGAGTTAAAATATGTGACTGTTTTACTTTTTCAACTAGTATTTTCTTTTCATTTATATGTAATTGAGTCACATTTTGATCTATGAGGATTTTTCAGTAGCTGTTGCCATTTGATCTTGTTTCTTTACTCTAGTAGATTCTGTTTTTCCCTAGGCTCAATCCTGCCAAAGCAGTATATCTGTAGTTTTCCTTCACTATTGGGTCAGTTTCTTTGCCTCTCAGTACCTCTTTTAGAGGATTAGTAGAACCCTTTAAAGTGGAAAAATCAGTTACCTTTGCAGACAAGAGGAGGATGTTGATGTTGAAGAGCTGTGTGGTTTTTATTTTTTCTTTACTATGCACTTTTTCCCCCATATATCTGAGAGCAATGTCTGTAAAACTCTGGTATTATTTCCCCAGAAATTGTAGTGGGATGGAACTGTGTCCCTATTTATGTTCTGTGTCACCACTCAGTAGGGCACGGTTGGCTGAGAAAATTTAAACATTGGCTCTTTAGCCTCTAGGATACTTCCACTCTGGGCAATCAGCTGTGGGAATGTGCTTCTCTCTTAAGGACCCTGGCAGGAAGGACAACTCTGTGGGAATTTGACTCCTTGACATGGAACAGACAGCCTTACTCTTTCATGCCAGACCCTTCATGTGAAGTTACCATTGTTAACTGCTTCTGCCCCTCCAGGAAAGGGTTTCCCTTTGAAAAGCCTGGGCAGGGAGATGATGGTGAGGTTTCCTGGATGAGAGGAGAGTTGGAATAGGCCATCATAGGGGTAGGACCAGTGCTGTGCCATTTTGGTTCCTGAATGATTTCTGTTACACCTTTTCACAGTGAAAGTAACTAACACATATTTTTTTCTTTTCCTCCCTTAGAAGACAAAAACACTAATGAGTTTGAGAAAGTGGTGAAGTTTGGGGGGAGGGAAAAAAACTGCTTTCCTGATCTGCAACTTGACTGGATGTTAAGATGTCTGTGGACATGAACAGCCAGGGGTCTGACAGCAACGAAGAGGACTATGACCCAAATTGTGAGGAGGAGGAAGAGGACGAGGACCCTGGGGACATAGAGGACTATTACGTGGGAGTGGCCAGCGATGTGGAGCAGCAGGGGGCCGACTCCTTCGACCCTGAGGAGTACCAGTTCACGTGCTTGACCTACAAGGAGTCCGAGGGTGCCCTCAATGAGCACATGACCAGCTTAGCTTCTGTCCTAAAGGTGAGCAGTGTTGTCAGCTCCCAAGTGTAATCCCTGAAATTAAATCTAAATATGAGCTGTTTTAAAGTCTCCTCCGGCCTGGTTAGATGGCCTGTAGCTTGAAACCTAACTGAATTATGTGTTGCATCCTCTGGACACATCTGATATATTTGCGTTGTCTAAGGTACATATCAGAGGACCTCAGCTTCTCAGACTACTAGGAATTAGAAAGGTGGGGTGGAGTGGATTTAGGGGAAATAGACCAGAAATACACAGAAGCAGAGCTGTGTAGATTAACACTTGTTTCAGAAAGTCTTATGAAATTTTATGAGATTTTATCCTCATAAAAGAGGATAAGCATCAGAATCACCCAACAGTGTGTGGGCGATTGATAAATATCTTAAGAGAAGCTCCTAGATCTCCCTGTTTGCTGTGAGGAATCAGTGCTTCTAGGCTAATGAGTTCATTTGTTTCATATACTGGTGACTAATGTCTGATGTTGAAAGGAATTTTAGCAGTAACTAAGAATAAAGTAAGTTCTCATAGCTTGTATTTCATTGATTTGAGGGGGTGTGAAATTGTAAGTAACAGAATTGATGATTATTTTTAACACTTAAACTAGCATGGTTTTCAATGTCTTGCACCTTAAGCCAGGTATTATCCTCACAATGGACATTTTGTATTACATAATATCGAACTAGTACAGAGTAAAACACACGGGACACCATTGACTGTGAATTATCATAGTCGTTTAGACAGTGTCCCAGCACGTTTGTCCTCTCACGTGGACCATCATGTGAAAGTGGGAACATTTCTCCTACTTTACTGTTTTCACTGACCTTCCTTTCAGGAGCTGTTGCATGGATTTTGTTGTTCGCTAAAACTGAAGATCAAGAGCACATTGGCATGATTTCAACCAAATAATGTTCGTTTTGGTATTGAAATGGAAATAACGAAGGTGTGCCGTACTGTAAAAGTTGCTTTATCCTACTAGTCTAGGAATTTTTTTTTTTCCAGGTGATCAGCAAATGTTAACTAATACCTTGGATTTGGATACTTAGGCCTTTATTAGCAGCTAGCTAGAAGCTGAAAGCTAAAGATTTTGTGCAACTCACTTCTAGAAATGGGCAGGTTTCTTCTCTCGCGCTCAGCAGAAAACTCGAAGAATGAAGACCCATTGGAACCTCTGGGTTAGGGATTTCTGCTCATAACAATAGCAGAGTTGCTGGGGCATTTCCCTGGGAGAAAAGAGATCTCAGATCTCTTCCTTTGTCATTATTCCCACCTCTCCCTCTCTGGTCAACTAGTTTCTTTTTCTTCAACCATATTTTACATGGTGTTGGTATTTAAAATTAGAGAAGGAATTGTCGGGTATGTGGTTCTGGACAGTATCAGTTGGCAAAGTTCATCAGGATGTTTCCACCTATGCACAGGAACTCTCAGTTTGTTAAGCCCCCGTGCCAACTTTCTTTCTCTGCTGGAGACAGCAGAGGGGCACAGGCCTTTTCCTCCTTTTTTTTTTAATTGTAGTAAAACCCATAAAATATACCATTTTACTGCTTTCCTTTTTATTAGGCTATCTTGTTGTGGGCCTGGGGAGGCCCTCTCCTTAATTGTTCGGACCCTCACGGCTCTTTCAGGCCTACCTTGTACCCTCCCTGAGTAAGCCTCCTTGCAACCTTCTAGAACACAGTGGTTGGCTTCTGTTGTGGACCCAGGGCCCACATGTTACAACCCAAGTCTATTAATTCATATAGTGCAATCTTCTAACTGCTTGATGTTGTTTTTATGTTTTCACATATTTGGGGATGTTCTCTTCACTGCTTGTCACTTGACAGAGGGCAGAAACTACTTTTTTATCTCGTCTCCCCCGTCATTCCTATCACAGTGTTCATCCATAGCAGGCATTGAATACTTTGGGGGCACTGTGGATTTTGTCAACTGCTGATGATGTCGCTGATTTTATTGGTATGAGCTCGATTCCCTAGTCCGTGCTGCCCGTCCTCTACTGTTGTAAAAGGGCATTATTCTTGCCTGCAAGATCAGGAAAAATAGGACAAAAAGAACCGGGAACAGAGATGAAGGAACAAAGAGAGAAGGAAGAAAGTTGAAACCCCAGGAATGGGTTAAAGGGAAAATAATGCAGAGAGGAAAATAATCCATGAAATTCTGGATGATGGTAGAAAAGGAAGCTGGATTTTTTTTTCCCCTCCCTCACTGAGGAGTGTATTAACACCATTTCCATTCTGGGCCTGGGCAGCCAAGGTCCTGGCTCTTCTGGTGGCTTGGCTGAGTGTAAGGGGGCTCCGTGGTGTTCTAAGAGGTGCAGGAATTTGACCAAGGAGGACAGGCAGAAACGGCTTGGTCAAGAGTACAGGAAGAAGGAATCACACATTCTTCCTCTTTCAGGCTGGCTAAAACCTAGCATTGGTTTTACTTGTGCATTTGAAATTTTTTGAGGTAAGAGGAAGTCATTGAAGTGTTGAGTTTAGAGAATGGTGTTCACGGGTGCTTTAGCTACTCACACTCCTGTTACATGTGTCTGTGAGAAAGGAGCTCAGTAATCGTCACCCAGATCACTGCTGATTTCCCTCACCAATCACGTGCTGTTTGCACACTCGTGACTTATTGAGATATTTCTTTAACACGGTTTAGGTGTTATTTGGCTAATAGGAAATGTGATGTGTGTGTAGTTTCACGTTAGAGCCTCATGAACAGCTAGCTGTCCATGAGCAAAAGCTGAGTTGGAGAAGTGGCATCAGTTAGCCACTGATCGGTGTTTTTTATTCTGTTGTGTTCTGGCAGTCGCCTGTGGATGAGCTGTAGACTAACTATAGTTAAACCTTCTGTTACCTTTTGGGATTTCCAGTCTCTTAGGCAGAAAATTCCCAGCTGTCTGGGACACTGGGCTTTTGGTTTAGTGAGGGCCCTTGCTATCAGAGGGTAACTTCCTATATGTATTCTGCGACCAGTTCTTAAGTAAGATCATTAATTGAGAAAAGAAAGTGCCCAGAAAAATCAAATTCAGGGCTGAGAATAGACAAAGGAGAAAATGCTTACCTGTTATGGGGTAGAGGGAAAACTGCTGATGTTCAAATAATGGCAAAACAGAAGCCTTGTTTAGAGAATGAGCTGTCATCCTACACGAATGGAATAGTTATGAAAGATGAAATGGTTGCCAGTGAGGTGGATTGTGATATAAGAGGGGGAAATCTCTGACGAATATTTTAGTGATATTCAAGTCTTCAAAAAATGAGCAAAGTTACCTGGTCTTTATATGAAACTTACACAAAAAAGTATTGTTGCTGCGATAGATTTGGGAGGCCTTCTCTAGTAATAACAGGCCCTTTTTATTACAAAATGTGGGCTTCCCTGGTGGCTCAGAGGTTAAAGCGTCTGCCTGCAATGTGGGAGACCTGGGTTTGATCCCTGGGTCGGGAAGATCCCCTGGAGAAGGAAATGGCAACCCACTCCAGTATTCTTGCCTGGAGAATCCCATGGACGGAGGAGCTTGGTGGGCTACAGTCCACGGGGTTGCAAAGAGTCGGACACGACTGAGCGACTTCGTTTTCACTTTAACTTGGAAGAATTTCATCATTCAGTGAATCCTGCTGGTACTTGTTCCCTGAATCTCAGGGGGCATTTGCTGTCAGGCTGCTCAAGAAGGGGCTCAGTCACGGTCCAGCCCCAGACAGAGCCCAGGCTGGCTTTGACTGCTGATGGGCTGGAGGTGCCTCCCGCATTGTGCTCCTTCTCTCAGCAGTTTGTTAGGGCTGTGGGCAGGGAAGGTGGGAAGTTGCTGCTCAGAGCCCCGCCCGGGCTTCAGAAAGGAGAAGAAAGAGTCCATTTTGGACTAGATCTGGTCCATAGAGCTGCCGTGAGCTCTGTGAGCTTTATGTTGTTAAGAGAACCTCAAGATGGGATGTGGCAGGAGTGGGAGTAACAGAATTCCCCGGGTCAGTTAGGCATGGGGCCGGGAAGTTACCTTTTGGGCTGAAGTGGAGACTCAGATGTTTAGGTAAAAAGGAATAAAATAGAAGATCATGAATGCCACCTAAAGTGTCTTTACTGTTGAAGGAAAGAATTAGATTTTTTTAAACTTCAGTCCTGAACTGTGCTGCTCACTTTTCTCAAGCCTGGTTTTCTTCAAATAGGGTTAGAGATATAAACTGATTATTGGGAGTGTTTTTACTATAGTTCTTGCCTCACAAATTGCTGTATTAACTGCAGTAGAGCTGGGGAATGTTCCCCAGAAGACTATTCTGCCACCCTCTTGCTTGAATTTGTTTTAAGATCTAGTGCTTGCTGTTCAGCAAATTGTGGCTGGAAAATCTCTCCAACTTCTTCTGTGGGTCATTTTTCCCTTTTGTGGGTGAATCATGAATTACCTTATATTTATCTTTTCTCTCAAGTAGCACTAAGTTCTTATATAACATCTGGAAAAGACTAATTGTATTTATTAAATTAACTTTCTTGTATCCTGGTATAGCTGAATATAAGAACATGTGTTAGTTTTATTTATACATTCATTAATTAACCCCAAGTAATGGTTGTTTTCATGTTACTGCTCATGGGAAAGTGTCTTTAAGCTGGGCCCAGTAACACTATAAATGTTTGTGTGCTGAGCGCCCATCTAATTTCTATTTTTATGATCTGATGTCAGGTTCCTTTGCGTGCCTCTATCTCACTAGAATCTAGATTAAATTCTTGTGTTTCAAATAGTTGGTCATTAGTGGATGTGTTGACATACTTCACCATGCTTTTTAGTCTGGAAGTCTGATAAGTGTTTTACTGGTGTGTAAATGTATTTTTTAAAGGGAGATGAGAAATGTCCAGAGTGACACTGAGAATTGCCTAAGAGCGACTAGTGCTAGAGTTATCCCTGTCTGGCCAGCTTAGAAAGGTTATTGTTATCATTGACTTTGTGCCCTCACTGTGTACCTGGCACCACGTACCACATGCTCCCTGCCTTTTGGAAAAGAAGCTCTCCATGAGATTCAAGGCCAGCTTTCATTCTGGTCTTTTGTTGTACTTGCACACTGCCTTAGGAACTGTGTGATCAAGGGGGTGATTCTAATTCCACTAAAGAATACCATTCATAATTTTGTTAGCCTAAAATAAAAGCTTTCCTCCTTGCTTATTATCCCATAGGTCTTGTCCATATTCACAGATATGTTACTGTTCCGCAATTCATTCATTCAGCTAGTATTTATTGAGCATCTGCTGTGTGTTAGGCACTGGGAAAATAGCTGGGAACAAAATGGAAAAATCTCTACTCTGGGTGACAGTACATTCCAGTATTCATTATGTGCATGTATTTATATATTCTGTCTTTAAAAATGTGAATTTCAAACACTTCCTCTTGTTTATACTTCATCCTCATATGTTGTTTTATGTATAACACATTGTCTTGTTTTTGAACCATAATTTGCTCCGGCTTTCCCCGTCAGGCATTTAGGGGAGTACTTGTGTGTCACAGTTGCGGGGACTGGTTATATTGCTGTGAGCATGTTCATGGGCGCGGCCCGTGTGTTGTTGAGTCTGCGCTACTAGTGGTCAGGCTAGCCTGAGCCCCGCTTCCTCTTCTGCTGTGTAATATAACATGACCATGGGCAAGTTTCTCAACATCTGTAAGCTTCAGTTTCCTCATCTATGAAGTAGTGATCATTAATACCTTCTTCACAGCATTAAGTGAGATAATGCACGTAAAGTGCCTGGCACGTGAGTGTTTAAACATGGTCACGGTAGAAGCAGGGCAAGAGTTGAAGAACGAGAATATTGCTGTCACATGTGTGCTGTGGTTCCTTGGAACACATTCTCAGGATTGTGCGTTTTGAGTCACAGGGTAGGAACCAAATTGCAGAAGGTTCTGGGTGATGTGTTACTGACTGACGCTTCTGAGTGTGCCTGCAGTACTTGGATCATGGACTTGGGGCTCTCTTGCCCTCATCCAAATACTCGGATGTCCTTCTCGTGGGGCCTATGATAAGAAAAGTAAAAATAACACAAACTGAATTTTGAATTGGGACCAGAAAGAGGTTATAGGGGAATATGGTCTTGTCTTTTGTTTCTGCATTTCTAGTTAACTGCAGTGTTGGTCTCGTGCCTGCGTTGATGGCACTCCTTGCTGAAGTGCTTAGCTTGCATAGCTTACTTCATTCTGCGATCCTTTACTAAGGATCCTGTTTTTAAGATGCCACCTTACTTTTTTTTTTCTGCCTTGCCACACACCATGTGGGATCTTTAGTTCCCCAGCCAGGGATCAAACCTGTGGCCCCTGCAGTGGAAGCACAGAGCCCTAACCACTGGACCACCAGGGAATTCCCAAACACCCCCAAGGACTTTAACTTTTGCTCTGCCCCAGTTTTGCTCCCCTGCTGCCCTAGGAAAATGTAAAGGATTTGATTTCTCTGTCTGAAAGAGGGAAGAGTTAGAGCAAAGATTTGAGAAGAGGTATAGACTGAGACAGCAGGAAGCTTTGCATCCTGCTTAACCTGAAATGTGTCCTGCTGTGGCTTGATTACTTAAACTGACATGAATTTCAGAATTCGAAGCTTGTGTTGTGTTCTCTTTTCTCTAGCCTATCATAACCCTTTATAACCATGAAATGGTTTTGCTGTGATAACCACAAGTAATCAATCATAAATAGAGGAAGGAACATGCAGGAAGAGCGAGATGTTTGTTTGGAGAGTTTAACAGGACAACAGAGCTGTTCTTATAGTCGTGAACAAAGAGTGGTCTCTATCTGGGAATGCTGCTCTCTTTGACTAGCAGTTTCTTTCCTGCCCAGTACATGCTCTACCCACATATTTCCTTTTTCCCTTGTTTTAGACTTTTACTGGTCTCTTCAGTGCGCTCACCATCATTTTCCAGTCTTGCTGCCTTTTACAATATTCCAGTGCCATCCAACCTGGCTTTCTGGATTCTCTATCTTTATCGGTGATACCACCATCCACCAGGCTGGAAACTGGGGACTTACCCTTGGCTCCCTTCTCCCGTGAAGCCCTCTCTGATCTCCAGGCAGATTCAGACACTTACTCTGCCCCCCTTTTTGCATGTTTCTTGATATATACTGATACTAGTTGTTTGTATGCCAGGAATTGAACTCTTTGAGATGAAGGTCCGTACTTTTTCTTTGTAAAAACAGCACTGAGCAAAAATGCCTGGTTATGTTTTGATCTCAGTAAGTGTTGCTTGTTGTTGATATGACTGTCTAAATAAGCCCAGGCCAATAATTGTAAAAGTTGAGCATCTAACCCCAAGGCTCTACTTCTGTATGTTTCCGTTTGACGATATGCTTGTTTAAGAGCTTCCATGATGCCAGCTGACTTTCAAATATAGATGGTATATACCTGGTAGGTGTGTGGTTCCTAGCTTGGTGTGCGTGTCAGATTTAGCTTTGGCAGTTCTTATATGGAAGACGTTTGAACTTCGTGCAGATGTAATAAAACAATCTTCAGAGGTGAGATGAGGTATTTGACATTATATTCCTGTGGAAATACAAAAAAAATTGTGAAACAATCCAGTTGAAATGAGGAGTGAGTAGTACATCTTCTTTTGGCTGCGAAAAGATACATCCAACATTTGGAGTGAGCTGGTTTTGTAACCAGAATGGGAGTAGGATGTAAACTGCCCACCTGTACTCACAAATTGGATAGGATTCCTGTGATATTTTTGATATCTAAATATAACTTCATATTTCCTTATCAAAATAAAAGTGGGTTCTTCTGTCCGCATTGATAATGAGTAGCTGTGAAAATGACTAATAGTATCTGCAATCATAAATACAGTGTGAATACTTTAAAGGCTTTTCATTTTATGACACTCTAGTAGAATACAAGTCTTTGCTTCAAGTTGGTTGGCTGCCCTCACATACATTTGTCCCTTCTGCATTTGTTTTTGTTTGGTATTTGGCTCTCTAGAGCAGTTTGATTTGCAATAGCCAAAAACTGGAAACAACCTAAATATCTACAAACAGATGAATGAACAAATAGTGGCTTACCCGCAGAACAGCACGCTCTCATCAATATAAAGAGAGTGGGGTGCTCATACAAGTACCATTGATAAATCTCAGAATATTCTGCATGAGGGGACTCAGGGGTGGTGGTGGGGGGGAATAAGCAATTTATGATTTCAATCATATAACATGCTAGAAAATACAAACTTATCTGTTTTAAAGGAAAATAAATTAATGATTGCCCAGTGAGCTGAGGAGGGCAGAAAGATTATTAAAGAGCATGAGGTAAATATGGAAGTGCTTCTCCATTTTTAAATACCATGAAAATGAAGGTAAAGGCAAATATATGTTGCTGCTGCTGCTACTAAGTTGCTTCAGTCGTGTCTGACTCTGTGCGACCCCATAGACGGCAGCCCACCAGGCTCCCCCATCCCTGGGATTCTCCAGGCAAGAACACTGGAGTGGGTTGCCATTTCCTTCTCCAATGCATGAAAGTGAAAAGTGAAAGTGAAGTCGCTCAGTCGTGTCCGACTCTAGCGAGCCCATGGACTACAGCCTACCAGGCTCCTCTGTCCATGGGATTTTCCAGGCAAAAGTACTGGAGTGGGGTGCCATTGCCTTCTCCGAAATATATGTTACAAACACAGAATAACAAAGAGAACATGTAGGGGGAGCATATGGAACATCATTGCACATGGGAGCCGGTTTGTCCAGCATGTCTTTGAAGAGGTTGTGGACTTTGATCTGACTGACTTAGACTGGAGAAGGTAAATGTGCTGCAGATGGGAGGATTAATTAAAGGTCTGTATGTGGGACAGTCAGCCCTGCCCCCACTTGGTCTCTCTCTTGGCAAAATAATCTGGATAATCTTAGGGACATAAGGCACTTAGAGAAGATCAGATTTAGCTATCTTTATTTGTCATTTTGGGAGCCTTTGAGTCTTGAATAATAGCTGCTTCTGATCGTTCACCCTAAAGAGAAGCCTGGCAGTTGCATGGTTCTGTTCATGTGCATAGAGTTAGGGTTCATTTCCTGAGACTCCCTTTTTACAAATTGTAACATCCACATAAAATTCACTTTTGAAAGTGTACAGTTCAGTGGCATGTTAATACACTCATGGTGTTGGGCAGTCATCTTCTTCATCTAGTTGCAGAACATTTTCATCACCCTCAAACGGAAACTTGATACCCAGTAAGCATGTATACTCTCCACTCCCTGTGTCTCTGGCAACAACAAATCTGCTTTCTGTATCTCTGGATTTACCTATATATGTTATAGAAATGGAATCATGAATATGTGACCTTGTGTGGCTGGTGGCTCTCTTAGCATAAGTTTTTGAGGTTCTTCCAAGTTGTAGCCTGGTATCAGTACTTCATCCCCCTTGTTGCCCTTCATTTTGTTTATTTTGAATGGTGATTCTAACCAAGAATCCCCAGACATTTGAGGAAAACATGCATAATGAAAGAGAAACAGAGAAATTGACTGTAACTGATGTAGACCAATAAGTAATTTTACTTGTTTTTAAAAGTGCACTATGTAGTATTTCGGAGAAGGCAATGGCACCCCACTCCAGTACTCTTGCCTGGAAAATCCCATGGACGGAGGAGCCTTGTAGGCTCCAGTCCTTGGGGTCGCTAAGAGTCGGGCACGACTGAGTGACTTCACTTTCACTTTTCACTTTCATGCATTGGAGAAGGAAATGGCAACCCACTCCAGTATTCTTGCCTGGAGAATCCCAGGGACAGAGGAGCCTAGTGGGCTGCTGTCTATGGGGTCGCACAGAGTCGGACACGACTGAAGCGACTTAGCAGCAGCAGCAGCATGTAGTATTTGCCAAGATACTCAAGAAGATGTGGCTTCTATAAAACAATCAGAGATGCCATCAGGAAGAAAATCAAAGCAGAAAAGAACCTGTGAAGATGAATTATGGGTTTGCCAAGTTAAAAAATATACCATAGATAGATCAGAAGATAAAACCAAGAAAATCTCTCAACATAAAGCCAAAATACAGGCTATATATATATATGTATTTGTGTGTGGGTGTGTGAAAAAACAGAGACATGGAGATCAATCCAGATACCCAGGATTTACCAGAATTTGTGGCAAGTGAGAACAAAAAAAATTGAAGGAAAGAAAAGATCAAAAAAGTAAAAGAAGAAGATTTCCAAGAGCCAGAGGGAGGAACAGTTTTTGTATTGAAAGTGTCTGTCTGTTGCCCAGAAGGGTAAAGAAAGAGCCATTGCCAGAATTGTCCCTATGAAATTTCAGAAAAACAAGAACAGAAAACCTTAAAGGTTTCCATAAAGATATACCAGGTCTCCTAAAAGACATGGGACTCATGTCTCCAGTCTCCAGCATTGACAAGCAGAAGACAGTGGTGCAATGGTCTTCCAAGTCCTGAGGGAAAAGAGTTTTTAATCTACAATTCTGTCATTGCAAAAATAAACTTATTTTCAGATGAGCAAGGACTCCAAAAATTTACTTCTGTACCTTTGCTGAAGTGATTCAAGATGAAGATCAAAAAAGAAAAATAATAATTCAAGAAATAATTAAACTAACTTGGCAGTCTAATGAAAAATCCCATGTTCTGCTTGTAGCAGGCCTGGAAAATGGTCAGCCCAGATTGGAACAGAAACTTGGTGGGATCCAAGAAAAATTTCTTCTGGAATAGGAGTGAGGTGGATTCCTAGCAATAGATAGAATGAAGAAGTTGGAAGATGGTGAGAAACCATAGAACTCGTCATAAGGGGGAAGGGAATTAGAATTCCCATGGAAAGCAGAAAAACTACACACAAAAATCACAAGTCAAATAAATACAAAGCGAACACACCATGTGGCACAAGTACGCGTGATTGGCAGCTGCTACTAATGTATTTATGCCAGATGTACAAACATTCTTTGAGTGGGCCACGGAGAGTGCCATTAGAAGCTCAGGGGTGGAAATGCAACTCTGGTCCTGTAAACAATGTCTTAAGATTACACAGGCTACAGATAGAGGAACTGAAAATAGTGATTTAAATATTCAGAAGTTGGGGCTGGGATGGGAGTGGGTAGGGAGTGGCATAAGTAGGCTAGGTCTGGTGGAGAATTACGGGCATGCTCAGTGATGTTGGTAACAACCAGAAGAACCCAGACAAGTGACTGGGAGAGATTTGTCCTGGCTAGGAAAACTGGGAGAGGATCAGGATGGGGTGGGATGGAGTGGCAGGTATTGTTCCTTTTCATCAAAATGCTTTTTATGAACATTTATTTTTTGTTCAGTGATAATTGGAGTAGGTTAAGAGTTTGCTGTAATTGGGATAGGTTGAGAATTTGATGATTCTCAATAAAACGTGTTTCTGAGTATCTTCTGTTGTTTTAACTTTTAGATAGATGCTAAGAAAGATGGGGGAAAGAACAGTTTAACCTCTACCATAAAATAATTTAAAGGTCTCTTGGCCTTTATTTTCTGCCTCCTCCTTTTTTAGAATGATAAGACAGAAAGCAGGTATGCATAAATAAAACCTTTTCTGCTTCTATTCCATATTTTCTGACACAGCCGCTGAAAACACTATTTTATTTTGCTCTGTTGAGAAACTTGAAGTGGTTTCTCCAGATTCCAGCCTGAACTCTTTCCTGCTCTGCTCCCTAATGTTTGATTTTTGGCTCCTCAAACCTCCTGTCAGCATCTCTGCCATTCCTGTCACATTAAAAGACCTCTCAGTTCACCGTCCTTTTTTTTCCCCCTTTAAACCTTCCTTTCTAGATCCGTATCTGGCCTCTCCTGCTAGATTGTGCACCCCCTGAGGGCTTGGAAGGCTTTGATGCCTGCCTGCCTGCCTGCCGGGGCTCTGGAGAAGGCTGTGGATAGGCAGTGATTTCAGCTGAGACCACAGGAGCCAGGCGGAGGGAAGTGTTAGAATATGGGACCTAGCCCTGGCACAGGCATTGTTCTAGGTCTTAGGTATGACAGAGGAGGGAAGTGGTGTGAAAAACCTCTTCCCCTAGAAAACAACTTCATTCCGATGGAGGTTTATTTACATAAACATATAGGTGTATAGAAACGTGATATGTTTTGAGCATAGTTAACAGCAGCAGTCAGTGGCTCTGTCTTTGAAACATGCTGTTGGAGTTTGCGGCTTTGTCACTAAGATATGCTGGGCTCTGAGGTACCCTCTGGACAAGAGAGGTGATCTGGCTGGAACTCCCTACAAGTGTCTGGTACTCCCTCTCCTTTGCCCTCCTCACAGTCGCCATAGCTGGAAGAGACAGTGCATCATTTGAAATCACATATAGACAAGATGGGCTTGTAGCTACAGGAAGATGGTAGGAGACTTGGCCTTTAGTCCTACTGTGTGTTATTCATTGGCTATGAGCTCCTATCTGCATTTCTTTTGGTTGTGATTAACGGATAGGACTTTGGTTCACTAAAGTAGTAGTCATCCTACCTGTATATGGCTCCTCCCTGAAAAACCATATGGAATTCTAGAAGGGGCTGTAATCTGCCTTTTGTACTAAGTATTTCCCAGAAGATTTTCATTGAAATGCAAACCCGAAAAGATATGCTGGCTGAGATTTACCTTGCAATAATCTCGAGGGTAGTGGGGTAGGTAGGGTATAGCCTGGTTCTGAGTTGATGTTGGAACTAGGTGATGGGTACATGGGTTTCATCATACTCTTCACTTATGTAGATGCCCAGAGTTTTTCATAATAAAGTGCCCTCAAGGTCAAGGAAGGGATGACTTTTGTATTTTTGTTTTATTGTATTTTTCATAAGTAACTGTAGTTAGTCAAGTCTTTAGATGTTTTTGGCATTGATTTTAATGATCAGAGACCATAACAGAACTAAATTAAGGTTAGACTGGAGAGAAATCTTCAAATTAATGTTCATTAATCAGATTTTGTAGAGCATTTATAACATGTGGGTGCCTCAATTACCAGTCAGCTCTCCCTCCATGGAGAGAAAATGCAAGGAAGCAAAGTTAGAATAAGGCGCCGGAGAGCGGACCTTTTAGAGCCCGAGAGTATGGAGGTGTGAAGTACGGGAGAGGTGAAGGCCCACCGCCGAAATTAGACTCGAGGGCTGGGTCTTGCCACTACCACCAGCACCGCTGATTTGCCCCATTCTGGCCTGGTGTTCACCTTCTGTTTTGTCTCTGTGCTTTAACCTTGCTTCTTTCTCTTATTCCTTCAGTACTTTCTCACCTCACCTTCTACCCTCCAAGACTTGAATCCATCCGTCTTGATCTCTTTCGGATAGTTTTCCCATATTACATCCCTTCCTACCCTAGACCCAGAAGCTGGCCAACAGTTCACTCCTTTCCTTCCTCTCTGCCTTTTGGTGAATGACCACTAGTGTTTGTTAACAAATGTGATTGGACCATGAAGTGGCTTAACAACAGGCTGAGGCATGGAGCCCTATTCGGGTAGCCTTAAAAGATTTCAGGCAGTTGGCAAGTAAGAATTCTAAATAAAAATTGAAACTACCACCTGTATTTTTTCAGGCCGTTGATGCTCTCTGCCATCGGCTGCATCCTCCCTATGGCACTGGTAAGTGTGGGAAGGGCTGGTGACAGTTCTGGTGGGCTGCTGAATTTCTGTTTTCTGGGGGAAAAAAATCTATTTGCAAGCTGTGCTGTTAACTCGTCCCCAAGGACTAGACAGCTTGAACCAACTATAGGAGATGAAGAAGATGAAGAAGCAACTAACGATGCTCAGGGTTTTCCTGGGGAGCTGTTGTCAGGAATGGAGGCTTTCAGTATGTGCCTCGATCCTTACATCAAACTAGCATGTCCTGTGCATTATTTGAACAATAAACGTATACAATCCAAGTGCTCTGGGATGTCAAGTAATAACGGTTAATTTCCTGAACTTCTGAATACGTTTTCCCCAAAGATAGATGCTGGCTGTGGATTAGAAAGGATCCAGAATGTTGTATGTACTGAGCGTCTCCTTCCATGGCAGGATTTATTTCCCTCTGGTATTTTAAGTACTTTGTGGTCAGGGGATCAAAAGCGTTTGTTCCAGTGATTAATTTATAAAATTCTGATACTCGAATTTTTCTGGGGAAAGAGTTTGGTGGAAATCAGAAAAGAAATTTGAGGCTCTCATGTACTAATGAACTTCAGGTGGACTCGGGGTCCTGTGATTTGAAAAACAGATTCACCACAGTCTGCTTTCTGCTTGGGGACCTAACAGAGAAAATACATATAAGAAAATTGAAACATAGAGTGAGGAGGCAAGTCATAGGAAGGCTAAAATGTAAGCCAGTAACCAAATTGCTGCTGGAGTTGTGTTTTCTAAGCTCCTGGAATCCTGCATTTGTCTCCTTGTAATGAGTGGGTCAGAGGCCGCATAGATCCAGAAGTTTTATCTTATCAAGATAGTCTCCATTCCAAGTTGACAGGCCCTAATTCACTATTTACACTGTTTCACTTCTCTAGTCTCTGAAGCCCTTAGATCACAGAAGAAAGTGTGTCCAGAATATCTTTTGAAATGCTGAGGTTGTGGATTTGTGGCTGTTAGCCATGTCAGGAATGGCTTGCTGATAACAGCAGTTAAAATCCTCATGTACACGTCACTGCATCTCTGTGAGAAAATCTTAGCTTCATTGGCTGCTATCCAGGATTTCCCCCTCAGGTCCATCTCCTCCCCACCCACTGCCCCAAACCCTGCTTGTGAAGCTGGAATAGAATTGTATGGACACTGTATATATTCTTTATTAAAAAAAAAAACAGAAAGGAGAACTTGACTCCCCAGCAGTCGTCTACGCCTTTAGGTGTCTGCACAGGTGGTAACTACTGGACATGTTTTGAGGGCCTGTATCTGGGAAGTAGCTTTTTAAAGGTCTCTCCCAAACACAAATTAGGGAGGATGACAGAAGTTTGCCTGCAACCTCTGGGAAATAGTGATGTCTAGTAGCCAAGTCCTTTTTGACATTCATGTAGCCAAGTGCTTCCTGAAATAAAGATCTGAAAACCATCTGAGGGTGTTGAGATTGTAAATGTCATGGCAAAGCCAAGCCAGATTGGATGGGCAATACAGAGCAGAGTCCAGGCTGGATGATGACAGGTGTCCCCACAGTCCTTTCAAGCTTCACGGAATGCTCTCCAGAGCCTTCTGACCCATCGTGGGTCAGGTTTGAAGGCACAGGGAATGAGAGGGAAAGGCAAGGAAGGTGGGCTACACTTGACCATGTTCTGACTCCATCTTTGACTCTGAAAGCCTTCTTTGGACCACCCAGGGACTTCAGGACCCTTTAGTGTTTGATGAACTGTATACCACTACTTTCCCTCCCTCCCTCGAGGCTTGGTGTGGGAGGTTTAGAGGGAGCCGGAGTGTTGTGAAGTTACTGGCATTACAGGCCTACTTATACTAAAATTCACATTGTCTAGTCAGTTCATCTTTGGTCAGAACTATGTATGTTCAAAACTCTTGAGGGGGATGTTTTCATTCTGAGGAGTACGTAAAAGATCAAAATGAACTATTTTGATGCAATGGTGTAAGGGTCAACTCTCTGTTTCTTGTGACATTTGTTTTTTCAGAAGATTGCCATTGAATTAAAGTTGGCAAACTTTCCCTCCAACTTCATGAAAAATTTAAAATACACAAAGACTTTTAAAGCATTGTACAGTAGGTATCCATTTATCTACCATCTAGATTATACAGGTGCTAACTTTTTCCTGCGTTTACTTTATCATGTGTCTGTCCATCGATCAATTTTATTTTTAGCATTTATTGAAGTATTACTTACATTCCATTAAACTCATCCATTTTAGAGTGTACCAGTAGAAGAGTTGTAGTAAATGTAAACAAGGGTACAGCCATCACCACAATCCAAGGTATAGAACATTTTCAGCAGCCAAAACGTTCCCTTATATCCATTTGTAGTTAGTCCCCTCTCCCAGCCCCAGGAAACTACTGATCATCTTACTGTCTGCACAGATTTGCCTTTCCTAGAAATTTCATATGAATTGAATCTTATAGTATGTAGTCTTTTGTGTCTGGCTTCTTTCACTTGGCATGTTTTCAAAGTTCATCCATGCTGTATCACATGTCAGTAATGCTTTCCTCTTACTGCCCAGGGAGGATTTTCCATTTTATGGATATGTACCACGTTTTGTTCATTCATTCCTTCATCAGTTGATGAACACTTGGGTTGATTCCAGTTCTTGGCTCTTATGAAATATGCTGCTGTGATGGTTTGTATAACAGAGTTTTGCATGGACATGTTTGCATTTCACTTGGATAAATATCTAGCAGTGGGATCGCGTTTAACATTTTAAGAAACTGCCAAACTGTTTTCTGAGGAGACTCTGCTATCTTACATTCCCACCAGCATTATGTAAGTGTTACAGGTTCTCCACCTGCTTGCTAGCACTTAGGTATTGTCAATTTTCTGTATTTTTCTGTATTTCTAGTGAATGTGAAGTAGTATCTCCTAGTTCTAATTTGCATTTCCCTAATGACTAATAATGTTGAGCTTTTTGAGTTGTGTGAGTTCTTTATATGTTCTGAATTAAGTTCTTTATCAGATATATGATTTGCAATTATTTTTTCTGTTGCAAATCATATATCTTGTGACTCGGCTCGTCCATTTTGTTAATAATATCTTTTGAAGAATGAAATTTAATTTTGATGAGCTCCAGTGTATCATATTTTTTCTTTTAAGGATTGTGCTTTCAGTGTCATAGCTAAGAAATCTTTACCTAAAAAACCAAGATTGCAAAGATTTTCTTCTGAAAGTTTTATAGTTTTCAGTTTCATGTGAACTACCTTGAGGTAATTTTTCTGTGACATGAACTAAGCATTTAAGTTCTGAGTTTTGTATAATGATGTTCAGTTATTCTGGAACCATTTGTTGAAAAGACTGTTTTATCATCTGTTGAATTACATTGGTACCTTAGTAGAAAATTAATCATAAGTGTATGAGTTTACTGTTCTGTTACATTGATCTGTATATATGTCTGTCCTTAAGCCAGTACCCCACTGTCTTAAATACTGTAGCTTTATATTAAGTCTTGAAGTCAGATGGTGTAAGTCTCTTCAACTTTGCTCTTTCAAGGTTGCTTTGGATATTTGGGGTCCTCTCCATACATTTTAGGATCAACTATTAATGTATACCCTAACCCCTGCTTTGATTTTGATTAATTTTGATTGCTGTGTTCTGTCTCTAGCTGCGTTGTCCATTATGGTAGCTGTGATCACATGTAGCCACTGGGCATTTGAAATGTGGCCAGTTGTATTGGTATGTGCCATAATTCTGAATACAATGGACTTTGAGCAATTAGATGGAAAAAAAAGATGTTAAATGTAGTTCATTAATAATTTTCAGTGCATTAACATGTTGACATATTTTAGATATATTGGTTTAAATAAAATATATTTATCAATACATTTTAGTTTTATCAATAAATTTTAATTTTTATTTGCCGCTATGTAGAAACACATTTGTGATTTTTATGTATTGGCATTCTATTTTTTTAACCTTACTAAACTTATTAGTTCTACTGGTAGTTTTGTGTCTTTTGTTTGTGTGTCCTTTTTTTTTGCCCTCCATGCCCTATTAGGGCCTTCAGCACAGTGTTAAATGAAATGATGAGAGTGGTCTTCCCTGTCATGTCCCCGATCTTAGCATTCACTGTGTTGTTACAGAGTATAATGTTTTCCTTAGACACCCTGTATTAGATTTAGGCAGTTCTATTTTTCTTCCTAATTTGCAAAGAATTTTTATCTTGAATGATTCCTTAATTTTGTCAAACGAGTTTTCTTGTATCTACTATAATGATCATTTGGGTTTTTTTCTGCCTTTACTTTGTTAATTCAGTGAATTGCCTTAGGCGTTTTCACATGTTAAATCAGCCTTTTATCAGGGTTATGTTAGCTTCATAAAGTGAATTTGGAAGAAGTATTCTTTCCTGCTCTCCTTTCTGAAAGTGTATTCAGAAATGGAAAAAAGCCTCATACATAAATAAGACTTTTAATTTTCTTATTACATGTTGATCTTAATAGAACCGCACATCTGTCTTGAACGTGACATGGTCATGTGTCCTTCCCAAGTCATTAGTCTATTTTGGCTATCAGTGGTTGTTTATCACCCTTTTTGGAAGAGGTTTGACCTCATTATAGGTTCTTCTTGGGGGGTTTCCCTGGTCCGGGCTTTCACCACCATGGCCTGGGTTCAGGGAACTGAGATCTCACAAGCTTTGTGGCACAACCAAAAGTGAATGAATGAATGAATACTCCTTCTTGATAATGCATACATACGTACATACATAGATACTTTTAAGTCCTTCTTGGTAATACATAATCCTAACTACTCACAGGTTATTAGTTGCTTGATCAAAACAGTCCAGCAGTAGTTTGTCTTGGTTCTGCTGGAAGACTTTTGTTCTCCCCAGTTGAACACATAAGAGGAGTGGAAGACCTTCCTCAGTTACAGAGTGGCAACTGTGATAGATTCAGAGTGTTGCCAAGCTCTTTGAGCATTGTGCAGGAAAATGGTATGAGTACTTGGCTAGTTCTTTCCTGAGCTCAGCTGTCTGCACTCTGAGAATGACAGACTTTTATCTGTAATGTTTTAATATCATATATTTGTCTTGGCCCTCTTGCTAAAGGTAATTTAAGTAGTGCCCCCTCCCCCCACATCACCTGACATCTCTTCCTCTGGGAGACCGCTGCGGGTGACAGTGGGTGGTGAAGTCAGTTCTCTCCTGTGGCCCAAATCAGGGAGGAGGCGGCCTCTCTTCGGAGACTACCTGTTAGCATAAAGTCTTCTAGGTACTCTTCCTTAACCCTGTGCTGCTTTTTGCTCAGAGGGCCCTTTGTATCCTGACTTCCCTGTAGATCTTCCTCGGTGTCCATTACGGGGCAAGGTGCCGTCATTCTACATTTTGCTTTAATTAACGGTCTCAAAATTCCTTCACATTCATAATGGATTAATTGGGGGAAACTGAGTCCTTGGCAGTCTGTGATACACTGTGGCCATACTGTGGGCAATCACAGTGCCTCCTGTAGGAGACTGGTGGGAGGTGCGTGTGCCTACAGTGTTGTATATATTGATGTATCCTCAGCAGTTGGCTTTGAAAGAAGAGATGGACATCTATCCACCTTAATAAAGTGCTAGACATGTATATATTGATGTATCCTCAGCAGTTGGCTTTGAAAGAATAGATGGACATCTATCCACTTAATAAAGTGCTAGACACATTGCTGACTCGATGGACATGAGTTTGAGTAAGCTCCAGGAGTTGGTGATGGACAGGGAAGCCTGGTGTGCTACAGTCCATGGGGTCGCAAAGAGTCGGGCACGACTGAGCGACTGAACTGAACTGAGACACATCCTCTCTTCACATTATCAGTTCTCACCAGAACTCTGCTGGAATATTCTGAGTTGGTCATTAGTGGACTTGTAGTCATCAGTAAAATTTTCAGTTTCAGCGGAGGCCTGTGTCGTATTCCATACATGGAGGGGCTGCACCTGGTATGCTAATTCTGAGGCTTTGTTGCTGTTGCTAGTGCTGTTGAGATCAAGGGATCAGACCAGGTATGGTGTTGAAGTTCTATTTCTTTGGGAAGGTCAAGAAATTTCATTTTGGGAATTGCCTGGCGGTCCATTGGTTAGGACCCCACTCTTCCACTGCAGGGAAGTAAGCTCCCACAAGCGGCGCACTGCAGCCAAAAATAAATAAATAAATAAAATACAACAGTATAATTTTCAGGTTGTAAAAATATAGTTGTAGCCAAAAGCTATTCTCAAGCAAATTTTAACATTTATACCAAATACTTTGTCTGTGTTTTCATGTAGTCTTTATGGATGAATAGTTTTGTTATAGAGTCAGAGGTTTTAACCAGGGGTGAGTTTTGTTTTGTTTTGTTTTTCTGGGTTTATATAAGAAGTTCAAGCCTGGAGAGCTTCTGCAAGTAACATGCCTACCTGGAGGTGCTCATGTATGGCCTCCTACAGCAGCTTCAGCAAACATAAATTACCTTAGGGAACCTACAGCTCTTCTGCTTACTTTGGATTCTAGGTCCTTATTTACTGTAGATAGGATGGTTTTGTGTAAGTTTGAAATCAAACTAATTTCTTTGAAGGGTTGCTAATGAAAACAAAGGTTGAAAAATCGAGAAATCCAGGAAATTGTTTAAGACTCTAAGAGTCTGAACGTAAAAGATAAAACAGAACCAAGAGGAAGATTTAAAAAATCAAGCCTGGACCTGCAGTAGAGAGGAATGTATGCATTTCTCAAAATGTAAGAGCACTCTGAAAAAAAAAATGCATTATAATTTGATTTCTTTTTTTCTTCTTTCTAGGTATCTCATTCAGTTGCTAAACTTATATTAGTTAATTTCCACTGGCAAGTTGCCGAGATACTGGACAGGTAAGGTGTTTTGGGGGAGGAAGAGATGGCACTGTCTGTAACTTCTCTCTGCCTGCCCACCCATTGGTAATAATTGTCTGTGTTATGGAGAATATCCTTACAATGTGCAGAGTACATTTTTAAAACACTGGGTCATATTGTATAGCCTTTTTTCTCTCAGTATATGGTGAACATTTTCCAATGTTTTCAGCATATTCTTTCTGTACCCCCAGTTTTAATGAAGGTACAGTGTTTTACCATATTGATGTTCCATCCTATTCCAAACTCTTGTTGTTGGACAGTGAAGTTAGGTCAGAGTTTTTATGCCGTCATTAATGTTAAATCAGTGCTCTTGTAGATAACACTTGGCAATATCTCCAGTTATTTCTTTCAGACACATCAAGTGGGATTAATACATCATGGCATAGTGCTTATTACCTTCAGAGAGAAAGGTCAGCTCATTTACCACCATACCTCCAGAACCGGAGCTCTGATTCCCTTTATGCTTTTTGTTTTGTAGATACAAGTCTAATTCTGCTCAGCTGCTCGTTGAGGCCCGAGTTCAGCCCAATCCATCAAAACATGTGAGTGTCCCTTCCTGATACACGTGGCTTTTGCTGTGGCTCACACGGTTATTGAGAACCGTCTTACTTTGTTTATCGTGCAGCATCCCCAAGATACTTGTTCCAGTATAGGCCTAAATCTTCTGTTTCCGACGTCATTTGGAAATTTTCCTCATAGGCAAGGAGTGCATCACTGCCTGCGCTCTCCAGCCTCACCCGTCTCCTGCACTTCCATATAGCCTGTACTCTGTCCCTGCCGTGTTCTTGGGGTGCCTGTTCACTGCATGCCTCTTTAACTCTGCTGGTGCCTTCCTTGGCGGAAAATGTCCAGATCCTGTCCCCATCTTTGCTCGTGAGAATGGAACACACCTTTAAAGACCCGAATCCAAGCCATCTCTCCCAAAACCTGTCTCCTGGGAACACTTCCCTCCAAACTCCTTTAATTATGTCTTTCAACCTTTACATGTACATTGCAGTGATTCACTCATAGCTTTTAGCTCCCATAGTAGACTGTAAGTGCTTTTTAAGTTTAGGAATCGTATCCCACAGTGTATACCAATTTCCTGTTGCTGAGAGTTCAGTCAGCATTTGTCAAATGAATGGGGGAGAATTAGGGCTCAGATCACCACATAACTTACACAGCCTCTTAGAGAATTTCCAGGAGCATACTAGACAGAGTATGGTCCTTTTCCTCAAATTATTTTCTGTATCCAGTGAACAACAAGAACCTCATGTTGGGTTTTCACTGGTTTATGGCTTTGGCTGGTGTCCCCAGACTGTCTTTGCCAGTTTGTGTAGCAGAGAATGGGTTCTGGAGCTATTAGAGGCTCACACTTCAGCCCCTAAGAACCTATTGGTTGGGTTTATAGTACTTGTTGAGAAGCAACTCTGTGCCATGCTGAATGAGGGCAGTTTTCAAAAGAAACCCAGTAGCCTCCAAAAGAAGGCAGATTGAATGACCTCTCAGGACCTTGACAGTTTGGAAATCCTGGTCTTTTCAGCCTGACCTTATAA